>NC_056733.1:1004052091-1004379591 GCF_019279795.1 Protopterus annectens | reverse complement strand
GTCCCACCCATGTGGACCCAGGCTGTCCTCAAATCTTTTTCTGTCTGTCCAAATATGTGAATTCAAATCACCCATTATAAACATCAATTTGTGCTGTCCTGCTTTATCTAGTAGATCCTGCAACTGCTGTATGAATGCACTCTTTTCCTCACTATGGCAAACCTGCTGTGGGGCATAGGCTGAGATTATAAATACTGCCCTATTAGTACACTGGACTCTGATTACCATGAATCTGTCACAAATTCTGATGCTATCATTCACTGCCTTCTGAAGCTTCTCTCTCACCACAATTCCCACACCACTTCTAGCCTTTCCTCCTCCAGAGTAGTAGACTCTGGATCCCAAGCCAAGAGTCTTTGCCGCACTGCCCTTCCATCTTGTCTCTTGGATACATAGGATGTCCAGCCTCCTTTATACTATCATGCCATCTACTTCCAAGATGTGTCCTATCAGTGAACCTACACCGAGTGTAGCAATTCTTAGTTCATGTTTGGTAGGTTGATTGGTTTTATGTCCAGCTTTCACCCAACAGACCTATCCCAGGTAAGCCAGGCTGAGCAACTGGCCACTGCCTGGCCAGTAGCTTTTTGACCCAGGGCTGATGGGTTGTATGGCAGGCACACATTGGCCAATTAGGGAACATACACCTCTCCTACCATTTGCATGAGTCCCTGGCGTAGGTCAGAGTAGGCCAGGCCCTCAACCAACGTATCATCAGCAAATACCCATGCCTATTTGGTGACATTAGTCGACATGACTGAATCACCTGATATATCTTCTTTGATGTTTTAAGTTACAGAAAATCCTACATCTCATGAGCACAGTGAGAAAATAAACAACACTTAGGTAGTTATAGTTTTAGGTTTAATATATTGAAACCATTAAAATCATGTTCACCTAACAGTTTAGTTAATTTCTGCATTACGTACACATACAATCATTGACTTCAATTGAAAGAAAAGTGACAAGTAAACAATAAAGCAATTTAAACATTTGTGTAAGGATTCCAGGTGTGAAAAGTTGGAGATGGAGAGTTCATGTGTCCCGTGTATTTTTCTGATCTAGGACAGGAGTATGTACTATTAATATATGAAGGATGATTTATACTAAAAAAATCTAGTGAGATTATATTATTCCATACCTATGACTATGTGAAAACAAATGGCAAATCACTTAAAATATAAAATGCATAAAGGTGTATACTGTGATTAAATCAAAAAAGTGGAAAATTTTGAAACTCACTGTTGCAACATCAGCTATTTTGTCCCCCAGGTACACCATGTGGAAAAGTGAAAATACTCAAACCTACTATATCCTGGACTTAGTACGTATTCTCTCCATAGCACTAATCATTATACTACTCCGAGGATCGCATTTATGCTGCTTAGATTTTCTGCAGGCATTTTTCTTTCTAAACTGAGGCCATTATAATAACATACCTCCACAACAAAGAAAAGGAAGTATAAAACGGACAAACTGTTAGAAAACTTTTGGTACGTGCATAGAAAGGCAAAAGTTCCAGGAAAATGAGGGAGGATAACGTGGAGATGGAAGGAATAATACAAACTATAGAGGAATTTATTTATTTGTTTATTTATTTTATTGCATTTGTTTACCGGGAAAGTTCACTGGGCCTAAAAGAGCCCATTTTCAGTGGAGGCCAGGGGCGAAAACTTCCAACAAGAATATAGATACAGAAAAAAATTAAACATTAATTGGTACAGAAGTAGAAATGGTGTTATACATACCCCCGGATTCACGAATCCTCCGTGTAAGACTAAATAAGTCTTACTTGGAAACTGCAGTTGAATGGTATGATGTCAGCTTGCCATGCATATTCATGAGGGCACGCTGACTCCACTCCAAGTCTAACACAGACCATGCAGGAAGGCAGGGGGTGTGTCTGACTGCCGAGCAGTCCAAAGGTCCACACCCCTGCAAGTGTCTGAATTGTGAAATGTCAACACACATGAGCGAGTCCGCTCAAATGTCTACATACCCAACACTACACTCCCTCACATTGTAACCCCCCAGTAGAGTTATAAAATGTAAAACTTTTATTTTTTTTTTATAATTCCCAATATAGCTGACCATATTTGTGTGTGTTTGCGTGGGTGTGCCCATAGCTTAGCTGCAGTTAGCAATGTCGACATTGAAGAGCATAATAAGAAATGTTTATGCAAATCAATCCAAATAGTGTAGTGGTAGAGCCTTCGCACAAAGAGCAGGCATTCACGGTCCGAGTCCCATTATTCCCCTTTCTATTTTATGTTTTAAATTAGTATATGAAATAATTCCTGACATATATGAATAAAATTTTACTAAAAAGCATTGAAATGGCCTATGTATCAGTGAACAAAATGTATATATAGAAATATAAGAAGGATCTTGACATATAAATGCCCATAGCTAAGCAGCGCTTTACCCAGCACAATATAGTTGCCCGTAGTTGAGCAGCGCTTTACCCAGTGCAATATAGTTGCGCATAGCACAATACATTTGCACAGAGCTGCGCACCGCGATAACCAGTGCACCATAGGGCAACGTGGAGCAAAGTGGAGCAACATAGAGCAAAGTTGCCTATACACAGCCACACCCCCTAGCCTGTCTGGACAGTAGTAAAAAAAAAAGCAATGACAAGGTTTGAACCCAGGACACTGTGCACCATAATCAAAGTACTGAACCACTAAGCCATGACAGCTTAGGATAAGCATGCACAGTTAACATATATATACTTATAAATGGTAGATTAAAAATTGCTAAGCAGGTCTGCACTCAGCTGAGAATTTTCAAAAATGGCCAATCACAAAAAAGTGTGGGAAATGCTGCATATTTAAGCTCCATAGGCGGGAATACTTGCCATAACTGATTGTAGCTCCCATCTGTAGTTAGAATGTCTGGTGCTGGAGAGGGTACTCGCTTTTGAGCGCAACGCTGGGGCATCGAGGAGTCAAAATACATGGTTTGGCTCCTTGTCCACTGTCATGGGTCTAGACTCCTGCAGGGCCAATTCCAAGGGACGGAGTACAAAGCAGAGGCTTGGAACCGGTTAGCTCATGATCTCACCAGTGCCACAGGTGTCCCTCGGACTGGTGAGCAGGTCCGTCACCACCATGCAGACCTGAAGAGATGGAAGCAGGACCTACTGAACCAATGGATCCAGGAGGCCCGTCACATGCAAGATGCCCCACTACTGAGTAGGTAGCCATGGAATGCAGTATGTAAGACATGCTAATATAGTCTATATAATGGATAGGTATGTCTCAATATCCCTTCATTTACTTCACAGCTGCAGGTGTCTGTGCTGTGAATCAGCAAGCCTATGCAGATAGGCTGCTAAGGCTGTACCACCAGGCAGGTTAGTAATTATTCTGCATGTATTGTTATATAAAATATGTGAGAGAGCCTGAAAAAAGTGTTGTAGAATAATAATATAGCCATAAAATGCCCTGAATAATTTCTCTGCATGTACTGTTATATAAAATAAGTCAGAGAGCCAGAAATAGAGTGTAGTAACCCATTAATAAAGGTAAAATAAGTCTGGAATAATATCTCTGCATGTACTGTCATATAAAATAAGTGAGCGTGCCTGAAAAAGAGTGTTGTAACCTATTAATAAAGGTATAATATGTCTTGAATAAGTCTTCCGTATGCACTGTAATATCAAATAAAGGAGAGAGCCTGTAGAAAAGTACGTAATGTAATTAATAAAGGTATAATACTTGGAGTGTGTCTGTGTCACTTACTTTAAATTGTTGTTGTACCCTTGCATTAAATAAATAGTACTGTTGTATTAAGTGCTGTCAACCCACAGTTGGGCAGCCCCATATAAAGTGAATGAAGGAAGTACCAGTAGCTGTGAAGCATATATACAGTCCTCAACAGTCAGTAAATGGCTGGCATGCATAGGTAAATCTGGCGCATGAGTAGCTTGTCAATGTGTTCTCCAGAAATGTGAGTGTGCTACATGAAATGTAGGGTTCTGTAGAAATGTAACTGAAAATGTCACGTGAACACATCCAGATATGTAGATACATAAATATAAATAAAAAATATAACTATGTAGCAGTAACATCTGCATCTTGGACAGTTAGTATGTCAGACATAGGTCAGGTATATAATGAACTAGCCAAACCCATTACACAACCTAATGCATGTTGCCTAGTGTAATAATGCATGTAGGGGATATACACCTGCAGTCAATAGGAATGTAGTGTAGAGTAAAAGTACTTATAAGATGTTAATGGAGGTTTCTTTTTACACCCTACTGTATGTGCATAAACGATGCAATTCCACACCTCAATGGGTATGTCTAATCTCAAAACATTTGTTGGGACATATGCCCTATTGTTCTATAAATATCTGCATTTATTTTGATGCATGTGCCCTGTTCAGACACCACAATCTTGGTGGCCTGTTGCCACCAATCATCCCAGCATGCTGTTGGAATGTCCACTGTCGTTCAATATATGCAAGTGTTATGCTTGCTGTTCAACTGTTGGAACCCTGGTGTGTTGGGTTAATGGGAATATTACCGCATGCTGTTTTAACTAATTTGGAATGCTGTTGTCTATGTTGTAATTAAACACACCTAATCACAGAACATATGGGAAGGCCGGACCCAGCAGACCCACCTGTCCCTCCTCAGCTGGTGATTGCACCTGGCACTAGCAGGTCCAGTGCCCAGCCCTGGCTACCCTCCTCCGTTGGTCCTGTGCCACCTTCAGGTGGAAGCACTGCAGGGGATGGGGCTCACCCCCCTCCAGCAAGCGTGGGTGGAGAAGGGCCACCTGTCACCCTCTGAATGGTCAGGGTTATGGTGCATAGGTAGATCCAGCGTTTAGTCGCTGATCCCCTATGCCAGCTCGAGGCGAGAGTGGCACAACTCATGGGTGAGCCTGCCCCTCCTACGCAGCCCCCAGTACAGCCACTCTCGGGCCTGTGAAGGTGCAGTGGTGACTGCCCATGGGTGGGGATCTCAGTCCCACTATTACCATCTGTGGGCTCATGGGCTTGCGATTTCCAAATATCCGTCCCTGTCAATTGTGTTCACCTATCCCATGTGTCATACTCTGCCCCTGTATGCGTCTTGTTTGTCTTGTCTGTTTACCTTCCCAATCTACCTCCCAAAATATATTAACTTCCTCTACCTCACATTCCAATCTCACCTAAAAAAAAAAAAAAAAAAAAAAAAAAAAAAAAAAAAAAAAAAAAGGCAATCTGTTCCCACAAAACAATTACGCCCCATACATAGCTGCCCATTTCACACACATGTCTGCTGGACATGTAAACTGATAATTAGAATTGGCAGTGCAATATACTTTGTTGTCCTCACCCCTCTCTTAGGGGTGGAAGGTTTCAAATTTCACTCCAAATTTGTAACATATGCACAGCTGTTGCTGGTAAAGAAATGGGCAGCTATGGACCTTCCCTAAACCCATCCTGCACATCCTGAGCTGGTTTCCCCACTGTCTTTCCCTCTTTGTGCTCCCTTTTTCACCACTTTCCTATCTGCCCATTTTCTTTTCTTTCAAAGAAATGAGCACGGGGGTTAGTGGTAGTAAGCACTTTTAAGCAGTAATTAGCAGGTTTGAGCAAGTGTGCGCATGTGTGCGCTAAGCTTAGCATAGCTAAGCATCGCGTAAACTCACGCAAACATGCTTACAACTGCTTAAAAGTGCCTTAATCACTCTGTATGTCAGGGCCCTTGTTCTGCTCAGCAGCAAAACAAAGCACCTCTGTCAGTCTTGAACTCCAGACCTTGGATACCCTTGACTGCATGAAGTACCACTAAGCCACATCAGATATAAAATAACTTGGTGCTGAAATAAATACATCATGCAATCCAATGAGTGAATGTAAAGGAAAAATAGGAAGGCCATAACACAAAGCTTGTTCTGTGGATCTTTACCAGCAATTGTTGTGGAATTGCATTACGACTGTGATAAGAGAAGCAGCCATTCTAGCAGCAAATAATGTTAATGAGGCACTTTACAACTCCTACACAGTATCATAGCAGGACAAACACTGGCATATGTGATCAGGGCAGAGACCATACTTCCTAACTGTGACTACTTTTCAGGGATGTCCCTGATTGTGAAACATATTTTAGCTGTGTCCCTCTGAATCCTTCTGAAAAGTACTGACATTAGTCAGAGAGGTGGTGTATTACACAACGAATAATGACAATAATAACAGTAGACAACGCTTGTACTTCATAAAAGGAGTACTAATCCATATGCACTGCTTCACTCAAGTCTACACTTACTGTCTCTATTATTTGGAAGGTGTACCTCACTTTTAACTACCTATTCCTGACAACAAGCAAATATCTATCTGAGTGTTTCATAGGCCTGGCAGAGGCACAAACACACAGGCATATCAGCTTATCTGATGTTACACACTCTGCAAATAGCTTTGGGAGGACTTCCACAAGCATACCCTTATGTAGGAGTACAACACAGAAATACCAAAGGATGAAGCCATGTACTGGTAGCAACTGACCGTAACAATGCCATTGTACCAGTGCTGTAAACACATGTGGGTTGCAGAGACAAAGAATAACAGGCTAACATCTGACTATCATCTGGATAGGTTCACAATTGGGAACTATGCAGACAGACCACCTGCCTTGATAAACTAACAGGTACACACCAATCCTTTAAGTCCAATAAGATAGCACTCACACAATAAGACGTAATGCTCTCTGCATGTCTGCATCCCCCCCCCCCAAATTTTAAATATATACATGTGTGTTTAGGGTCAACCAAGGATGTAGGTAGGCATACTCAGTAATGGAATTGTCCAGTTTATCTGAGAAACCTGTGCTAATGTCAACAATAAATATACACAAACCCTGCAGAAGTGAGTACATCAATATGCACAGTATAACAGTTCACAAACAGTTCATGTGTCAAAATAATACTTCTCAATAACTACTTTTGTATGGAAGTTAATTACATAAGTAGAAATGAAACTACATACTCACATATATCTTGTGTAAGCATTTGTAGGGGTGAGTTAAACACTACACTGATAGCTCTGTACTGGAAGCGGCAACAGTCAGGTCTGAGTACAACATGTACATCACTGTCTACACCTCTATCTTCAGATATAAGAAGTATACCAACCTTCTGACTTAAACAACAGTGTCCACAGCAAACAAGCATGGGCCCCACTCTGGAAATCTGAAAGGGTTACGCCTACAAAACTTAGCAATTTATAGCATTGGATTGCTATGACAGTGAGTACTGCAATTACCACACAGCAGGCTGTATGCATTTACCAAATGCTGGGCACCAATTGGTGCAGAGGGCATCACATGCACATGTGCAGATACCTATAAAAGCAGACTGTACTTGCTATCCCCACATGCAATCATTACATTGCACATGATAAAGCTTCACAGAACTTGTGGATGAGTAAATACTACTTATTACTTAATAACACAAAAGTTTAATTAAGTAAAAAGACTTGACTGAATTACCAACCAAATATATTAATTAAGTAAAAAAAAATAATTAATAACCAAAAGAAATTAAGTAAAAGCAATCTTTACTTAAGTAACACAAAAAAAAATTGTCGAAACATATACAGACGGACCTGAAAGTGACAAACAGATATGTAACAGATATGTGATTACCGGCAAGTAGTAGATGTTTATGAAGAGTACTGTAAATACTTTGAAACATGCATATGTGGCAGCAGTAGGTATGTATGCACTGATGCCATGCATGACTACTGCCATGGACAAATTAGTGTGTAGCTGTGTGCAGTGGGACATAACTGTGACATATGTAGCTCAGCATTTAATGTCAAACATCCAATCATGTCATCTATGTTCTGTACAGGACTGTGTATAATGGCTGTCTGGGGGAGTAGTGCAAACAGCTATATAAACCTGGATGTGACAGGGTAACACATGCATGATAGTCATATAATGTGTAGCTTAGCATTGGCAACTGCTGTACCAGGCTGGTATAGTAATGTAGCATTAGCAGCTATAAATACTCCCTGTAATATTACTGTTATGCACACATGTGACAACTGTTCATGTTGTAGCAAGGCCCAACAGGTCATCCGTGAGGTCTACGGACTTACAACAGTGTGTACCTTGTGTGTGTATGGCACACACATATGTAGAGATATTTATGTGTTAGATATATTAGCATCTTAACATGTGCATAGAGCAAGGGACATACTGCAACTGTTTGTGAAGGGTGGACATTTATATGTTGGTGAAGGTTGTTATGTGCATATTTTCATGTAGGTTGTAGTGTGTGGCAAACAAGACAGCATACAGTGCTGGTATATGACATGTGGTGTTTGAACGCTGTGGGTATGATTTGTTAAGTTTTCAGTCTTCCAGACAGGGAGTCCTGCTAAAGATACATGGCCTGAGAATACCCTCAATGCATTCTGCACAAGACTGTGCAATATTATTACATAACTGTATCCCTATCAACCTTTGCATAATTGATATTCACACCATGAAAGGTGGACTGCATATGTGCCTACATGTAAAGCTATATGTACACCAATGGATGTTTATATGTACACTCAAGCTCAATGTTGTAAATGTATTGCCATCTCCTTTGTTAAAAACCCTGTACCCATGAACTATCACATAGGTGGTAGTCTACTCAACACCAAAAGTGTAATAAGAGACCATGGGACACAGGTGGACAGTAGTGTCCCTTTTGATAATCACAGTACCACACTAGTCATGTAAACTGTATACGGTCCACATGTCATCACAAAAGGTATGTCATCCATGGAATAAGAGGTCAGTGTTCCACTTTACTCATCAGTCATAAGACCCATCATAGAGTACAATGGCACCTTTTGGTATGTACCTCAGAAGACATCTACAGCAACTGTAGACACCAGGCACAAATACCACAAAGAGTATTACCAGACTCAAACAGATGCCCTATGCAGACTGTCTTCCAAAACCACAGCTACACTGTGTCGCATACCGCCTACCCAGAGCCAACCTCTGCCTAACATATGAAGCTATGCCAAACCCACAGGTGTTGGACATGCTCCATGTAAACAGATCAAAATCCCTATAAGCTACACACTGTACTGATCTAAACCTTGTAACGTCAAAAAGCAGAACATGCTGGAGTGGTACATTCTCATCTCAGACACATACCATACTCTGGAACTAACTACCTATCAATAGCAAAGAAAGGTCCTCATTAGCAGTCGTCATGAATAATCATGATGAATGGATGTGAGGTAGGAAATACAACCCGGGAATCACCTCTGTGGCTCTGCATGACAGGGGCACATGAACTTGAATTACATGGGTGTTGAAGGGGAGGGTACTGTATGGCTAGGCTTCTATAGGCCCTATGGCTAATAGCCTATGAGCTACCTAGGACCCGATACACACATGCATGTACATGTTGCATTAATTGCTATGTGAGGTTGACTGAGTGTGATGGTGAATGTGTAGGTGAATGTGTCAACATTGTGTATATGTGTGATAGCCTAGTGGGAAAGTGTTTATATCATGGTATGCAGTGTTCTAGCTCTAATCCCAGCAAAATATATGTATGCTATTGCTAGGCAGGAAAAACAGTATGGCATACGGTGTAACGTAGTCCCATGGTGTTGATTGGAGTGTGCCATTGTAGGCTAAAGCAGTACATGTATGCTTATTGATTGTTAACACAAGTGAATACAAATCCCGTATGAACTGTAGTACTACCTGAAGCTGTAGGCCTAAACAGCGCAGTATGGTGTATATCCACATTGCTTGGAAACACTGTTTTGTTTGTTACCTGTAGTCCTCACACATTACATACCTCAGGCATAAGGTTTTGTAAGTGCTGACACACAGTACTGTATGGTGCACAGGTAAAGCTCATCTGGGTTGTCATACCTTTGTGTCTTGTAGGTATGTCTGATGTGTGTGTGGGTATGCCTGTAACATGGCCTCGATCGTATGTGTGTTACAGGATATAAGTGCATATCTAGCAACATGTATAGTGTAGTACAGCAGTAGGCCACCTATATTGATGAATGTGCACATATGTTGCTTAGGGGTTTGCTATCAACAAGTAGTGTGGTGTACTGGTAGTACTGTAACTGTACTTTACAATCATTTCAATGGATGACATATTTCTGTATGCATTAGCTTCATATATACCTCCTGTGGCTAGGTGGTGCATTGTGTCACATACAGTGTGCCATGTGCTGTTGTATAGTCTTACATACTGGTTTCACTTTGTTGCTGTGCAGAACATGGTTTAATATATAGAACGTGCCAGGCACTGTCAGGCAGTTGTGGGCTGAGCACTGATGTGTGGTATTAAAAGTGTGTATCTACTGACAGCCAATAGGTTGCTATATATGGCATTTCATTGATATCCGTACTTTAGAATGTTAAGTGTGCCACATGACTTGCTCACAATAATTGTTTTATTGTCTTCCAGGGACATGTCTCACCATTGCAACCCTGCGTATTCCCCTGAAGAGGAGGAAATCATTATATCCACTCTATTAAAACATCACACCCTGCTGTTCTCCAGAACCAGCCAGGACCAGCATGTGCGCACTGCACTGTGGCAAGATGTTGTCCGTTGGGTTAATGAAGTAGGCATGCATAACCGGACTTATGAGCAGGTACGCCAACACTGCAGTGATTTAATTAGACATGTCCGGCAGCATGCCTCCAATGTCCGCAGACAACAGCTTGCCACAGGTGGTGGTGCAGCATCACATCCACCCCTCCCCAGAGTGGGAGAGCTGCTCCTCTGCGTGGTGGCTCCTGGACAACCACTACAACAAACATGTGTCATCATGGAGGCCGGAGTCACCCAGCAAGTTGACTCGGAGCGTGCAGGTAACATGGCATATCTGTAGACTACTGTTAGCTCGATTGTTAGAACATGCATATGTCAGATGTGTGCTGTGTATTTGGAAGATGTGGAGCCTGGTGTTGTGCAATACTGATAATTTGGAACATAATCTGTATACCTCTGACTGTCAACCATTGTACTACTGTAAAACTGCAAACTCACAGCAGCAATGCCATAGTTGTTGACACTGACAAACTGTCTGATATCCTTGTAGGTCCCTCTGGTGTGACAGCAAGACAGCAGACCCATGCTGGTGAGTGTTCTACATTTAATATGGCAAATAGCATGTGCATGTCATAGGTGAGTTGTAGGCCATATACACATGTAAAACACCTACACATAATGCATGTTCTGCATGTTTTCTGTGGGACTATGCACATTCCAGTAACATGAGTAGCTGCCTCAAACACATGCTATACACAGAGCATCCCAAACAATTGTGGTACACTGTAGTGGACATTGTATAGGCAGAGTCAATAAACATGCACACAACATATACCACCTTGTTATACGAAGTACGTGTTAATATGATACACATGGCATATTTAGACACCTGCTGTAAGGTCAGACTCCAGTATCCTAAATGTCATCCACACAGCACACATACTATACCTGAGGGGTAGAGGCCTATCATGGGGTGGTGCAAAACTCTTCAACAAACAACACATTCATGTTAGGCAATGCTCCCTATTGAACACCTTACATACCCATGTAACAACTGCCTGTGAAATGGTTAATGTAGCCACAGTGCTGCAGTTCAGGTACAGCAAGATAGTTGCCAGTGTGGCACACATTAGTGGCCTTGAGTGACCACATGATGCTGCCTGATGATGGCTCATGGTACTACACTACATCCAGTTACAGTAACTACAGTACAACACATAGCATTCATTGCTATACACCTGACAGTTGTGTGCATCCAGCCATGGTATGTATACCTGTGAGTGATGGTGCACAGGACATTGAAAAGCATTTAATACTTGCATAGCAATGTTGTGTCCATGTACACATTGTGTTCCATGGTGAGGAAAATCATTGGACAACTCACATGCATCAAAGACATGTATACTGTTATCAACAAGGACTCTCTACACTCGCACTGCATGCTGTTTTGCAACACACATCTTGCATGCTGACATGTGTGATAGGACACTTTGGCTTGTGATACTGTACTCCACCATCAACCACTAATGGGTATGTTCTGGATTGCTGTTGGTGTGTGTGTGTATGTGTGTGTGTGTGTGTGTGTGTGTGTGTGTGTGTGTGTGTGTGTGTGTGTGTGTGTGTGTGTGCGTGTGTGTGTGTCTACTTTAGTGAGTAGTGTAGTTGTGTTCATGTGTTCATGTGTGCATGTGTTAATGTGTTCATGTGTGCATGTGTTCATGTGTCCATCTGTTCATGTGTTCATGTGTGTATGTGTGCATGTGTTCATGTGTGCATGTGTGCATGTGCTCATGTGTTCATGTGTTCATGGGTGCATGTGTTCATGTGTTCATGTGTGCATGTGTGCATGTGTGCATGTGTTCATGTGTTCATGTGTGCATGTGTTCATGTGTGCATGTGTGCATGTGCTCATGTGTTGATGTGTGCATGTGTGCATGTGTTCATGTGTTGATGTGTGCATGTGTGCATGTGTTCATGTCTGCATGTGTGCATGTGTTCATGTGTGCATGTGCTTATGTGTGCATGTGTGCATGTGTTCATGTGTGCATGTGTCCAGGGGTTCTTGTGGGAGCGCTGCTGGTCATAATGCCCCTGGCAGACGTGCCCCCACAGGTCTTACAACCTCAGGTATGTTCCGGGCTGTAATGCAGGCGCAGGCATGTATGGAACGGTACACCAGACCGGGACTGAGAGCGCAGATGACCCATAACACCGCTATTAATGACAGTAGACGTGACCTTGCCGGTGCAGTCCGTCACTACACTGAGGTCATCGATAGACATTGGGGGGAGACATTAGATGTCCTCCGCAATGTCATGTCCATGTGCCAGGACAGTGCAGGACTGCTGAGACATCGACGTGGACATATGCCAGCAACATCATCTGCTGGCAGTCGTTGCGGACAACACACAACTCACAGCCACTCCCGTAGTGGCAGTACCAGCCCCAACAATGTTGGGGCTGGGCTGTCAATAGACCGTCATAGAAGACCACGTGCACGTGGCTCTAGCCAGTCCCAGCAGGGACATGAGTCCAGTCTACATCCCTCTGCCTCTGATGATAGTACCCAGTCTGGCTTAGTACCCGATACTGTCCATTGCACCCCTGCCAGGCACAGGTACTGTGTCCATGGCCAGAGACGGTGATCTATACAGCCTGGCAGGTACAGTCTGTGGCTGTTCTACAACCTCCCGTATATGGCAGCCACATGGTGGAACTGTGTGCATGCAGACACACACACATAAACCAAACACCTAGGGCTAACACATACACACACATATTACATCAACATTGACCCATGCTGTACTGTTGTCCCTCACACACACACACACACACACACACACACACACACACACACACACACACACACACACACACACGCACATATACATATCGATTGGATGGTTCAATGTCGGGCTCTGGCAAACCAACAACACACCCTGTGCATATGATGAAACTGTGCCACCTCTTGTCATCTGTAACATTGATGCAGGAACAGGCTAACATGGTGCTGATGCACAGGGTGACTTTATAGCAGTGTAGCAATGTTAGCATGTTGTCAACAGTACAGTATAATGATATCATTGTAGGTATATCTGAGCAGGCATGATGCATTAAAGCTATGATTATCAATGTAGTATTGTTTACAACAGTGTTATTTCCAAAAATGTATTGTCCGCCCATGTGCCACTTGGCTGATGTGTGTAGTTTTGGCAGCATGTGTTGGTGAGTGAATAGTACATGTGTGATGTGTGCAGTACAGATTTGCAGGTGTACATTTGTGAACATGGTGGAGGTGCACTGTCTGCATGTACGTGCATAGTGGACACATGGGAAGGGTGACATGCCCTGTATTACACAGTGTCAAAATTCATAGTTTCTATTGGTGGCCAGTATGCATTTTAATACACGTATGTTTTAACTTGGGTACACATGTGTGTATGACATGGTTTGACACTATGCTGTGGATGATACTGTTACTATCTATCATTGGTTTGCATTCTGGTAGTATACACAACCTCAACAGCCTGACTATAAACAATTGTTAGATGATGTCTTGACAACTGACACACAGATGTAGGAAACGCAGTAGCATTTGGATCCTTCTGGTACTATACTATACCAGTAACCAGTGGTATTGACTGCCACCCATTCCTGGGACCACTCCTGTTTGGCATATAGCCCTCTTAGGTACAAGCAAACAAATTAGGGATATATCTGTCACATCTGGAAATGCATACAGTGGCCTACAATGCATTCTCCGGATGAGACACTTATCCTCCACAAGGGTATTATACAGACAGATACCTGTTGTCCAACCCATGCTGTAAAGCTATAAGCCAAATATAACATAGTCATCCACATTTACTAAACATAGTATCCCGACAGTACCACATAGGTAGTAGCCCCCAACATGTAGAACGGGTACAGATGTGTACATACAGCCAAGTGTTATGTGATCTGTCCTTTGGTATTCATATTTCCATAGGTATTCTGAAGTCCCTCGGTGTATCACATAAGCAATAAGGGGTCTGTATGCATATCCACAAAGTTGTTGTACACCTATAATGAATGTCCATTATTGACAGACTTTGTTGTGTTTGAACATGACTAAAATATACCCCAGGCATGAACCCTCACTCACACTATTCTATGGAAACTGTCATGGGTGTGTGTGACACAGGTGACCTAGGCCACAGATCACTACAGTGGCTGGCCTTTTCACAAACATACATATATGACCGAAGGTCTGAGAAACAGCAGCACAATCTGTCAAAGGTAACAGATGTAGTCATGTAGAAAGCAGGCTTCACACCTATGAACTAATTGAGGTCACATGTACATATATGTATTTGCCACACAGATACCTGAAGTGTGCAATGCACATACTGTTGTTATACTGATATGTCATACAGTAGTAAAAGCTAAACCCACAGCACATTGACCAACAGTATTACACACACACACACACTCAGCAATTGCAGGATTCAAACCCCTACCTAACTATGTTATGATACTAGAGAGATACGCATTAACATGATGCGCTATATGCTTTACTGGGAGTTTTTATTTTCAGTGCTATATTTGTAGGATGCTGACATCATCAGACTTGCCAAAGAGGAATATACCACTTTTAAGGTGTTTTCCTAGTCTCCAAAAAGGGCACTCCTCTCAAAGGAAATCACACACACACTCAGCAACGGCAGGATTCAAACCCCTACTTAATTAGGTTATGATACTGGAAAGATACACATTAACACAATGCGCTATATGTTTTACTAGGAGCTTTCATTTCAAATGCTATATTTGTAGGATGCTGACATCATCAGACTTGCCAGAGATGAATATAACACGTTTAGGGTGTTTTCCTAGTCTCCAAAAAGGACAATACTCTCAAAGGAAATCACATAGACACATACCCCCCCCCACACACACAGCAATTACAGGATTCAAACCCCTATCTAACTATGTTATGATACAGGAGAGATATGCATTAACACAAGTTATATGCTTTACTAGGAGCTTTCATTTCCACTGCTATATTTGTAGGATGCTGACATCATCAGACTAGACATGGTAATGTGTGTGCACTTAGTTTTATGCAATCCCAGGACTGAGCCATGGGGGACAGCAGGTGTTACCAGCTTGAACAGGACTCCACAATTCTTACCTTGTGTGATCTACCTGTGGCCCAGTTGCCAATCCATCCGATGACAATACATATTTATGCACAGGTTGTTGATTTTGTGGATACGACATGTCTGGGATGTTGGAAAAGGGCTATTCAAAGTGTATGTGGGATGTGTGCAGCTCATTTCATTCAAGTATGTCCTGGGTGGATGCCTTGCAAACAGTCTAGCAGGTTTGGGAACCATGATCTGCCCATAACCAAACCAAAGTTGGTAGAATTGTGTGTTTATAGGCTTCCAATAGCTCTGTTTCTGACTTCAATCATGATGGACTCCATGGCCTTGCAGATCAGACTTCTTAGGCTTATAAGACTTTAGTTCCCATGGTCTGTTGTGCACCAACACTTGTGCAGTGTGCCATATGTTGTTGTAACCCATTCAACAGTTTCATATCCTGTAGAGAGGGTGAGGCTCAACAGACTGTTCAGGTGGAGGGTCTGTTTATTCTGCAGTTCACTTATGACACAGGGACACAATGGAATCCAATTGATGCCATGTTTTCAGCTTTGGAAGGAGCTGTTTACCCATTCTACATGTGATATCTCCTGGTATGATGATAGGGCCTTTTGTCAGTGGGAGGTGGATATGTACGTATGGGCCTGTCTGACAGGATGTTGGCATTGTCAATCATTTACAGATTGTCCTGACTCAGGACATATATGAGTGTACATTGCTATTGATGACATATAAAACAAAACCAAGTCAAGAGTCGTATATGGCACGAGAATCACTCACTTTACTCTCTTACTCAAATAAATTAAGGCGAACTGTATACGTAAACAAGTATATAATTTATTAGAACGAGTTAGCGCTTTCACCTAGTAAGGCTTCATCAGACTCAGATGGCAATACACAATTAAGACCACCATTAAATAGCCAAAAAGGCGGGAACTTCAAAAATATATAAGTAAAAGCATTTTTAAAACCATTTTTAAAATCATTAACGTACAGTAATTATGTAATAAAATTATATAAAACAAAAATTATCTAAAATAGACTATGTGTGTTGATATTAAAACACAGAAATATTCAATGCTTACATGTGAGCTCTAAGTTTTCTCATTTTCAAAAAAGGTTTCACCGAAAACATAGTGTTCAAGCCAGGTCTCATATCTGAACGTAATTTCAGTATCCAAACATTCTCCCTGAAGTCTGTATAATTCTTGACATAATTACTGTACGTTAATGATTTTAAAAATGGTTTTAAAAATGCTTTTACTTATATATTTTTGAAGTTCCCGCCTTTTTGGCTATTTAATGGTGGTCTTAATTGTGTATTGCCATCTGAGTCTGATGAAGCCTTACTAGGTGAAAGCGCTAACTCGTTCTAATAAATTATATACTTGTTTACGTATACAGTTCACCTTAATTTATTTGAGTAAGAGAGTAAAGTGAGTGATTCTCGTGCCATATACGACTCTTGACTTGGTTTTGTTTTATTTTTCATATTGTTTTATCTAGAGTCGTTCCGCTTTGGTATTGATGACATAACTGAAGGAAGTGTCATGGTTCTGTATGGACTCCTTTGCAGATAATCTTTCCATAACCTGGATTGGATAGTGTTTGGAGTGCACATTGTTTATTGATGATACTGATTTCAGGTTTTTTATTTTCTTTGCTTTTCCACTTTCTATGAACAACCTAAGTATCTGTAGTACATATTTGATTATGACAGGGTTCCAATATATTATATATGTGTCTGTTGGCATATCACTGTGTGCACAAGTCAGGATTGGCGAATTGTGAGAGGTTCCTGGGTTAACACATACAGCTGACAGACATGTGTGGCCCACTGCTGTACTCAGACATGGCCTAAGTGTGTGAGCATGCCCAGTTTGACCTTTCAGTATGTTGCTGTGTGAAGTCCACTACATTTGTTGACGTGTGTGAACACACCCAATATTAACATTTATACAATATGTGTGTTGTAAATCAAGTTGTATTTTTACTGCAGGGCTCACCTTTGTGTCATAACTCTACAGGGATTATGCTGTGCCTGCAGGGTTTCCATGAGACACTTTGCATAGACTTATCAACATTTCTTCATACAGGCTGACCAGTGAAATACTGTCATGGTTTAGTGGTTCAGTACTGTAACTATAGTGCACAGTATCCTGGGTTCGAGGACTGTCACTGTTTCATATTTTCATACTGGGCAGACCAGATTGCTTAAGGAACAGTAAAGCAAATATGACCATGTTTACCTGCTTTTGCTCAACTTTGACCAAACTTGCCCAACATTGCTCAACATTAACCAACATTGCTGAACATTGCCCAATATTGCTCAGCATTGCCCAAAGTTGTGCTACTTAGTCTGTGCAATTTTATTTACATATACTAAATAGTGGTAAAAGCTGTTTAGCACTGCTTTATATTGCTTAAAACATGGAAATCATGCCTCTGGTGGTGCTGCAGGGCTGCCTATGTCGGATGCATATAGTACACTCTCTATACATGTTTGAAAACAGGTAGTGTCAAGTTAGGCATCCCTTTTACTATATGTGCGAGTCAGAGAGAGGTATCATTTCCAGGGTTCCTACTGAGCCAGTGTATAGGCCAAAGCATACTGGGCATGCCTCCTTCTGCCTACTGGGGCAGGCTCAGGTTGTTCCTCCTCCGAGTCATGCTGTGCCTATGATGGCCTTGGCAATGGTGGGGGACTGTTTGGCCCGGCCCTATGCTGCTCCTGCTGCAGCTGTTTTTGCAGGATTATATTATGTAGCAGAGCACATACCATGACTATTTGGGTACATGTAGTTGGTGAGTACTGCAAGGCTCCACTGGATGTGTCCAGGCACCGGAACCATGACTTGAGCAGCCCAAACACATGCTTGATTACATTTTGTGTTTGTGTGTGTGCCTCATTATGGCATTCCTGTTCAGGTGTGTGTGCATTTCTGATGGGTGTCATCAGCCATGGCTCCAGTGCATATCCAGCATCCCCCACTAGGTGACCATGAGGGATGTCCCCATTGGCAAATGTCTGGTACAGCTGTGTCAGATGCCAGATATGGGAATCATGGTAGCTTCCAGGACACCCAGCAAACACATTCATTATTATGCCCTGGGCATCACACACAACCTGGCAGTTGATGGAGGGGAAACCCTTGCGGTTAAAGTAGGCCCTACCCCACTCACCAGCTGGTGCTTTGATGCGTATGTGCGTGCAGTCTATTGCACCCACTACCTCAGGGTATTCCACTATTTGCTGCAAAAGACGCATATTGATGGCCAATACCTCATGGGAATTGGGGAAATATACATGATCACCGACATGTGCTGACATGGCATTCAGGAACTGGTGCAGTACCCTGGATGCTGATGCCTGTGAAATCCCCATCATATCACCAGTTGGTCTCTGGAAGGTACCTGTTGCTAGTATTCTTAGGCCAACACATACCTTGGTTTCCACTGGGATGGGTTCCCCTCTGTTGTTTCTGTGTGTGAGGTGTAGCCTGCACAGGTCAACAATTTGCTACATGAGGTCTCTGTCCACTCTATAGCGGTCCACTATCTCCAGCTCATGTAGCCCCTGGTAGGTTACCCTGGGCCTGTACACTCTTCTCCATCTCCTCACATTGGGTTGCTCAGCAGCATTTGCATTGTCACCACCCTCAGCATGTTGCATATGTCGCCTTATAACAGCAATGGCAGCCCCTAACATTTCTTTGTCTCAGTAAAGCTTTTTCAGTTTTCACTTCTATTAGCTTACTGCAGTGTTGCAGTGTCTCTGAGAAAAACATAGTGGAAAGTTGTTTGCAGAGTTGTAAGTGCTGGGCTGGGCTGGGCTAGTGTACTACCTGTGCAATTGGCTGATTCTGATTGTTTTCACCTGCTAGCTCTGCTAGTTCTCCTTGGTTAACTTCCTACTATTTGTTGTGCTTCGTTTTCCCTTTCTGTTTCTACAGGGGACAGCACCGCGCAAACAAGCGCAAACACACGCAGACAAGCTCACACGAGCGCACACATGCTTACACGACCTAACACTTGCTGACTCCTGCTTGAACACGTGCATACAGGCACAAACGCGCTTACACAGATTTCAACAAGCTTACACTTGCTTACTCCGGCTTAAACGCGCGCACACAGGCGCACACACACGCACACAGTCCTACTCGGTTTTACAGGCGTGCACATGCGCGCATACATGTTGCAGGCACTTCTACAAGAAACTTTAGTGTTATCCATGGCATACACCTTCAATTTCTTTCCTTTAGCTAGGATACCTGTTGACATGCCTCTTCCAGTGATGGGTAACTGACAGCAAACACATGCCACTCTGCTCCAATGAGCTTACATTCTTTCATACATATCCCCCTCATGATGTCACCTATCTTCTACTCTGATACTCCCCTTATCCTACTCTTACACTCCACGGACTTTGCTCATATGCCATGTGAAATTGGGATTCACTATCCTTACCCTCATTTGCATAGGATTGCCTACTAATGCTTGGTTACATCTCTTAGACTGAGCTTCCCCCCATAGCAACCTCTACTCAGTAGCCATGTTGTCTTCAGCCTGCCATTCACTTGCATGGCAGTTGAATATTTAGAGTAATATCCCTATTTGTGGCTTTTATTTTTTTTCATGGTTTTTACAGCGCAGCACTTTTGCAATACGCTTAACCTTCAGAAATCGAGGTAAAAAAAAAAATTTTTTTTTATTTTGCAACGGGAAGAATTGCCAAATGGCCATATATTTGGCCATTGGCATGCTTCCTCAACTGGATGCATCCCTTATTCGGAGCTGTCATGGCTCCATTTTGCTATTTGCAGAACGGTACTCTGTTGTCAACAGAGTACATTTCTGCAAATAACACTACTCTTACTCGGACAGGTTAGGGTATCCTGGATCGCAAATTTACCTAATTTGCATAACTTTCAGCAGCAAATGAGGTAATTTGCATAACCTAGCCCTGTCCGTGTAAGAGTCTTTTTAGGAGCTCTCTTGCACACCCCTGCCGGCTGTTCCTGGATCTCTCGGCAGACATGTTGGCTGCATGGAGTCTTAATCTACTCTTAGACTCCGTGCAAGCCTTCGTGAATCTGGCCCATAGTGATTACAGTAATATATACAGAATATATACATCAAAGCAGGAATTTAGTTGGTTTCTGGTTGAATTCAAACAGAGGTATAAACATAGCTATATTAAATCAGTATTATTGTACCAGTATCAACAAGTGATGAAAAAAAATAAATATGGAGAAAGTATCATCAGTCCCTAGTAGGAAAAAGCATAGAAGTTTAGTTATCATATAAGGAGAAGGAAGAGGTTAGGTTATAGAGCAGGTGCATAGCCAGGAAGGGTTGTTATAGAGCAAGTACATAGCCAGGAAGGGTTGTTATAGAGCAGGTACATAGCCAGGAAGGGTTGTTATAGAGCAGGTACATAGGCAGGAAGGGTTGTTATAGAGCAGGTACATAGCCAGGAAGGGTTGTTATAGAGCAGGTGCATAGCCAGGAAGGGTTGTTAAAGAGCAGGAACATAGCCCGGAAGGGTTGTTATAGAGCAGGTACATAGCCAGGAAGGGTTTTTATACTGCAGGTACATAGCCTGGAAGAGTTGTTATACAACAGGTTCATAGCCAGGAAGGGTTGTTATAGAGCAGTTACATAGCCAGGAAGGGTTTCTATACAGCAGGTACATAGTCAGGAAGGGTTGTTATAGAGCAGGTACATAGCCAAGAAGGGTTGTTATAGAACAGGTACATAGCCAGGAAGTGTTGTTTTAGAGCAGGTACATAGGCAGAAAGGGTTGTTCTAGAGCAGGTACATAGCCAGGAGGGGTTGTAATAGAACAGGTGCATAGCCAGGAAGGGTTTATACAGCAGGTACATAGACAGGAAGGGTTGTTATAGAGCAGGTACATAGCCAGGAAGGGTTGTTATAGAGCAGGTACATAGCCAGGAATGGTTGTTATAGAGCAGGTACATAGACAGGAAGGGTTGTTATAGAGCAGGTACATAGCCAAGAAGGGTTGTTATAGAACAGGTACATAGCCAGGAAGGGTTGTTATAGAGCAGGTACATAGCCAGGAAGGGTTGTTATAGAGCAGGTACAGAGCCACGAAGGGTTGTTATAGACCAGGTACGTAGCCAGGAAGGGTTGTTATAGAGCAGGTACATAGCCAGGAAGGGTTGTTATAGAGCAGGTACATAGCCAGGAAGGGTTGTTATAGAGCAGGTACATAGCCAGGAAGAGTTGTTATAGAGCAGGTACATAGCCTGGAAGGGTTGTTATAGAGCAGGTACAGAGCCAGGAAGGGTTGTTATAGAGCAGGTACATAGCCAGGAAGGGTTGTTATAGAGCAGGTACATAGCCAGGAAGAGTTGTTATAGAGCAGGTACAGAGCCAGGAAGGGTTGTTATAGAGCAGGTACATAGCCACGAAGGGTTGTTATAGAGCAGGTACATAGCCAGGAAGGGTTGTTATAGAGCAGGTACATAGCCACGAAGGGTTGTTATAGAGCAGGTACGTAGCCAGGAAGGGTTGTTATAGAGCAGGTACATAGCCAGGAAGGTTTTTTATACAGCAGGTACATAGGCAGGAAGGGTTGTTATAGAGCAGGTACATAGCCAGGAAGGGTTGTTATAGAGCAGGTACATAGCCAGGAAGGATTGTTATAGAGCAGGTACATAGTCAGGAAGGGTTGTCATAGAGCAGGTACAGAGCCAGGAAGGGTTGTTATAGAGCAGGTACATAGCCAAGAAGGGTTGTTATAGAACAGGTACATAGCCAAGAAGGGTTGTTATAGAGCAGGTACATAGCCAGGAAGGCTTGTTATAGAGCAGGTACAGAGCCACGAAGGGTTGTTATAGAGCAGGTACATAGTCAGGAAGAGTTGTTATAGAGCAGGTACATAGCCAGGAAGGGTTGTTATAGAGCAGGTACATAGCCAGGGAGGGTTGTTATAGAGCAGGTACATGGCCAGGAAGAGTTGAGATGATTTTTCAGTATTTGTTTGAAGATGGTGGTGCTGCTTGTGTTTCTTATAGAAGGTTGAAGTCAGATCCATAGTTTTGTGATGGTAAAGGAGTAGATGAGTTGACTAGCAAGTAAGGTGGGCTTTTCTACTTTTAGAAGTAGTTGATTTTCAGATCTTAGTTGCCTGTTGGGTTGGTATTTGGCAAGTAGACTTGAGACAGCAGGACAGTCTGCGGATCTGTAGATTATTCTGTGTGCTGTAGTAGTTGGGTGAATGAGAGGTGGTGGGGGATAGCCAGGAAGGGTTGTTATAGAGCAGGTACATAGCCAGGAAGGGTTGTTATAGAGCAGGTACATAGCCAGGAAGAGTTGTTATAGAGCAGGTACAGAGCCAGGAAGGGTTGTTATAGAGCAGGTACATAGCCACGAAGGGTTGTTATAGAGCAGGTACATAGCCAGGAAGGGTTGTTATAGAGCAGGTACATAGCCACGAAGGGTTGTTATAGAGCAGGTACGTAGCCAGGAAGGGTTGTTATAGAGCAGGTACATAGCCAGGAAGGGTTTTTATACAGCAGGTACATAGGCAGGAAGGGTTGTTATAGAGCAGGTACATAGCCAGGAAGGGTTGTTATAGAGCAGGTACATAGCCAGGAAGGATTGTTATAGAGCAGGTACATAGTCAGGAAGGGTTGTCATAGAGCAGGTACAGAGCCAGGAAGGGTTGTTATAGAGCAGGTACATAGCCAAGAAGGGTTGTTATAGAACAGGTACATAGCCAGGAAGGGTTGTTATAGAGCAGGTACATAGCCAGGAAGGCTTGTTATAGAGCAGGTACAGAGCCACGAAGGGTTGTTATAGAGCAGGTGCATAGCCAGGAAGGGTTGTTATAGAGCAGGTACATAGCCAGGAAGGGTTGTTATAGAGCAAGTACATAGCCAGGAATGGTTGTTATAGAGCAGGTACATAGCCAGTTAGGGTTGTTATAGAGCAGGTACATAGTCAGGAAGGGTTGTTATAGAGCAGGTACGTAGCCAGGAAGGGTTGTTATAGAGCAGGTGCATAGCCAGGAAGGGTTTTTATACAGCAGGTACATAGACAGGAAGGGTTGTTATAGAGCAGGTACATAGCCAGGAAGGGTTTTTATACAGCAGGTTCATAGCCAGGAATGGTTGTTATAGAGCAGGTACATAGACAGGAAGGGTTGTTATAGAGCAGGTACATAGCCAAGAAGGGTTGTTATAGAACAGGTACATAGCCAGGAAGGGTTGTTATAGAGCAGGTACATAGCCAGGAAGGGTTGTTATAGAGCAGGTACAGAGCCACGAAGGGTTGTTATAGACCAGGTACGTAGCCAGGAAGGGTTGTTATAGAGCAGGTACATAGCCAGGAAGGGTTGTTATAGAGCAGGTACATAGCCAGGAAGGGTTGTTATAGAGCAGGTACATAGCCAGGAAGAGTTGTTATAGAGCAGGTACATAGCCTGGAAGGGTTATTATAGAGCAGGTACATAGCCAGGAAGGGTTGTTATAGAGCAGGTACATAGCCAGGAAGAGTTGTTATAGAGCAGGTACAGAGCCAGGAAGGGTTGTTATAGAGCAGGTACATAGCCACGAAGGGTTGTTATAGAGCAGGTACATAGCCAGGAAGGGTTGTTATAGAGCAGGTACATAGCCACGAAGGGTTGTTATAGAGCAGGTACGTAGCCAGGAAGGGTTGTTATAGAGCAGGTACATAGCCAGGAAGGGTTTTTATACAGCAGGTACATAGGCAGGAAGGGTTGTTATAGAGCAGGTACATAGCCAGGAAGGGTTGTTATAGAGCAGGTACATAGCCAGGAAGGATTGTTATAGAGCAGGTACATAGTCAGGAAGGGTTGTCATAGAGCAGGTACAGAGCCAGGAAGGGTTGTTATAGAGCAGGTACATAGCCAAGAAGGGTTGTTATAGAACAGGTACATAGCCAGGAAGGGTTGTTATAGAGCAGGTACATAGCCAGGAAGAGTTGTTATAGAGCAGGTACATAGCCAGGAAGGGTTGTTATAGAGCAGGTACATAGCCAGGGAGGGTTGTTATAGAGCAGGTACATGGCCAGGAAGAGTTGAGATGATTTTTCAGTATTTGTTTGAAGATGGTGGTGCTGCTTGTGTTTCTTATAGAAGGTTGAAGTCAGATCCATAGTTTTGTGATGGTAAAGGAGTAGATGAGTTGACTAGCAAGTAAGGTGGGCTTTTCTACTTTTAGAAGTAGATGATTTTCAGATCTTAGTTGCCTGTTGGGTTGGTATTTGGCAAGTAGACTTGAGACAGCAGGACAGTCTGCGGATCTGTAGATTATTCTGTGTGCTGTAGTAGTTGGGTGAATGAGAGGTGGTGGGGGATTTGCAGCCACCCTAATTGCTTCAGTGAGTTACAGTGGTGGGATGAGAATTTAGCATTGGTGGCAAATTTTGCTATTCTGTTGTAACACATATCAAGTTTGGATTTTGCAGACTTTTGGATATTAGTGAGGAGACGGGCACCATAAATGAGAGGGTAGTAAAAAGGTAGTTACAAGGGTATGTGTATGTGTTTTTTTATGCTATTGTCTATGTGTAGGTTAAAGTTAAGATTTTCTTCTATAATAATGCCTATTAATTTAGTGTGTGGGACAACTTCTATAGTGGTATTGTCTTGGGCTTTTATAGTGAAGAGATGTTTATCTAGGGGAGTGTTTTTCTTAGGGGTAAAAATTACTAGTTTATTTTTTTCAGGTTTAGTGCAATATGATTGTTAAGCATCCAAGATTCAGTAGAGGTGAGGACATTCTGGGTGATTTGCTGGAGTTCAGAGATGGAATTTACAGTACATATTTTTGTAGAGTTGTCAGCATACTGCATTACTGAATATTGTGGGAGAATGGAGTGAAAGTTCTTTATAAAGATGCTAAATAAGAGAGGACCAAGTATAGAGTCTTGGGTTACCCCTATGGAAATACTGAGGAAGGGAGAGTAATATTGTTGCCATTTGGTGGATTGCTGCCTATTGGAAATTCAGCTACTGAACCATTGTAGGGCAGGAGGAGAAATGTGGAGAGTGGATAGTTTAGAGAGGAGGAAATTGTGGGAAATGGTATCAAAAGCTTTGGAGAGGTCGAAGAAAAGTGAAGCGATTATTTTACCAGAATCCCATGCGCAGTTAACTGTGTCAAGTAAAAATAGGAGGGTGGTAGTGGTGCTGTGTCCTGGTCTGAAACCATGCTAAGTGGATGATAGAATTTGATTTTCAAGCAGATGCTTGAGGAGTTGTGCATGGATGCATTTTTCCAGTATTTTAGAGAGGTGTGAGAGAATTGCTATGGGTTGAAAGTTTGTTGTGTCAAGTCTTGGTGCCAGCTTTGTGTAAGGGGAGAATGAATGTTTTTTTTTCAGATGTCTGGGACAAGGGATTCTTTATAGTGTTTGCAGCTAGCTGCAGGAAGTGTGGGGTAGATTGTCAGGGGCCAAAGTACAGGGTTTTAGCTTAAGTGAAAGTTTTTTTTTATTGTGGTGGTGGGTATGGGGGAGCATTTTAGGTTAGAGCTGAGGGTAGGATTATTTTCTGGGTTGATTTGGTCATCAACTGTCTTGGTGGTGGTGGTGTTAACAGTAAGTAACATTTAAGAAAATATTAAAGAAGGAATATAACATATTACTGAACAGATGAAGACGAATAAAACAATATATGGGGATATGAAGAGACAGGGCAAGGAAAAGAAGAATTATGGAAGAAGGAAACAATTAAAGACAAAATCATGAAAACATGATCTTTAAAATTAATGGTGATACTCAGATAAAAGCATAGGGCAGTGCAGTGCTACAGCGGTTAATGCTGTTCTCAGAGCAAGAGATTCTCTTGTTTGATTCTCATCTGGGATGTCTTCTGTGTGGAGTATGCATGTCTTCCCTGTGTTTGCACGGATCTTCTCTGCATGCTCCAGTTTCCTCCAATGTTCAAAAAGACATTCAATGGGTAGACAGGACATCCTAATTTGACTGTAGGTGTGAATGTGTGTGGTATGAAAGAATAACTGTGGCAAGGTCAGCCACCCGGCAGTGTGAACATTGGCTCTAGATGATTGTTACTGTAGATGTGACACCCAGACTTCAAGTGGAAAAATGAGAAGAATGGGTAGGAATAACTGGAAGGATGAATGGATTCAGAATAAAGAAAACAAATCCCAACATGGCTGTGCTGTGGTACGTAACACAATAAAGTTACACTGATGTAGCCGGATAGCAATTATGCATTCATGGGTGCTGGAATAACACAGTCATGCTGGAACAGTATTACACAACGAATCTTTGCAGTTGTGAGATTTGCAGTAACCACTCAACTATGACTAGGCATGTGACCTATTTATACAACATGCAGTTGGCGTGCCTGATGCTGTAGCTGTACACATGAGTAGTGAAATGCCTCAGAGCTGGTTAATGGCACAGTGGCAGCCAGTTCAAAAGCACCATTGCAAATTGCAGACTCATATTATCTATAAATGGGAATGAAATTGGAAGCAGAGCAGTCAGAAAAGGGCAAGAAGAAGTAGAGAAGAATACAGCAGGACAACAGGAAGTGAAGAGCGATAGGTGGATGAAGAAGGGTAGAGAAGAAGATTGCAAAGAAAATGTGTGAGTAAGAAACAGGGTATAATGATGGAGGATAGGTGAGATGAAAAAAAGACCACACATACAAATAAGAGGTTGTGACACATCAAGTAGGCCAATAACGGAGTGGGTGAACAAATGGCTATGGGGAGAAGTATACGACAAACATATGATGGTGACCTGATTGTCAGAGTTGTCTGTCTGCATGACTGCGCATGCCTCATGAGGGGCTAATACAGACATTGAGCTGCCGATCCATCTTGGTCCTCACCAGCAACCTTGCTTCTCATTGGGTGGCTAAGGAGATTTCCATTACATTATTACCAGATGAAGAGTGTTAAAACCCCCATGTGGCATTGGATGCCACCAGTGATTCCTCGAGTTCACATTTGACAGGGTGACCTTGATCACCTAGTAGACACTTAGCATTCGGCTACTGCTGCAGACTCAGCAGTCGGTGTGGTGGCCAGTGCAGAATATGATGGTTGTTTCCTCAACTCTGCCTCTACTATGGTTGATTATGCAAAAAAATGGAGAAAAACTAAACAATAAATCAAATCAAGAGAAAAAAGAAAAAAAGAGAAAAGAAATCAAGAAACAGAAAAAAAGACATAAAAGCAACAAATTGGTTATCTGTTGTGCAGTTTTTTTTAATTTTACACTACTGCTAACAATATGCCACACCCACAATGCCACCTGAACAGCCTGTCCCACCTCCTCTGGATGGAAATTGCATTTGCTTCACTCTCTTGGGGTACTGGAAAACAAAACAAGCCAAATAGGAATGAGTGCAGCATATCTTCCCAGTGTCAGGGTAGGTCTAGCTGTTAGACCCTCAGGTTAATGTATTTGTGCCTGAACTGCTCAACAGAGAGACTGCTGGCCGTATCATCACTACCACCCTGGAAAGTTGGTGCCAAGCATGCACTCTCTAAAGGGGGCCTTCATAGCTTCCAGGTAGGTGCCCACAATAGTCTGAGTGTAGCAGATGAAGAAAGAGTTTGCACTTTCTGCTGTACCAGGTGGGAGTGATGACAGATTTTGATCCTGCAGAAGCCTTGTCTACTGACAACTCACTAGGTCAAATCCTGGGGAAAATAGTAGCTGGAGTACATGGATGCAAGTACAGTACAAAATGACAACCTGTCAGTACCATCAATGAGTGGCAAGGTAGCATTATACACATGATCAGTAGTGTAATGTGAATAATAAGTAGTGCAATGCACATCACCAGTAGTGTAATGTGAGTAGTAAGTACTGCAGTGCACATGATCAGTAGTGCAATGTGCATAGTAGGCAGTGCAATGCACCTCATCAGTAGTGTACTGTGCATAGTAAGTAGTGCAATGTGCATAATAAGTAGTGCAATGCACATCATTAGTACTGTAATGTGCACAGTAAGTAGTGCAATGCACATCACCAGTAGTGCAATGTGCAAGGTAAGTAGTGCAATGCACATCATCAGTAGTGCAATGTGAATAATAAGTAGTGCAATGCACATCACCAGTAGTGCAATGTGCATAGTAAGTAGAGCAATGCACATTGCCAGTAGTGTAATGTGAGTAGTAAGTACTGCAGTGCACATGATCAGTAGTGCAATGTGCATAGTAAGAAGTGCAATGCACATCATCAGTACTGTAATGTGCACAGTAAGTAGTACAATGCACATCACCAGTAGTGCAATGTGCATAGTAAGTAGTGCAATGCACATCACCAGTAGTGCAATGTGCAAGGTAAGTAGTGCAATGCACATCATCAGTAGTACAATGTACATAGTAAGTAGTACAATGCACATCACCAGTAGTGTAATATGCATAATAAGTAGTGCAAGGCACATCTCTAGTAGTGCAATTTGCATAATAAGTAGTGCAATGCACATGGTCAGTAGCACAATGTAAAAAGATATGAATAAACCCATGCTTTGCACACACCCACATCTACATGGACTCTATATTGCAAACTAGCAGCAAAAACTCATTTTGTTATTGATGCAGTTCAAAGATAACGGTTCTGTATAAAAAACATACAACCTGATGACCAAATGAAATTGACAAACTAATCTCTGTCTGAACTTCAAACTCAAATTCCTAAAATGAAACCTAATAAAGCACCAGGTAATGATGGGATTATACCTGAACTTTATAGGCTGTTACCCAAAGAAGTCCTAGACACATTACACAAGGTTTTTCTATAGTCAAGGACCTAGCTAAAGTTCCTCCTTCCTGGAAATACTGAATGCTCTTCATATAGGCCAAGTTCACTTTTAAATGTAGATAATAAATTGCTCATGGCAATTCATGCTAATAGATGAAAATATATTCTACCCTCCATGATTGATGAAGAACAAACTGGGTTGATCTTAAGCAGAAACACTTCTGATAATATTAAAAGAATAATCACAATAACTGACTAAGCAAATAAAACAAAGAGAACTTTACATTAATAAGTCTTGATATTAATAATACTTTTGACTTGGTAAACTGGAAATATCTCTTGCTGGTTTTAGAAGAATATAATTTCTCAAGTAACTTCACACATCTTATTAATCTTCTTTATAATGATTATTTTGCATTTTAAAATAGGGACTTTTGTTTCTGATTATATTCAAATTTTGAAGGGAACCAAACAGGAATGTCCACTTTCACTTCTGCTTATAAAATGTATTTACGTAAATGAGAATTTAATCTCTAAAATTCAGCTGTTTGCTGATGACATCTTACTGGCATTAAATGACAATAATAATTCTCTATCTGCGGTTTTCTTAGCAATGGATGTATTTCAAAGAAAATCTGGTTTAACATTTAACGACAACAAAACAAAATTCCTACCTATGAATACAGATAAGAGAAGAACCAAAAATAAATTCATTAAATATATTGTCAAAAAGAAGAAAATGAATCATTTATTAATAATTATAACAGATAATATTAAAGATATAATAAATCATAATTATTCTAACTGTATAAACAATACAAAGAATCTAATAGACAAATGGAATAAAATATTCTTCATGATAGAGGAGAGGTTATCTATAATCACAATGATTGTCTTACCAAAAATCTTATATATTACACAATCACTATCATTACTCCCCACAAAAAGTTGTACTAAAGAATTTAACACTTTAATTTTGATGAGATTTCTTTGGCACCCAGTATACCAAGAATTGCAGTTTAAACCATCATATGGGAGATGGTCCCTATCACTCCATTGAAAAATCAGTTCATTGAATGGAATTATTGGTGGTCTTGCATCAAATGTGCTGTTCGTTGAACTCTTTTCACTGAGACTGTGGTACAGAGATGATCGTGAAATTTGACCTTTCCCCACTGTAGTGTGATCTCAGAGTTAGTATATATAATTAGCAGGGGTATGGGAGGAAAAGTCCCCCACATGAGTGGAATTTGATGAACGGCATTATCAATGAAATGCCATTCATTGAAGTGTCACTTCAATGAAGTGATATAGATGCATGAGAAACCAGGAAGCAGGAGGGATAGGGCTACCATATCTAGAATTATATTAATTGTCACCAATTATCAAAACAATATATCTTTGGAATAATAACACTTACACAACTACGTGGAACAGTTTTTAGGAAATATTTTTATAAACTCTGAACATAATAGTTATTCTAATAATTATCTTATACTAAAGTGCATTTCTTTGTGCCAGTCCCAAGCCCGGATAAATGGGGAGGGTTGCATCAGGAAGGGCATCTGGCATAAAATTTTTCCAAATCATACATGCAGACAACAGTACAGAAATACATACTGAATCAATCGTGGCCCGGGTTAACAACGACCGCCACCAGTACTGATGGCCAACAGGGTGATGGCGGAAATTGGGCTACTGTTGGCCGAAGGAGGAGAAGAGGGGAAAGGCATGCCTGAAGGCAGGTAAAGGCTAGGACTGTGATAGTGAGGGTCAGAACTTTAAATGTTGGTAGTATGACTGGTATAGGGAGAGAGCTAGCTGATATGATGGACCGAAGGAAGGTTGGTATATTGTGTGTGCAAGAGACCAGCTAGAAGGGGAGCAAGGCTAGGTGTATCGGAGGCGGTTTCAATTTGTTTTATCATGGTGTGGATGGAAGGATAAATGGTGTAGGCATTATCCTGAAGGAACAGTATGCTAAGAGTGTTTTGGAGGTGAAAAGAGTGTCAGATAGAGTGATGTTTATGAAGCTGGAAATTGATGGTGTAATGATGAATGTTGTTAGTGCATATGCTCCACAAGTTGGGTGTGCGATGGATGAGAAAGACAAATTTTGGAGTGAGTTGGATGAAGTAGTGATGACTGTACCCAAAGGTGAGAGACTGGTGATTGGAGCAGATTTCAATGGGCATGTTGGTGAAGGGAACAGAGGGGGTGAGGAAGTGATGAGTAGGTATGGTGTTAAGCAAAGGAATGCAGAAGGTCAGATGGTGGTGGATTTTGCAAAAAGGATGGACATGGCTGTGATGAATACGTATTTTAACAAGAGGGAGGAGCATAGGGTGACATACAAGAGTGGAGGAAGATGCACACAGGTGGATTATATCTTATGTAGAAGGGCCAGTCTGAAGGAGATTGGAGACTGTAAAGTTGTGGCAGGGGAAAGTGAAGTTAGGCAGCATAGGATGGTGGTTTGTAGGATGACATTGGTGATCAAGAAGAAGAGGATGAGTGTGAGGGCAGCACCAAGGATCAAATGGTGGAAATTGAAAAAGGGTAATTGTGAGGTGATGTTCAGGAAAGAGTTAAGACAGGCACTGGGTGGCAGTGAAGAGTTACCAAATAGCTGGGTAACTACAGCAGAGCTAGTAAGAGAGATGGCTAGAAAGGTGCTTGGTGTGACATCTGGAAAGAGGAAGGAGGACAAGGAGACCAGGTGGTGGAATGAGGAAGTATAGGAGAGCATACAGAGAAAGAGGTTGGCGAAGAAGAAGTGGGATTGTCAAAGAGATGAAGAAAGTAGACAAGAGTATAAGGAGATGAGGTGCAAGGCAAAGATAGAGGTGGTGAAGGCTAAGCATAAGGCGTATGAAGAGTTGTATAAAAGGTTGGACACTAAGGAGGGAGAAAAGGACCTGTACCGATTGGCTAGACAGAGGGACCGAGCTAGTAAAGATGTGCAGCAGGTAAGGGTGATAAAGGATAATGAGGGAAACGTACTCACAAGCAAGGAGAGTGTGTTGAACAGATGGAAAGAGTACTTTGAGGGGTTGATGAATGAAGAGAGAATAAGAGGGAGAGAAGGTTGGATGATGTGCGGATAGTGAATCATGAAGTGCAGTGGATTAGCAAGGAGGAAGTAAGGTCAGCTATGAAGAGGATGAAGAACGGAAAGGCTGTTGGCCCAGATGACATACCTGTGGAAGCATGGAGGTGTTTAGGTGAAATGGCAGTGGAGTTTTTAACCAGATTGTTTAATGAAATCTTGGAAAGTGAGAGGATGCCTGAGGAATGGAGAAAACGTGTTTTGGTACCGATTTTTAAGAATAAAGGTGATGTGCAGAGCTGTAGTAACTACAGAGGGATTAAATTGATCAGTCACAGCATGAAGTTATGGGAAAGAGTTGTGGAAGCTAGGCTAAGAAGGGAGGTGATGATTAGTGATCAGCAGCATGGTTTCATGCCAGGAAAGAGCACTACAGACGCGATGCTTGCTCTGAGAGAGTTGATGGAGAAGTACAGAGAAGGTCAGAAGGAGTTGCATTGTGTCTTTGTGGATTTAGAGAAAGCATATGACAGGGTGCCTAGAGAGGAGTTGTGGTATTGTATGAGGAAGTCGGGAGTGTCCGAGAAGCATGTAAGAGTGGAACAGGATATGTACGAGGGTAGTGTGACAGCAGTGAGGTCTGCGGTGGGAGTGACAGATGCATTTAAGGTGGAGGTGAGATTACATCAAGGATCAGTTCTGAACTCTTTCTTATTTGCAATGGTGATGGACAGGTTGACAGACAAGATCAGACAGGAGTCCTCGTGGACTATGATGTTTGCAGATGACATTGTGATCTGTAGTGAGAGTAGGGAACAGGTGGAGGAGACCCTGGAGAGGTGGAGATATGCTCTTGAGAGAAGAGGAATGAAGATCAGCAGGACTAAGACAGAATATGTGTGTGAATGAGAGGGAGGATAGAGGAATGGTGAGGATGCAGGGAGTAGAGGTGGGGAAGGTGGATGAGTTTAAATACTTGGGATCAACAGTTCAGAGTAATAGTGAGTGTGGAAGAGAGGTGAAGAAGAGAGTACAGGCAGGATGGAGTGGGTGGAGAAGAGTGTCAGGAGTGATTTGTGACAGACGAGTACCATTAAGAGTGAAAGGGAAGGTCTACAAGAGGGTAGTGAGACCAGCTATGTTATATGGGTTGGAGACAGTGTCACTGACAAAAAGGCAGGAGTCAGAGCTTGGCGTGGCAGAGATGAAGATGTTAAAATTTGCACTGGGTGTGACGAGGATGGACAGGATTAGGAATAAGTATATTAGAGGGTCAGCCCAGGTTGGAAGGTTTGGAGACAAAGCCAGAGAGGCAAGATTATGTTGGTTTGGAATGTGCTGAGGAGGGATGCAGAGTATATTGGGAAAAAGATGCTAAGGATGAAGCTGCCAGGTAACAGGAAAAGAGGAAGGCCTAAGATAAGGTTTATGGATGTGGTGAGAGAGGACATGCAGGCGGTTGGTGTGACAGAGCAAGATGCAGAGGACAGGAAGAAATGGAAACAGGTGATCTGCTGTGGTGACCCCTAACAGGAACAGCCAAAAGAAGAAGAAGAAGATCTTATACTAAATAACAATCTACATTGGTTATTAAAGGATTACCTTATAGGAAAAATTTGCCAAACAAGTTATTCCTATTTCATTTCTATTATATTAAACACTGTTATAAATTTTATATATAGAAGCCTGGCATATAAAGCATGGATCTTCCTTATATTTCCTATGGCACATACCCAAAGTAACATCTCTACCTTAAAGTTAAAAACAATAATTACATTTAAAGAGAAAAATCTACTATGTTGGTTTCAATTAACGAAAAGCTACATTCTGTTGATTATATTTAGAACAAATATAATTTAGATCAAAAAATGTGGCTAGAAGTACAATCCTGCAGACAATATGTAGAAGGGGAAATTAAGTTAATGCAACCAAGGATAAGAGATCATATCTCAAAATTAATTAAACATCTAATATTCTTAATACAACAAAACACATTGGGACAGGGTTTCTTATCTAAAGTATATAGAGTTGTAATCTGAGAAACAAAAAGTTGCAAGGACAATTATTGGAACTATTTTACCCCAATTAGTAATAAACCTCTGAGTGAAGAAGATAAAAAACATTTTCTAATATTGTCCAAACATACAACTTCATCTGTTAAATGGAATCTCTTTACTTGGAAATTTTTGCATAGGTCTTTCTTCACACCACATAAAACTGAATTAATTTTCAAGCAGAAACAAGTTTGTTGGAGATGTAAACAAGAACTTAAAGTGGATTGGCAACACATGTTTTTTGACTATACTGTCTTAACACCATATTGGAATAACATAAACTCTTTTTACAGGCGTTTTAGAGATAAATTTGTTTTATCTAAATCACTAATCCCTTTTATCACTCATATTCCTATATGTGTTAAAAAATGAAATATCACATTTTTCTGTCTATACTATCTATAGTGAGAAAGGTTATAACTCAGAATTGGGAGAACAAATCTACACCCTCCTTCAAAGAATGTATAAATATTGCAGCTAAAGTCTGCCACCTGTAAATCATTAAAGTTAAGTCAAGAACAACCAGGATTACCTCTTGCCACAATGCATTGACAAAACTTTTATATTTGCTTGACAAGCAAAAATAACTGCATTTTAGATTTAATGTACTGTATAATAACTTGAATTACTTAATGGTTAATGGACACTCCTGTAAATATTTTTTTTCTTTTGTGTGTGAGGTTTATTTGATTTTTTTTCACTTATTATGTTCACAAATCTCTGACTGTAAATATTGTGATTATTTTACAAATTGAAAATCCAGTAAAAACTTAAAAAAGATGACTGCTCTAAATTCCATCATTAACATAATAACAATGCTCCGGGTTTTTGTGCAATAAAATACAGTACCCATTTTGATGGAGACTGCCTTATGATGAGCAACTTAGCGAACCAGAATATCATAGTTATCAGAGTGTGGGAGTTGGTTAGATAGGTGCTTGGTGTGACATTTGGACAGAGGAAGGAGGACAAGGAGACCTGGTGGTGGAATGAGGAAGTATAGGAGAGTATACAGAGAAAGAGGTTGGCGAAGAAGAAGTGGGATTGTCAGAGAGATGAAGAAAGTATACAGGAGTATAAGGAGATGAGGTGCATGGCAAAGAGAGAGGTGGTGAAGGCTAAGGATAAGGCATATGAAAGGTTGGACACTAAGGAGGGAGAAAATGACCTGCACCAACTGGCTAGACAGAGGGACCGAGCTAGTAAAGATGTGCAGCAGGTAAGGGTGATAAAGGATAATGAGGGAAACGTACTCACAAGTGAGGAGAGTGTGTTGAGCAGATGGAAAGAGTACTTTCAGGGGCTGATGAATGAAGAGAATGAGAGGGAGAGAAGGTTGGATGATGTGTGGATAGTGAATCATGAAGTGCAGTGGATTAGCAAGGAGGAAGTAAGGATAGCTATGAAGAGGATGAAGAATGGAAAGGCTCTTGGTCCAGATGACATACCTGTGGAAGCATGGAGGTGTTTAGGTGAAATAGCAGTGGAGTTTCTAACCAGATTGTTTAATGAAATTTTGTAAAGTGAGAGGATGCCTGAGGAATGGAGAAAAAGTGTTTTGGTAACGGTTTTTAAGAATAAAGGTGATGTGCAGAGCTGTAGTAACTACAGAGGGATTAAACTGATCAGTCACAGCATGAAGTTATGGAAAGAGTAGTGGAAGCTAGGTTAAGAAGGGAGTTGATGACTAGTGATCAGCAGTAAAGTTTCATGCCAGGAAAGAGCACTAGAGATGCAATGTTTGCTCTGACAGTGTTGATGGAGAAGTACAGAGAAGGTCAGAAGGAATTGCACGGTGTCTTTGTGGACTTAGAGAAAGCATATGACAGGGTGCCTAGAGAGGAGTTGTGGTATTTTATGAGGAAGTCGGGAGTGTCAGAGAAGTATGCAAGAGTGGTACAGGATATGTACAAGGGTAGTGTGACAGTGGTGAGGTCTGCGGTGGGAGCAATGGATGCGTTTAAGGTGGAGGTGGGATTACATCAACGATCAACTCTGAGCCCTTTCTTATTTGCTATGGTGATGGACAGGTTGACAGATGAGATCAGACAGGAGTTCCCGTGGACTATGATGTTTGCAGATGACATTGTGATCTGTAGTGAGAGTAGGGAACAGGTGGAGGAGACTCTGGAGAGGTGGAGATATGCTCTATAGAGAACAGGAATGAAGGTCAGCAGGACTAAGACAGAATATATGTGTGTGAATGAGAGGGAGGATAGAGGAATGGTGAGGATGCAGGGAATAGAGGTGGCGGAGGTGGATGAGTTTAAATAGAGATGCAATGTTTGCTCTGAGAGTGTTGATGGAGAAGTACAGAGAAGGTCAGAAGGAGTTGCACAGTGTCTTTGTGGACTTAGAGAAAGCATATGACAGGGTGCCTAGAGAGGAGTTGTGGTATTTTATGAGGACTGTCATATATGCAATCTGATAACAGAATATTTTTAGATTGTTTATAGGTTCATAGGTAGGTACTAGGCTATCTGCCCGAAGGCATTTATAAGCCTAGCTGGAATGTGTTGGCTTTCGCCACCCCCTTAGATTAATTCCCTGTGCCTCTGTCCAGCAGAGCCATTGAAGTGATCCCTGGGGTGAACTTTCTGTTTCTCATCCACTCGTCAAGGTTTCTCTTGAAGAGTGTTAGTGAGGAGCTCTGCCTAATGTAGATTGAAATCTTGTTCCAGAGCATGGGAAGTTTATGGGACAGGAATCTATCCCTCTAGCACATCCTATTTATTGTTGTGGTGAAGTTTAGATCCCTAGAGCATGTGGCTCGAGAGGATATGGTTTTATTTAGATGGAGCATGTCCATCAATTCTGGGTTGGACATGGCCTTGTATGTCAGGCAGAGATAACCTCTGAGTAGGCGGTATGCAACTGAGTACAGCTGGAGTTTCTTCAGTCGAGCTGCATAGGGCATTTGTTTGAGGCCAGTGATCCTCTTGGTGAGGTACTTCTGTGGTCTTTACAGCTGTTGCAGGTGTCTTGTAAGGTACATACCAAATGGGGCATTGTACTCTATGATGGGTCTGATGAGTGATGTGTAGAGGGGAACAATGACCTCTTTTGATCTGGATGCAAACTCTTTTGTGTGCTCTTCTAAGAAACTGCTCACTTGCATAGGCAAGTCTAACAACCTGGCTGGAGACTCTCTTTTTTCTAACACAGTGGGAAAACACTGGAACCTCCTGCCCGATGAACTAACATTACTTTCTTCCTTGCCTCTATTTAAACACAACCTCAAAAAACACCTCCAAACACACTGGTTATGCCCCTGCAGCAACCCTGACTAACCATTTCCTTTTACTAATTATAGCTCCCTTTACTACTAATTCCTCCTATTCTCACTTAAATTACTAACACTCTTAATCCATTGTTACATACTAATTCCTTGTAAGATAGACTAACTGATACTCCCAAATTAATATGCCAACAAACTCTCTCTAGTATAAGTATTAAACTTATTAGAGTAACTTCCTACTCTATCATATTATTACTTGTTGTACAGCATACTTTTTATTTCTAGGTAGTATTTCTTGTTGTACTTTTATTATAATCTTTTCTGTTAATTTCTCATTTTTAAATCTTTAAATTTTTAATTTTTAATTTTTAAAATTTTAGTTCTATAATTGCCGGAGCTTTTCTCCCCGGGCCTCTACTGAAAATGGAAATATATCCAGTTAGACTAGCCCGGTTAAGAAATGTAAAATAAAATAAATAAATAAATAAATTGTGATTAGGTGGGCCACATAGAAGGATTTTCTAACCACTTTGGCAATGTGATTATCAAAGGAGAGATTGCTATCTACTTGGGTCCCCAGATCCCTTATTACATCTTCTGTATTTAGGGGGCTACCACCTATGTGGTAGCTTGTGGGTACTTTGCTTTTTCCAAAGGGGATGACTATGCACATTTTGGCATTTAGCTTGAGGCCATGGTTTTGACACCAGGTATCTGTCTCAGTGAGATCCTTTTGGAGGATGTCTGTGTCAGGCAGAGAGTGAATTATAGGCCCTAGTTTGCAGTTGTCTGCAAACTTGGTCAGCCATAGTCCTCCTGTGCTTGCCTGTACCTCTGAGAAGTTTATGCCAAGCAGGACGGGTCCTAGGTCTGAGCCGTAGGGAACACTACTTGTATCTGGTTTAGAGTCAGATGTAGCTCCCGCAACTCTTACCATGTGAGTTCTGTCTGTGAGCCAGTTGGCAACCCATCTCGTGATGTAGGGGTTCATGTTCAGACTGGTGAACTTGTCTATAATACCTGTGTGAGGAATGGTGTTGAAGGCCTTTGCAAGGTCTAGGTGTGCTGTGTGGACCACCTTTCCCTCATCTATAACCTTGGTAACTGTCTCAAAGAAGTCCACCAGGTTTAGGAGGCATGATCTGCCCTTAACAAAGCCGAACTGGCTACAGTCCAGTATTTGGAGGTTCCCAATGTTTCTGTTAATGAGATCCATAATGATGCGCTCCATAGCCTTGCAGACTAAGCTACTCAGGCTTATAGGCCGATAGTTCCTTGGGTCAGTTGTGGCTCCACCTTTGTGGAGCGGAATAACTGTTGCTGTGCACCATTCTAGGGGCACATAGCCTGTGGAGAGGCTGAATTTGAACAGTGAGTTTAGGTGAGAGGTTAGTTCATCTTTGAGCTCATGTAGGACACAGCCTGGGACACCATCTGATCCCACTGATGCTGTGTTTTTGGCTTTGGAGAGGGCTGTTTTAACTTGTCTGTGATTTCAGGGGCACTTTGGTTATGGGCCCTTTTAGGCATGAGAGGGGTTGAAGTTTGCCCTGAACCTGTCTGCCAGTGTGTTGGCGATATTGGTTGGTTCAGTGTATTTTGTGCCATTCTGCACTAACTCCGAGCAGATCTGAGAATTACCACTTAGATTATTGACATAGCTAAAGAATGCCTTGTGATTATCTTTGGAGTCCTTGGCAATTTTTCTTTTGAAGCTAGCCTTGGATGATTTTATGAGGGAACGTAGTTTCTTGCTGATACTGATCAGGGATGTCTTTCTTTCTTGGGATTTTACTCTTTTCTGTATTAGTTTCCTCCTTCTATTGTATAGCTTGTTTGTGGCAGGGGTCCACCAGACTGGTTTCCTTTTCTTGGAGGAGTGAGTCTTGGTTTTGCTTGGGATAGAATGATCCATGCATTCTTGTAGGTGCCTGTTGAGTGCATTAGTAAAGGATTTTGCAGCTTGGGCAGCATTATCCTTTACCATGGGGGCTTTGAACCTTTCCACCTTGGTCTTAAGTAATGTGACATTTGCTTTTGAAAAGTTTTACACAGTGGTTTCCTTGACTGGAGGTGGGGGCGGAATGTGGATATCCAGAGTGATTCGTTTATGGTCAGATCTAACCAGTGAGGGGTTGACCTCTGGTGTGGAACACCGGTCACCCATGTTGGTGATGACCAGGTCCCATATGTTGTCACCTCTGGTGAGGATGTTGACCAGTTGATCCAGGGTGTTTGAGTTTATAAATTCTATGAAATGTTGGGAAAGGGAGTTAGTACTTGAGTAATTCTCCCAGTAAATGTTTGGGTAATTGAAATCACCCAATATCAGGGTGTTTGGTAGGACCTTTATGTTTCCCAGTGTTTCCAGAAATGCGGAATGGGGGTCCTGGGACATGGTGGGTGATCTGTAGCAAGCTACAATTTGAATTGCAGCTTTGCCCATTGTTAGTTGCATGTGGATGATCTCTGAAGCATGGTGCTGTGCCACTAACCTGGAGGTGTGGGTATCCTTGATGAATATGGATATGCCCCTGCCTTTTGTATTTTGTTCTGGGTTTTGTGGCTGAAATGCATGGTATGAATGGTAGCCTGGTAGTGCTGGGGTGCTCTCTGGAGCCTTAAACCAGGTTTCTGTTACTGCACATATATCATTTTTCTCCATACTGACGAGTGCCTTGAGTGTGTGCATTTTGAGGTTTAGACTTCTGGCATTGAGTAGCATTACCCTCAGGTTTTTGTTACTTGTGCTATTTATGGCAGTGGGTTTGTGTTTTGATCCTTACCTAAAAAAGGCACTATGGGGGTGGCAAGAGCCTTGGCCAGTATTCGAAAGCCTAAGGGTGACAGGTGCAGGCCATCTCTAGTGAAGCAGTATGGCTTGTCGAGCATGTCTTCCCAGGCTGACAGACACTGGATCCCCTTTGAATGACACCAGAAGCTTAGCCAATAGCTGAAATTGATAATTTTTTTATACCATGGTATCATTCTTGGTGAGGGCAGGATGATACTCATTGTCAGGGTCATACTGGCTTGGACTATGTGATCATAGAGCTCTTCCATGTCTCTTTTCATGTAGTCCAGGGAGGTACGGCTCAGGTCATTCACATCAGTATGGACAATGACAGTCGTATTTGTACTTGTTCTGGAGTAACCTGAGTGCTTGTGTTATGTGGCGGATCCTGGCACCCAACAGGCAGCTAACAGTAACCTTCTCCTTGTTCAGCCTAGTGAGTGGGAATTCAGTGTGCCTGACTATAGTGTCACCTATTACTAGTGTGTTGGGTATGTTATTTTGCCTTAAGGGCTGTGATTGTGTGGCACACTGGTTTTGTGAAGTATGTGTTTCATGGTTTGTGTTGGGGGGGTGGAGGTTGCTTGGATGTCTGCTTTGGAGGTCTCTGTTGCTTTTGCAGATTTTTATTTAGAGCCTCCGAGTATGTTTTCATGTATTTATGTGTGTTTTTTGCCAGTGCTGGTTTCATAGGTCTATGTGAGACTGGTGTTGTGATGCAAGTAATTCCCTTCTCCTCTTGAGAGGAGGATAGCCTAAGGGGTTGGTAGGCTGGCCTAATGGTTAAGGTGTTTGCCTTACAAACACAAGGTGCAGGGTTTGAGTCTCACAAGGGATAATTGGCTAGGCTTCCAATGGCTCACAAGGGCAGTTAGCCTAGTACTAACCTGTAACTGTCTGGTCCATTCTTGGGTTGAGAGAGCATAGCCTCTAGTTTGGCTGTATAATTGCATCTCTCGCATGTATTTGTGTTTGGTGGTAGGAGGAGAGGTTTGTCTGTGTACATGAGGCAGTTGTAACATTGCTTCAAAATGCCCAGATTCACCAGTTGGACCAGAGAGTACACCTGAAATTGCCCTTTGGACATGCCTGGATAGGTACAGTGAACTGATTGGCTGGTACAGTCGAATAGACAGCCTTGTTCTTTTCTACAGTATAGGGGGGTTTAGTGCTAAGATTTATTAGTACTTGCTATGAGTTTTGAGCAAATGCCAGGCTGAGAAGTGAATGGTCTGAGTGCTTAAGTTGAAAGTTTGTCTTTTCCCTTGGAACTAATTGAAGACTAAACTTTGTGGAGCCGGTAATAGTTATACCATAGCTAACCGATGCTGCCCAGTGCACAAAACCGTGCAAATGCGGGTTTTATATCAGGGAAATGAAAGAGATAGAAATTAGCCCAAAATGGCCAATAAACTACTAATTCCTGGGCGGAAACCACACTTCCAGGAACAGATAGGCTGGTCAAAGATCCCCTCTCTCACAGTTGAACAGAGAAACTTCCTTCTATCCAAGTAAGGTATGGGCAAACACAGAAACTTGTAACACAGCCCTGAATTCAGCACTAACCTGAAAATTGGACTATACTAGCTCAGAGTGCATTTTTTGTTTGTTTGTTTTTTTTCAGAAAATAAATCAGACAAAATCAAAAAAACACTTTAAATGCACAGAAATGGCTATCACACTTGAGTGTGTAGCCTACAACAGCTAAACAGGTAATTTAAACACATAAACAACATTGATAAAGTGCAGGCAGTAAAATAAGTGCAATATGTAGCTGAAACAAGCTTTTTAAATCACAGAAACTCTAAATAAATTGGTGTTTTAGGCAGAATTAGCCATAGGCATCAAGAAAATACAGAAAAATTATATTTAATCACTCCAAAGTCTCTCTTTTGTCTCTCTGCTGCTATAGATCTTTGTAGGGCAACAGGCAGGAGCTTGCTGAGCTGTATACAAGCTCAAAAACCTTGCAAATGCGGGTTTTATAGAAGAGAAATGAAAGAGAGAGAAATTAGCCCAAATGGCCAATAAACTAGTAATGTCTGGGCTGAAACTACTCCTCCAGGGACAGATAGGCTGCTCAAAGCTCCCTCTCTCACAGGTGAACAGAGAAACTTCCTTCTATCCAAGTAAGGTATGTGCAAACACAGAAACGTGTAACACAGCCCTGAATTCAGCACTAACCTGAAAACTGGACTATACTAGCTTAGAAAGGTGGGAAAACAAGTATATATATATATATTTTTTTTCAGAAAATAAAGCAGATACAATCAAAAACACACTTTAAATGCACAGAAATGACTATCAAACTTGAGTGTGTAGCCTGCAACAGTTAAACAAGTAATTTAAACACAAAAATGACTTTGTTAAAGTGCAGGCAGCAAAATAAATACAATATGTAGCTGAAACAAACTTTTTAAATCACAGAAATCCTAACAAAATGGTGTTTTAGGAAGAATTAGCTAAAGGCAGCAAGAAAATGCAGAAAAATGATACTTAATCACTCCAAAGTCTCTCTTTTGTCTCTCTGCTGCTGTAGAACTCTGCAGGGCACCAGGCAGGAGCATGCTGATCTGTATACTAGTGTAAAAACCTTGCAAAAGAAGGTATTATAGCAAGGAAATGAAAGAAATAGAAATTAGCCGAAAATGGCCAATAAACTACTAATGTCTCGGCTGAAACCACTCCTCCAGGGACAGATAGGCTGCTCAAACTTGCTCTCTCTCACAGGTGAACAGAGAAACTTCCTTCTATCCAAGTAAGGTATCGGCAAACACAGAAACTTGTAACACAGCCCTGAATTCAGCACTAACCTGAAAAGTGGACTATACTAGCTTAGAAAGGCAGGAAAACAAGTATATATATTTTTTTCAGAAAATAAAGCAGATACAATCAAAAAAACACTTTAAATGCACAGAATTGGCTATCACATTTGAGTGTGTAGCCTACAAGAGTTAAACAGGTCATTTAAACACAAAAATGACTTTGTTAAAGTGCAGGCAGTAATATAAGAACATACATGTCTCACATAAGGCCCTCTGCTATTTGTTTCTAAATAGCCTACCCCCACAAGAAAAGCATCTAAGGAATGGGAAAAGGAAAGACAGGATTCCTTATATCAGAGTAATAGTAGCAGTACATATGTTTCAGCAGCGATTACATTTCAGTGTCATAATATTTGCATAATAATGGTATAAAATGGTCCGAGTATATGGAGTAATGGAAAGGAAGAGCATATGGATAAGGATATTATTTCCCAGAATTCATATAACAGTTTAAAGTAACACCACACTGAAATATGAGATAAAAGAAAGGTTTTAGTACTAAGAGGAAAGTAGCATTTGGTGGGTATTTTAATAGAGATTGGAATGAAAGAACACCTGAATTAAAATGTATACGGTGATATGGAAAGCAATAAACTAATGTGAAACATTTTTGGTTAGCAACTATACAGACCAAGATGAGAGTGTTACATTTATCTGTGGTAACAGGTACTAAGTTTTTACTTCAAGGGAGTTCAGATATAGACCTGAAAGTACTCGATGGTGTTCATATATGATTCTCTACACTATTAGTGTGTTAAGTTAGACAAAAGAAAAAGGAGTGAAGTATATAAAATTATTAGTTTCTGTTTTTGTTAATGAATGATGTCATTGTTAAAGGGTTAAAGAATGTTTTTATACAGATGGTAAATGATGCTTGTTTCTTAAGCAGGGAATGGATACATTTTCAAATAAAAAGAAAAGAAAAACTAAAGAAGAAAATGTATTACACCTGTAAAAAATCAGTGTAAGATAGAAAAATAGAGTGAGAGATGAGAAATATTTTGTCTAACTGAGTCACTTGTAAGTTAAACCTGTTAGCCTAACCAATGGAAATTGGTCACAGTTATTTTTTTTTATATGCGCGCAAAGTTCTTCACTCCTCCATGTAGAAAGTAATATAATAGCTCTGAGGGTGCAAAACCTTCACATAATACAAAACCATCTGTGACTGCTAATTCTATGTAAAGATCTTGATGGACTGGGTATGCTGAATATCATCTCTTTCAAACAAATCAATATTGGAAGGTGGGATATAATGTGGACATTACATATTTAAGGGTAGAAATATATATCTGCAAGAGGATGCATAGTTAAAGCAATGCGACATAAATAGGACATGTTGGAGGTATGTGCATGTGTCCCAGGGAATACCCTTTCTCTGGAACAGGCTTCCCATCCATGTGAAGCACAGTTCTTCCCTGACCATACTCAAGTGCAACCTGGACCTGTGGATGGGAAATCAGAAATTCACACCAGTCTGTAATTTATGTATGTCATGGATTAAGGCCTTCAAAGCTTGGGCCATGTAAGACGTGGCTTACACATACTAGAAAAAATAACCTCTAGGGCACCAAATTTGTTGGATACAATTGGAATGCATGGCTATGCTTAAAAAGGCCCTTATGGTCATTAGCCTAGTACATACATATGCACCTATGAAAAATATGGAATTTAAGATTCTTCAGTGATATCTTAAAAAACTTTTAAAAGCTTAGATACAAAACAATGAAAATATATCTGTCTTGTTAGATAAGCATGGGTGGAAAGTGCAGAACCTAAAGTAATGCAGGCAGTGGTAGACTTTGAGCCCTGTTCATAAATATTGTACCCATTATAGTGGAACTTTGGACCAAAGCTCTTTGTAATGCATACCAAGCCTACATAATGAGGTATGTCACTGTATGTAGTCTTACCCTATACAAACCAGTCTTACCCTATGCCAAGACACAGTGATCTGTGCATGGAGCATATATGGACACAACCCACGTGAGCTGGATCCATAACTCAGGAGCACCACCAACACTGTATACAGGCATGTCTCACCAACATATGCAATGAGACCTGAACCATATATCAACAACTGGGGTCATGTCTTTCATCAACAACAGCAGCACAAGTTATGTAAAATAATGAGAAAATATATGAAACCCTGCAAATTAAACTGATCCCTGCAGTGCAGGCAAACCTGACGTATACAACCACACATATCCCAACCTCCAATGGACTGATGTATCAGCAGTCCTGTCAATAGTACCACTCACCAATGTAGAACCCCTCATTAGCATATTATGTTAATATCCCTCACTCCCCCCTACACAACAAACAGACGGCAAACAATCATAAAACACTCCTAACTATGCAAGTTGAGGAGGGATTGGCAATTGTAGCTATACTGCACTACTAATGAGAAATAAAACACTTGCAGCAAGATTTCACAACAGTGGTAACTGACTGGGCCAGGACACCTATAACAGACAGTAGATGCTTCTAGAACATAAGCACTTCAGCAGACAGTACTGAAGCTCCAGACTTCTATTCAGTGTCTGTGTTTTCATTATAAAATATAGTGGTGCACAGGGGAACATATGGGGAGACAATCAGCATACAGAACTGTTGCACAATCCCTACTTTACACCCACCTGTAAAAAGTATGCACTTGGCATTTACCCCTGGGTTGCAGGTGTCCACCATAACCATAGACATGATGCTCAGGATTCTATATACACAACGTGCTACTTCTCTTGTTGTGTCACCCCAGTCCAAAATTCAGGAAAGTGCTTAGCCTTGTCCATGGTACCAAACAGCAGCAGGATCAACATCAATGAACCACTGTAGTGACAGGTGGTGGAAGAAACATAGTAACTGTGATGCTTTCATGCAACTGTGCACTATGTCTTCAAATCCAGGAGCCCTATGTAGATGGTTTATATGGTGATGGTGAAAGGTTTACACAGGGAAGGAAATGCAAGGTTACAATTACTGAAAAATAAGTAGATGAGGAAACATTAAAAGCTGCAAAAATAAAAAAGCAGCAGGTGTGCATTATGATAAAAGAGTTTACAGCTTAAAATACATGAATATATGTGAATATGGAGCATAGCTCATGTGCCTTTAAGACTGTGAATACCCGTAATGTTTTAGATTCTGGTGTGCCAGTTGAGAAGATGTATGTAGTTTTGACTTTAAGTTTGTACTGACATCATTAGAAGCACAAACAACATGACGGGTAAACCAGTGGTGATCCTCATAACATTGCGCCAATACCAGGATCTTTTTCTTATAAAATGAACAAAAATTGCTGTTCAGACCAGAATCCTGTGCCAAAAAGATGAGCAGACATCACAAAGCAGATAGTAAGCTGTTTTCTTGAACCAAATAGCTGTTTTACCTCTACATAAATCCCACAATAATCAGAAAATGCACTGAAAATGGCCAATTCTAACCTGCCAGAACCATTCGTCTTCACAAAGCTATTTGTCTAGTCATCATAGAGGCAGCAATTTGCACATTTCCAAATTGGAGCTAAGCTTAATAATAAAAAAAAAAAACTAAAGAAATCTGGGTAATCACTTTATGCCATCAGCAAAGATGTAGAAGCCATTTACAATTTATTTCACTTTCTCAAGGCCAGAATCAGTAATAAGCTCAATCAGCATTTTGTGCCAAAATATTATTCATGAAAAGACATGCTTTTTGTCAAGGAATCATATGAACTGTCTGAAAATGATGAGTTTGACCAGATATAAGATGAAGAAATTAGAGACAGAACTGTGATTAGGCTGGCTAATAATAAAGTGACTCAAACATTACACCTAGAAATGAATTTAACTTTGGAAAAGACAATTCAAATTGCAAGGGAAGCCAAGCAAGTAAAGAGACAAAATGTTAATATGAGTTCATAAGCATAAAATGATGTGTGTGTGTGTGTGTGTGTGTGTGTGTGTGTGTGTGTGTGTGTGTGTGTGTGTGCGCGCGAGCATGAGTGTGTGTGTGCGTGTTTATGTGCATGTGTGTGTGTGTGTGTGTGTGTGTGTGTGTGTGTGTGTGTACGTGTGCATGAGTGTGTGTGTGTGTGTGTGTGTGCGTGTTTGTGTATGTCTGTGTGTGTGTGTGTGTGTGTGTGTGTGTGAGAGAGAGAGAGACAGAAAATGTAAAAAAAAAAAAAAAAAAAAAAAGAACCAGCCAAGTCAGAGCGTCCATTAGTAGCAGGGATGAATGAAAAGTGAGCCAGAATAGTATGACGCACGTGACAGAAAGTGTAAGAAATGCAACATGATGGAACATTTTGCTGCAGTCTGTAAAATTAAGATAGTAAAAGAAAAATGAACTCTGAGAAAGGTGTTCTGAAAAAGTTATCTTAGTTTAAGTGTTATTATTCCAAATGCTGAAATAGATGGAGAAGTCGTACTTCTGATACATGATGACCACAGTAAGATTTAAAACTAATCAAGGGGCTGATTGCAGTAGTTTTACATTACAAAGACATGCATCTAGAGCATTTCTTCTCGGCCCTCCACTGAAAATTGACTTAGTTCCAAATCGGACTTTCCCGGTTAACAAATAGGTTCATAGGTTCATAGGTTCATACTAGGCTATCTGCCCTAGGGCATTTATAAGCCTAGCCCGAGTGTGTGTGGCTTTCACCACCCCTTGGAATGAGAATACTATGCCCATTTAGGGTTTAGTTTACTGTGCCTCTGTCTAGTAGTGACACAGAAATGACCCCCGGGGTAAACCTACGATCTCCCATCCACTCGTCAAGATTTCTCTTGAAGAGAGTCAGTGAGGGGCTCTGCCTAACATGGACTGGGATTCTGTTCCAGAGTGTAGGGAGCGTTCTGGGTTATGAATCTGTTACTCCAGCACATCCTATTTATTTCTGTGTTGAGGTTCAAATCTCTCGCTCTCGGGGATCTGGTGGATTTGGATTTTCTGAGGTGGAGCATGTCCATTAATTCCAGATTGGACATGGCCTTGTATGTCAGACATAGATCGCCTCTGAGTAGGCGGTATGCGACTGAATAGAGCTGGAGTTTCTTCAGCTAGGCTGCATATGACATATGTTTGAGACCCTTGATCCTCTTGGTGAGGTACTTTTGGGGTCTTTCTAACTGCTGCAGGTGTCGGGTAAGGTACATCCCAAATGGGGCATTGTACTCAATAATGGGCCTGATAAGGGAAGAGTATAGGGGCACATTGACCTCTCTTGATCTAGATGTGAATCCTTTCATGATAAGGTGGGTAATATAGAAGGTCTTCCTAATCACCTTGGCAACGTGAGTGTCAAATGAGAGGTTACTGTCAACTTGGGTCTCTAGGTCCCTGATTACTTCTTCCGTACTTAATGGATTACCACCTATGTGGTAATTTGTGGGTACTTTGTTTTTCCCAAAGGGTATGACTATACATTTTTTGGTGTTCAGTTTAAGGCCATGGCTCTGGCACCAGTTATCCATTTCTATGAGGCTTTTCTGAAGGATGCTTGTGTCCGCTGGAGTATCAATTATGGCGCCCAGTTTGCAGTCATCTGCAAACTTTGTTAGCCACAATCCTCCTATGTTTGCTTGCACCTCGGAAAAATAAATGCCGAACAAGAGGGGTCCCAGGACTGAGCCCTGTGGGACACTGCTTGTGACTGGCTTAGAGTCTGACATGGCTCCAGCAATTCTGACCTTGTGGGTTCTGTCCTTGAGCCAGTTTGCAACCCATCTTATGACATATGGGTTTACATTTAAGCTGGTGAGCTTGTCTATGATGCCCGAGTGGGGTATTGTGTCGAAGGCTTTTGCAAGATCAAGGTAGGCTGTGTGAACTGCCTTACCCTCATCAATGGCCTTAGTGACTGTTTCAATAAAGTCGACCAGGTTCAAAAGGCAGGATCTGCCCTTGACAAAGCCGAATTGGGTAGGATCCAGTGTCTGTAGGTCCCCAATGTCTTTGTTTATGAGTTCCATAATGATCCTCTCCATAGCTTTGCAGACCAGGCTCATCAAGCTTATGGGGTAGTAATTTCCAGGGTCCGTAGAAGCATCTTCTTTGTGGAGTGGGACCACTGTTGCTGTACGCCATTCTTTGGGTATGTATCCTGTAGTAAGGCTAAGATTAAACAGTAGCCTTATGTGCGGGTTTAGTTCCTCTTGGAGTTCATGTAGCACGCAAGCCGGGACACCGTCTAGTCCCATTGATGCTGTGTTTTTAGCTTTGGAGAGGGCGGCTCTCACCTGGGAATCTGAGATGTCAGGGAGGCTACACTCTGCTGGAATAGATATTTCTCCTTTTGGGGGGGGGGGGAGATATTTGCACTGAACCTGTCTGCCAGTATGTTGGCAATGTCTGTGTGTTCAGTGTATTTTTTGTCATTTTGGACTAACTCTTAGCATATCTGGGAGTTTCCACCCAGATTTCTAACATAACTAGCCTTGTGATTGTCTTTAGTGTCATTTTCGATTTTTCTCTCGAAGTTGGCCTTGGATGATTTTATGAGTGATCATAGTTTTTTGCTAGTACTGATCAGAGATGCCTTCCCTTTTGGGGATTTTGCTCTGTCATGTAGTAGCTTCCTCCTCCTGTTGTAAAGCTTGTTTATCGCTGGGGTCCACCAGACAGGACGCCTGCTTTTGGGGGAATGGGTCTTGGTTTTATTTGGGATTGCATGATCCATGCATTCTTGAAGGTGTCTGTAGAAAGCATTTATAAAGGATTCAGCGGTGTGGGCTGTGGTTTTCACTGGCCCAGGGGCCTTGAAGGATACCACTTCAGTCTTAAGAAGTGTGTAGTCAGCTTTTGAAAAATTCTTCACTGTGGTCTTTTGTGCTGGGGGTGAGGGCGGGATGTGGATTTCCAGTGAGATTAATTTATGGTCTGATCTCACCAATGAGGGGTATACTTCTGGTGTGGAGCATTGTGTCCCCATGTTTGTGATGATCAGGTCTAGTATATTATCTCCTCTTGTGGGAGTGGTGACTAGTTGTTCCATCGCATTTGAGTTTATGAATTCTAGGAACCTTTGGGCTAGGGTGTTGGGGCTTGAATAATGCTCCCAGTCTATGTTTGGGTAGTTGAAGTCTCCCAATATGATGGTATTTGGAGAGACATTTATACTCTCCAGTGTCTTCAGGAAGGCTGAGTGGGGTTTCTGAGTTTGAGAAGGTGGTCTGTAGCATGCTACAAACTGTAGGGCAGTTTTGCCTATGGTTAGTTGCACCTGGATGGTCTCCGATGCTTCGTGCATTGCCACTAACCTGGAGGTGTGGGTATCTTTGATGAATATGGATACTCCCCCTCATTTTGTGGTTTGGTTCAAGTTTTGAGGCCGAAAAGCATGATATGAGGTATAACCTGGTAGTGCTGGGGTGCTCTCAGGAGCCTTGAACCAGGTTTCAGTCACTGCACAGACATCGATGTTCTCCATACTGAGGAGGGCTTCGAGAGCGTGCATCTTGAGGTTTAGACTTCTGGCATTGAGCAGCATTACCCTTAGTTTTTTTCCACTTGTGTTTTCTAGGGAGGTGGGTTTGTCTTTTGAGCCTTGCCTAAAAAAGGCACTATGGGGATGGCAAGAGCCTTGGCCAATATCCGGAAGCCCAGGGGTGACAGGTGCAAGCCATCCCTTGTGAAGCAGTATGGTTTGTCAAGCATGTCATCCCAAGATGACAGACATTGGATCCCCTTAGAATGACACCAGTAATTGAGCCAATTGTTAAAGCTGATCATTTTGTCTTTGTACTGTGGCATCATTCTTGGTGAGGGTAAGATGCTGCTCAGGGTCAGGGTCATACCGGCCTGGGCTACATAATCAGAGAGCTCCTCTATGTCTCTTTTTATGTAGTCCAGGGAGGTACGTCTCAGGTCATTCACACCGGCATGGACAATGACTGAGTCTTATTTGTACTTGCTTTGGAGTGACCTGAGTGCTTGTGTTATGTGGTGGATTCTAGCGCCCGACAGGCAGCTTACTGTAACCTTTTCCTTGTTCAGTCTGGTGAGCGGGACTATGGAGTCACCTATTACAAGTGCATCAGGCATGTTGTTTGGCCTTAAGGGCTGTGACTGTTTGGCACACTGACTTTGTGAACTATGTGTTGCATGTGCTGTGTTTTGAGGTAGTGGTTGCTTGGATGTCTGCTTTGGAGGCCTCTGTTGCTTTTGCAGATTTTTAATTAGAGCCTCCGAGTATGTTTTTGTGTGTTTATGTGTTTGGTTTGCAGTTGTGATAGGTCTATGTGGGACTGGGTTTGTGGTGAGTGTGGTTACCTTCTCCTCCTGACTAGTTTTGCCAGTACTGAGTTGAGAGAGCTCAGCCTCCAGTTTGGCTATATAGTCGCATCTCTCACATATATTTGTATTTGTTGGGAGGAGGAGAGGGTTGTCTGTGTACATGAGGCAGTTGTAACATTGCCTCAAGATTCCCAGATTCACCAGCTGAACTGGAGAGAATGCCAGTAATTGACCCTTCAACATGCTAGAATAGTGTAAGGGATTGCTGTGTAACTGGGTCAGAAAGGACCTATAGGGTAATGGGTATTCAAGGGGATTGTAGGTGATGTAGTGCTTTCGTTTTTGTTTAAGAGTGCTTTACCTGTGTATAAATGCTTTAGGAGCAAGTGCTGGGCTTTTTAGATAGAGAATAGACTGTTTAGATTGAAAGTAGAGCAGTTCTAAGGGAAAAACTGAAGAGTAGACTTTGCGGAGCCAGAAATAGTTTAAACTACATTAACCGGTGCTGCCCAATGCTGTGCTATGGGCAACTTCGCGCTAAATCGTGCAAAAGCGCGCAAATTTTAAGCAGGGAACTTCAAAGAGCTAGAAATGGCCCAAAACGGCCAATTACTACAAGATTCTTGTGTTAAATAAATAAATAATAAATGAATAGTTTTGCTTCCTCACAACTGACCTTCAGCTACCATATGGGCCTCCATTCATCCATTTCCAACACATTGTAAAGTAAAGGCAGAACACAAACAGAGGCAAGCTCTTGGTATGACTGAAAATATACTGAATGCTGTGCACTGATGGTTCCAGTCATCAAAAAGAATCCCAGTCTAAGAATATGCGTCAGTTAAAAAAAGTGAATTGATACTGTCATGTTGAGAAGTTCATTCTACCTCCCCTTGAGGACATCAGACCTAAGATGGATGGTGTCAGAGTGTTCGCCAGATCAGATATTTTCAGTGGTATTAGCAATCATTATTACTCCAAGTGGAAAGCTGTTTCAAAATGCTGCCATTTAGTATGCCTTCAGCAACAGAAATATTTCAGGATGAGATGTCCAACCTGTTGAAAGGTCACAAATGTGTTGTTGGCATGGATGATGTGCTATTGTCTGGTATGGATAAGGAAATGTGTTATGTGAAATTTGAGGTGGTGTTCTGAATCATCTAAAACTCACGTTTTTCAACAAAGTAGAGATGAGTACATTTTGGAAAGTTTGAGATTAATATTTCAGTCACAGTATACATTCTAGGCAATGTCAAAGCTATAGCAGAGCTGAAAACTGAATCTGTGTAACTGAACTACAACACATCCTAGGCAAGATAAATTTCTTGGGCAAGTTTGTACCAGGTCTGTCCACAGCGCAACATCCATGGACAGATCTACTAAAGAAAGAGGTACACTTGTTATGGAGGAATTATGAAATCCAAGCTTTCAGCAAAAATGCTGATGTCCACTGCTTGCTAATTATAACGTTATGATGCTGATAGTCATGAGTGCTGATGCCACTATTTCTGGCCATGTTATCACTGTATTCCCAGTGGACGGTCGAGTTTTAAGAGCTATTGACTTTTTACTCCAGACTACTAATTGATCCTGAGCAGAGAGATTCACAAACATTAAAAGAGTGCTTTACAAGTGTGTGGGCTTTTAGGATACCTATTGAGCCTTCATATTCTCCAACTTGAAAGTGAAATCCACACAGTGCTGCACGTTTTGAGATATTTTAGTATCAGCCAGACAAACCACTGGTTTCACTGAATAATTCATATGATTTGGAGAACGTATCATCAAGATGCCAAAGGTTTTTTATGAGATTGAGATGTTTCAATGCCAGGCTATTCTGTGTGCCTGGAAAGTAATTAATTGTGGCCAACATGTTGTCCAGAAATGCAGTACCGGAGTAGACATAGTCTGATACCAAAGTTTCTGGCTATGTGCAGAGCAATATGGCAAATCAGCCAGTGATAACAAGAAGGTTAAAGGAAGTAAAACAACCTACTGACCTGACAATGAGTTATGAAAAGTGATTAAATATGGAAGCAACTGGTGGCCCAACAGTATCTCATATACAAATATTACACCATCAGAACACAACTGTCTAAACACAATTGTTTGCTGCTGTACCAAGATAGAATTGTAATAACTTCTTCAAACAAGCTGGAGTGTTGAAACAACTCCAAGAAGGACACCAAGTCCTAAAACAATTGTCAGAAAAGAGCCAAGCTACATTTAGGGTGGCATAACAATCACATGGACATTGCAGAGCTTGTGCCAGTGTTTTAGTTTTGTACCACACATAAAGCATTCCAAAAGAGAGAGAAAGAACCATTTTACCACCTTTTTACCACAAGGTTATCTGGCAGAAAACAGCTGCTGACGTATGTGAATTCAAGGAAAACCATTACCTTGTAGTAGCAGTGGTCTATCACATTCAAGATCCAGAAATATTGAATGTGCCAACCATGACTATCCCAGAATTACTGCCATATTCAAGATGATGTTTATGAAATATGGCATACCTATCAAACTAGTCACAGGCAATGGTACACGGTTCACATTCACAGGATTCCCACATCAGCTCCTCACTATCTGCAGTCCAATGTTGCTGCTGACAAAGCGGTAAAAATTGTTAAAAAGTTTCTTCATCAGTCTGATCTCGGCAGAGCTTTTCTGTCATATAGTGACACCCAACTCATTACTAATGCTTGGAAAACAAATAAGGACTAATATACCTATGCTGGAATCCAAAATTGAACCAAATAACTATTCTGTTCGAATACATCATGAAGAATGATTAAATTCCAAAAGATTCTTACAAGTGCTTTTATAACAAAAAATATTTTGCCCAAAATGTACTTATCCTTCAACCATAGCCGTCAGTTTTCCTTAATCTTGAGGGGGATAGAAAGAGGGGAATACCTAGTGACCTAGTGTTGTAGTAAAATAAATCAATGAGCCAAGGTTCTTTAATGAACAATGTTGCCACTGTGACATGTACTTGGACACATATACAGGCCACGGGTTCAGGCACCTAGGCAGCGAGACATTTCCCTGTGGTACATTTGACTGGGGACACATGGCTGAAGTGACATTCAGCTGCAGAGAAATATGGCTGTTCACTAATTCCCTGTGGGCAAAGAGAAGCACACACTGCCATGCTCACAGCTTTAATAGCAAAATGCATGGTGACAGAAGACGTAATGAGTGTTGTGCTCAGTGTACAGTACATACTTATATAACTACAGCATGTAGAAGTGTGCTACAGCATGGGGACAGGGAAGTAAAGAGTGTTGTGCTGGGTGTTCAGTACATACTTATATAACTACAACATTTAGAAGTGTGCTGCAGCATGGAGGAAATCCTGCAGACTACTGTAGTCACATTTATGCTCCAGTATGCGTTTTAGGTAATGTTCCCTAGACACTGTGAAGGGGGTAGTGGTGCACACACTCCAATTATAAAGGTACTTCCTATTGTGCACTGCATTTTTACTGCCACTGACATGCCCTCTGGCCAGCCTGCTGTTGATGCCTGCCATAGTGCCTGCTGTCTCATGTTCCCTTGGGGACCATGGACATAATTTTCCCCCTGTGCATTTGGTTATTAAAGCTGTGGGCATGGCAGTGTGTGCTTCTCTTTGCCCACAGGGAATTTGCAAACAGCCATATTTCTCTGCAGCTGACTGTCCCTTCAGCCATGTATCCCGAGTCAAATGTACCACAGGGAATGTCTCGCTGCCTAGGCACCTGAACCCACAGGCCATACCTGAAGAGTATCAATGTCCACGTCATAAAGTCACATACTACAGAACAATATACAGGTATTCTAACCAAGGATGATAAGGTCTTTAGTCAAAGTGCTATGATTTCTTTAAATACTCTAGCACAACAAGCTATCTGAGACAAAAGAGGATCTCCCAAATCCAAATGTGTTAGAAAGACACTCAGAACGTTGAACATCGAGATGTCAGAAATCCAAATGAGACTGCTCAGAATGCTATCTATATCAGCTCAATGAGAGACACTGGACAAGGTTTAAAATGCTTTAGCCATTTATCTAACTTTTTTCTTCTACAGTTTATTGCCAGGTGAGTGCAGGCTGAGGTCATTACAAAGTCCATCTGTCTGAATATTATTGAGACTGTCACAGTATCCAGGGGTAGGTAAGTGACTCATGTTCTTATTCTTTAATAAAATGTTGATCCAGAAATTGCTATTGAGAATAGCCTAACTGCTGCTACTGTAAAGTGACTGCCTGTCAAGACGTGCACCAAGTTTTGAAATTTCTTTACAGTGTCAGCATTGCTTTCAGGAATCATCCAGATGTACAACAAACCCAGACCTTAATACTGCAGAAAGATTCCCCAGTGATTGTACACCCGTTTAGTAAGATGCCTAGAGCTAGCGGTGTATTACAGAACCAAATACCTTGGGTAATTAAAAACAAACCACCCCAGTGGTCCACCACCATAAATAAACTACACAACAAAAGAGGCTCCTTCAATTAATTATTGATTCTAAAACCCCTTTTCTAAAGAATAATATCAGACAGCATTACAAAAAAAATATATATCTGAAGAATATTATCAGGCCCACTAAGGGATGTTGTGAACCACGGCTGGCCTCTGAAGCCAAAGGTAATTATAAATCCTTTGCTATGTTAGAAACCATTCCACCTAAACAACCATGCATACATAAACAACTCGTATTGCTGGTGTCCTTACAGACAGTCATAGTGCCAACTTCATCTCCGAGAAATTTATTTAAAGCCCCATGCTATCTAAATCCCTTACTCCCCATATTATCACTAAAGATCATTTACTGAGTGTGCTAATGAAGACCAAAGGTACTTCCTCTGTGAGACCTGAAATGATACCTGGTTGCTTAAGTAATAGTGATAAACATGCCCTTGCAGACACACAGTTTTGTCCTTATTATGACCTTTGTCCATAATGACTACTGCACAAAAGTGCCGATGCCCATCTGTCAGGGTGGCTTTACAATTGACCAGGATAATTACAAACCTTGCAGCTTTACAGGCATCATTTGCAAAGCCATGAAATGTACTATAACTGACTAAACTGTGATATCAAGGATCTTGTTAAACTTGAACCCCCTCCTCCCAACAGTTTGGTTTTGTGAAAGGTTAATCCTGCTTGTTTAATCTGGCAAACTTTGCTGAAAGGGTTATGGACATTGTAGATGTTGGCCATGAAGTGCATGAGCTGTATCTTGACCTGCCTAAGGCCTTTGATACCACTCCCCGTGCTGGCATCATATAAAAGCTAAATGAATTAAAAATCAGCCCATATGTAATAATACGGATAGCAAACTGACCAAAAGATAGAAACCCCACAGTGTGAGTTTCAGTAGCTTCAGAAAGTATGAAAGTGATCAACAGTATCCCTTGGGTCTCGATGTTGGGAAGACTCCTTTTTGGTATCAGTTTCTCACACATCCAAACAGCCAGCCAGAATATCTGGCTAACAAAGTTTGCAGATAACTGCAAACTAGAGGCTGCTGTTAAGTTACCCTGTGGCACCCAGACCCTCCAGAATGAACTCACCCTATCTAGTAAACATTTGGTGTAATAGAAATTGTCTCAAACTATATGTGAGAACTGTAGTATCATCACCTTGTGGTAAAAAACCCTTCATTTCATCATACCGCCTAAATCACACATTAGTATAAAATGCAAATATAGTTAGAGACCTATATATTTCAGTCGACAGCTTCTTCTCATATGACAATCATCTAACAACGGTTGTCAGGAAATCCTTTTATTTAGCCTAGCTAATTGCCAAAGAAATATCATCAAAGTCTAAGCAGGTAATCACAGCCTTGTACTCAGCACTCTGAGATGTGTCTCGCTAAGCATATCAAACAACTAGAAAGAACCCATAGGGTTTCTAAACACAAAAATCACAAGTACAATGTACTAGAGATACCAAGAGAGGCTGGAAGCTCTATCCCTTTATTAAGTGTCTTATAGACTTTTGAGGGGAAATCTCTATCATTTTAATTAGAGACCTGATTGTACTGGCCCTCCTGTTTTCTGCAAGTCCAATACCTCCACCAATATTTGAATTAGAACCCTAAATATTCACCAGCAAGTAAGTAAAACATGATGGAGGGGTAGGTTTATAACTCATCACCTCCAAAAACTGTAGGAGAAATGTCTGCACATTAAGCATTTTATGAATTGTTATCTTCCTTATAAAGAAAACTAACGCTGGCTGGGTATCCACAAATTTACTCCAGAACTGACCTGTATGGCCTTTCTGGAGAAAGGAGGTATTGCATGAGGGAGGCTACTGGCAAGATGAGAATGTTCATGAGACTCGGTTGCCTTGAAATATCTGTGAATCTATGAATGTGAACATTAAGCCATCATATTGCTAGGTTTTTACATGGAACTTGACTATTTTCTTTCTACCTATCTATCTCTCCTTGGGGTAGGGGGATGTGATGATTAAAGCATTTACAGCTTTATATGCATGTCTGTATGTGAATACATATTATAGTTCATGTGCCTTTAAGACTGTGAATACCCATCATGCTTTTAGAGTCTGTTATGCCAGTTGAGAAGATGCACTTGAGATGTTAGCTTTACCTAGGCCACCATATTGACAGTTATTAAGGCTGAAGAATAACTCGGAATATCTCAGCCTGTGCTGAAAAATGGCACTTCTGCCGAGCTGGACTTTCCTAGTAAACACAATGTCAATCCATGTTTAGTGCCAGAATTAGTAGTACACAGAAAAGGCTAACTGGGAAAGCACTGGTGTGTATTCTGGCATTGTGAGTAGTATTTTTAGTGATGAATTTAGAATGAACCTGATTTTGCTCACCTAAAAGAGACCTACTGCATCAATTGCTTTATTGACAGATGTTAAACATCTCTGTCACAGTTGCAGTTTACTTTGCCTACTAACAAATGCCTACTATGTATTCTCAACTGAAACTAACATTGCAAATATGAAAATAACTTGTATTTCTATCATCTGAATTATTAATAATATGTAACAGTTATAAAAACATACATTTGTTAATCAGTAAGATCACTTGGCTAAAAAAACTGCCAGTATTACATTTATGTGAAGCTGATTGTTTATATAAAATACTTTGCATTACAGTGCAATGTTCTATTAAACAGTCTGTACTTCTCATTCTATGTTACTAGAATAGTTTGTCACTAGCATTGAACCCAGGTCATGGCTGAAATGGGTCCTTGGACCAGCTCCTCTAATAAGTTAACAAATAAATACAAACCTGTATACATACAGTGTCTACCTACGTACATGCATATGTAAATAAATAAGATATTAAATGGTGTCCTTTATGTTCAAGGGCATTATCATTTTCTTTCAAAATTTTGCTTTATGACTCTTTACATTTTATTTTTGTTGAAAAATGGTAGTGGATGACAGTAGACAGTCATTAAAACTGCAGACTTATTTTACTTCAGAAAATGTATGTTAATTCATGTAAATCCAGGAGTGCTACAGGCTATAGGTATAGCAGCACTATGGCTGGGATTAAAACATTGTGGTGAGCAGGTTTGTGCAATGAGTGGCTACATGCATGGTGTGTGTGATTCAGAGACACGTGTACCACTAGCAGAGCATGTCAAGCAGCAGGATCAAGCAAGGTAAATGCTAATGGCCGTATAATGGCACCGTAATGAGAACAATTATTATAACGAGCAACTTGGTGTTTACAAATAATGCATAAAGATGGCAGATCAAATCATAAACTAAAAAAGCCACACCAATGAGCTGTGTACACTGTGTAAATGAACTGTAATTAATGTTTGCATTTATGTCACGGGAATTGCTAAGTAGTTAACAAGTAAATGTGTATCTGTAAGAAGATCTTATCACCACCCTTGGACAAGCAGTGTCATTTGACCACATTTAATGTTTCATGGAGTTCACCATGCCACCACTGTGGACAAGTAAATGTGTATCTGCAAGAAGATCTTACTGCCACCCTGAGATAAGCAGTGTCATCTGACCACATTTAATGTTTCATGAAGTTCACCATACCACCGCTGTGGACCAATACCATGTTGATAAGGAGACCATGAAAACAATTGTGCCATATGTTGGCCTTGTCTGTAGACCAATGGCAATTGTGAGGTATGTATCCCAGATGATGCCAAGGTATTTGTAGCTTTATGTATACTAGCTGCACAGACCTTTCAGTGACCCAATAAGAACATAGTGGGGGCATCTCAGGCATCTGCCCGAAGAATACTCCATCAGTATGCTTCAGCATGTGGTGGGGACATATATGGCTCCCATATATTATAGAGGAGATATTGACCACCATGCAGGACATCTCTCATACAGCCCATTTCCATCAGGTACTGAGGGTCATAAACTGTAGCCACATTGAAATAAATACCCCATGTGGTGAACTGGGAAGGATGCAGGTGAATCGCAAAGCATACCATCCCATCCACTGCTGGGTGCTCTCTAATGCACAGGATATAATCTACAATATATCGGCAGGCTGCCCAGGCAGTTATCATGACTCACACATATAGCACACCTATGATCTGTACCAATATTCTGAGAGGAGTGACTTCCCCCGGGATATCTTATTGATGATGCTGGATATGCCCTTGAATCCTGGCTGAAAACAGTCAAAAGAAATCCATAAAATAAAGCAGACCAGGGGACAACTATCCCCAAGGCTGCTGAAAGCACACTTTTGCAACATAGTTTCAACCGTCGGTGCCATGCAGTATGATCCTGACATATGGGCAAACGTATTTTCATTGTGTGCAGTTCTGCATAATATCATACTTAGGAAACAGTTACAGCAGAGTGGGTACTTTGAGAAGCAGCAGCCCCCCAGCACACCAGGCAGTATAGGCAGAGTCAAATGAGATGTCAGTGGAGGTGAAGTCAAATGAGAAGTTGGTGGAGGTAGAGTCAGATGAGGAGTCAGTAGAGGTGGAGTCAGATGAGGAGGTGGAGGATGAACTAGGAGCAGGGGAAGATCATGCTAGACTGAGGCAGGTACAGTATACTGTAACAGTGGCAAAGAGGCTACAGTAAAGCAGATCACCATCATCATCACCATCATCATATGACTCAACCCCCTTTTACACATTTTCTACATGGGGTGTGGGTGTCATGTTAACTGTCACCATCTCTCTCAGTTCAATGCCACTCTCTTGCCTTCTTTGAGACTCGAGTATCACAGGTCTTCTCTAACACAATCCATCTACCTCTTTCCTGGATGGCCTTGCTTGTCTTCTTCATATCTGTCCCAAATCTTCCTCCCCAGATTGTGCTCTGCTTTTCTATAAGTGCTAGCACCACTGTAATCCATTCTCTATCGCCTTTCCTGCAAATGGAGCTACATTGGCTTCTACTTTTATGTCCTCATTTCTTTGTCTCTTCCACAGTGTGTATCCTACCACCTATCTCAGGCACTTCATTTCCATCACCTCTAGCTTCCTCATCTACTTTGCCTTTACTGCCTTGGTTTCTGTACCATACAGTAGTACTGGTTGCACCACTGTTTTGTACAATTAACCTTTCACCTTCTTTGGCATTCTTTTGTCATATACGACCCCTGATACTCTGTACCAGTTGGCTGCAGCCCCTATGATTCTGGCTTTGACCTCTTCATTAAGATTTCCATTCTCCTCAGTCATTCTCTCCAGATAAAGCTCTTAACGTGTGCCACTATTTCCCTTTTATCTCATTTCTCGGCTTCTGATTTCCTCCATTGCTGTCATTACAACTGTCTTACCTGTACTCAGTTTCATCACTGAAACCATTGGGTCAGTTGTGCTGCTCTCCAGAACTTTCATGCACAGCAGATGCACTACAGTAAAAGAGGTGCATGTAAAACCAACACCAGAATGGACTTACACAGAGACTGGCCAAGCTATTCATCAGACATAGGCTATCCAAATAACAATTTACAAAGATTAGGGCACAGTTATTATCACTTGCATAAATAAGGGAGGGAGATCATGTGTGGATATCTTTCACAGAGAAAGAAATGTGAGTACTGAGAACAATTAAAAAAAAACAGTGCTGTTGTGTTTATGAAATTTGAGGGTGCATGTATGTGTGTGTGTGTGTGCTTGTGTATGTGTATGGTGTACTGGTTCTACATTTGTGTGTATGTGTCTGCTGGGACATAGCCTCAGCAGCAGGTGCGGCACTGTAGCTTGATGTAGTAGAAAGGTCCAGGGCATACACAGTAGAGGTATGAGCATCCCACAGATGCACTAAACTACTTCAGTGACCCTAGCTAGAGGTTAGCATGCTGCATGACCATTGGCAATGTCTGCTAAACACCACACAGAGTTTCTTATAGTGTGTGCACACACTTGGGTACCTGCAGGCAGCACTGTACATGCAAAGACCACTCCATGCCCACAGGAGAAGATATGTAATTACACATATAACCTTACAGAAATAGAGTCACTGTAATGCCTGCTTTTTAACAGCATATAAAGAGATACTGCATTGCCAAGTTTCAGATCTTAAAGTGCCATTATGAACCAGAATAAGCCTTTTCCAACATCTGCCATGCAAATGAGATGGGTATTATTGCATGACAGATGTCACATGCAAGAATGGCTGTGATCATGAAGCATCTGTCATTTGTTTCTCCTTCTTCTAAGTGATATATTATGGCTGGAAAAGGAGACTGTAGTGCTATTTTTAGAGTACAAAGGTGGTGTGTGGAGAAGACTAAAGCCTTTCTCCACCTCTTCCATAAATACTTTAACCAGATACTCTCAAGGATAGCTATGAAGCACCTCAGTATAAGATGAAGACACAGTGCTGCAACTACTGAGGCCTAGAATCATTTTGGCCCAAGCTGTCACCTGTGCCACTGGCATCCCACACATGGGGGAACAAAGCTATCACCATCATAGTGACTTAAGGCATTGACATCCCAACCTCCACCAATGCTTGAAACACCAACAAGCACCACCTATGTACTGTAAGGACATGCAATCTGCCACTGCATGCCATCCACACATCTTACATAGTGCTGTTTGTCATTCCATAGCCCCTGAAGCTGTTTTAGTGAATAGGCAGCTGCAAAGGAGGAAAGCAGAGTACCTAAAAGAGTGATATAGTGACTAGACTTGGTTATTACTGTGCAGGTTTTATGTTAACAGTGTATGCAGGTAGCACAAATAGAGTCTCATACTGTATAGGGTTTATACATTCCTGCCTCTTCTAGGCTGATTTCCATAGTTTCAAATGTAGCAGTATGACTGTTGTATCATATTAAGGTCTGTGTACATGTAGGCTTCACTAAACTGGAGAAGTATCTCAACATTAACTTCAGATAAGTAGAGACCAAACAGGAGGCATGCCAGCACTGAACTGTGAGGGACTCCACTAGTGAGTGTTCTCTTTGTTGAAGTAGCTACCACTATTTTGACCTCCTGCATCCTATCTGTGATACAGCTGGCAACTTAGTGGGTGATAGAAGAGGTTTATTTCCAGTTTATTTAGCTTTTCCAATGTGCCTGAGTAGGGTATTGTTTCAAAATCTTTGACCAGGTCAAGGAATATGATGTGTAGCATTTAACCTTCATCCATTATTTTGGTGACCTTTTCAAAAGAGTCCACCAGGTTGGGTAAGCATGACCTGCCCTTGATAAACCCAAACCTAGATGTGTCCAGTGTCTGTAGGTTCCCTATGTCCTTATTAGTTACTTCCATGATCACTCTTTCCATAGTTTTTCATACGAGGATGGACAGACTTATAGGTTTGTTTTTGCCTGCATCTATGGATGGTTCTTCTTTATCATGGGTACTAGAACCATAGGGTGACAGGGGCTCTCCAATGCATCTTGAAACTGATGCTGGATTAGCTATTACACGGAATCATTCACATTACCGTTTCTGAGGTAACCACAAGGTCAATAAGCTGGAAAAAGATAATTTGAGTAATAAATCATCTTTTGCTGGCTGCCCATACTCACAGTAATCATAGAAATGCCTATCCAAGTGTTTTGAGGTATAGCAATCAACTTCTTTAATCAAGAATTTTGGAAAAAACTAAAAATAACAGGGGCTCAAAGCCAAGGACAATTTTTAATTATTACTTATTCATTAAAATTTTAACACAGCAGGTTTTGCATCAACAACATGGATTACCTGAACCACAGAAGTATGAAACTGTAATGTCTGACATTATTGACTGACTGTAATCCTTTGCATACCTCTCAACATTTGATCAGGAGTTCTAGACAAATAAGTGCCAAAATCAGGATCAGATTGCAAATACTGCTCATATAAACTTATAAAGTTATAGATTTTGGATTAACATGTATTTTCTGAAGGATATAAAGTCTCACACACAAATGTTTTATTATTTAGTGAACACAATCCACAATGGTTTCCCAGAAAACCTGAGATTTTAGTAAGAACACACCAAAAATATGAGGCCACAATCTGGACATTCGGTGAAATTATGGAGAGTTCAGAGGTATGATCCAGAGTGATGTAACAATCAAAGATTATACGAAGAACAGAACAATCAAAGATTATACGAAGAACAGAACAATCAAAGATTATACGAAGAACAGAACAATCAAAGATTATACGAAGAACAGAACAGGGCAAAAATATAAGGCAAAATCAGGAATGTTCTGCAAAATTCTGGACAGCTTATTTATTTGTTAATTGATTGCAGTTCATTTACCAGATAAGCGGTGATTATAAAAGTGTAACAGGATATTAAATTCGTGTACATATTTCATAGAGTTGAGATATATGATCTATTGTGTATATATTGTTTATTGAACCTTTTGGTTAACATGTCTTTCTCTTGTTGATGATTTTACTGCTCTGGAGCTTTTCTCCCTGGGCCTCCACTGAAAATGGACATATAGCCAGTTGGACTCTTCCAGTTAACAAATGTAAAATAAGTAAAATAAAATAAAACTAGTAAGTTTAATTTCCATACATTGGTATGGACCTGCATGTTTATTGCCTTTCACCCACTGAGCACCAAGACAGGCTTTCAGTAATCTGTGTAATAACTTGTTATAGGCAGACATTTCCACAGAGGTACATTTCACTGGATCTAGACTCACTTACAATGTAGTAATCATTTTGTAGTATTTAGTTCTTCATTCATTCTCTTACAACCATTTTATGCTATTCAGGATCATTATAGGTGTAGGCAGAGATTTTCTGTTTAACTATGGAAGTAAGCCAAAAAAAAAACAGTTTAGATTCATAGATATTCCAAGCCCAACAAAATGTATGACCATTCTTGCTTTGCCAGTACCCTTCCAGAGGCTGCACCTCCTTCATCCAGGAGAGTCATACCAGTAAAATTCAATGAAAACTTATGGATACCAGCTAAGTTACTAATTTAGTTTTAAAGTAAGATAGTGGATTGCATTGCTTAACATGTAGGTGGAATTTATTCCAGACGATGGAGTGGCACTGAGTTATAATCTTACATCTCTACTATGCTGTATTTAGGTCCCTGGTTCTAATATTGGTGGCTGTATTGGACTTGCTGAGAAACAGCAGGTCCAAGACAACTGGGTATTTTAATGGGGGGTATAAAAGTTAAAATTCCAGGACAATTTAATTGTAAGTCTAGAAATATGCTATTCAGTCCAGTGATGAGAGGAATGCATTATGTAAACACTATAAAACAAACAAATGTAAGGTAGACTTTAAATTGATAGTATTTGATATGGTAACCATTGAAGCTAATATTATTAATATTGAAGAAGAGCTAGGGTGGTTAGAATACTGCTGGCAAGTAAGGCTATATGCATGCTTTCCACCAGGTCTAAACAACAGAGAAGAACTTGTCAGCTCTCTGAAAAGGAAACGATTAAAGCACTAGGGACATGTGTTTTTAGTAAGGTCATGTGATGTTATGTCAGGTGATGGTTTTTAAGATATTTAAACATGAATTTTGCTGTTTACTTCAGTCTGAAGAAGTCTTTGTAAAGGAGTTAGAAGACAAAAGCACTTACTGAAGTTTTTATTTTGTTCTTGTTGCATTAAACCATTTGTTTATTCATCTGGGAGCCTGTGGATATATTTTTGCTCAAAAGAATAATTTCCTTACTTACAACCATTTGCTCCCCCAATATTTATGACAGAGTATTCTGTAGGGAATTTTAAAATCCGTCAACACATTGGACTCCCAAAATGTATGTTTCTAGTTACCTCTTTCATTACACCCCCAACATTTGCTGTCTACTTGAGGAAAATTTCATTGAAGACTGCTTGGGGTATAAAAAATACCTATGCAAACACTTCAAGCAAAGATCCTAAACCTGCTGGACGTAGTTCATACTTGAGAGCTGTACGTATCTCTTCCCATTGTTTTCTTGTAAATTGCTTTTCCAGTCTCTCTTCTCAATCTTTTCTAACCTCCTCCAATCGATTATTATACTTATAATGCAATATTTTATATGTCCTATTCATTAACCCTTTTTTAACAGCTGCTTCTATTATAGACTCAACAAAAACTCTACCAGAGCAGGTATTTTACTTAAAATCAGCCTATCCCTTCCTCTTTGCTGCATTTTGAGATCAAGCCCTGGTAGGGAAGGCAGTATCTAGCCTGCAATCCAAATGTCTTTTTGGCTTCAACCCACTCTAACACCTTTCCTCCCGGAGTTATTTTCTCCCACATCTTGATTCCTTTGCCATGCTTCTACAGTAAATTTCAGCCCTTTCTTGTCTATTTTCTGTTCCCCTACATGCAGTCATCTTTATTGGCAGAATCCTCCTTTTTCCATTCCCGCATTGACTTAATTCTTGGAATGCTTTCTGCTACTTTAGGAATACAATATTCTCCATGCTTATTATTTTCCTTAAGGATCTTCTTATTCTTCTTTTGGCTTTTCCCAGCTAGGGGTCGCCACAGTGGATCACCTGTCCGCTCATGATTGGTAGTGGAGTTTTACGGTGTCGAGTTGCCAGTCCAGCGGCTAACCTTCCACTGAAGGCACACACACGCACACACTCACTCCTAGGGCCAATTTAGAGTGTTCAATCCACCTACAGCATGTCTTTTAGATGTGGGAGGAAACCGGAGCACCCGGAGGAAACCCACACGACCACAGGTAGGACATGCAGACTCCACACAGAAGGCACCCCAGCCGAGGATCAAACCATTATTCTCCTTAAGGATCTGCATCCAAAATTTACATTCTCTCTATTTCTTGAACTTCCTCCAAGCTTCATTGCCATCCCTTTCCACTCTGAATTATAACCTTCTGCCTTTGTTACATAAATCAGCCTTAAATGTATAGCTCTAAAATATTCTCTCAAATCAGCTAAACTTAAACCTCCTTGTTTTATTGTTTTATTAGAAAGATCAGTTTATGTCAGTTAACTCTTGCCCTCTTTCCCTCCCAGATAAATTCTTTCAGTTCTTTATTAATTATTGTACACAACTTCTCCTTGGGTTGATAAAAGTATGCCTGACTCATACACAAGATTAAAGGCACTAAAACATTTTCACTGCGTGTGTCTTATTATCCATATCCATAAATAACAGTTTCCAGTTTCTCAATTTTCTTATCTTTTATTTGGTCTCTTCCCACATTATCATTAAATGACATAACAGAAGCCCTTTTAATTCATACTTTTAAAATGCTTCATCTTATCATGTCCTCATAAATATGGGTATTGCTGATCTAATTTGTGTATGTACATTTATTTATTTATTTTATTTTATTTATTTTGCATTTGTTTACCAGGTTAGTCCGACTGGATACATGTCCATTTTCAGTGGAGGTCCGAGGAGAAAAGCTCCAAAAGAACATTCAACAAACTGTTACATTTTTACAGTTTAAAACACAAAATAAAACACAAATAAAAGGATTTTTACACAGATGTAAACAAACATATATACACAAACAAATGATTACATTTTTTGCTCAGATAGAAAATTCTAGACAGTAAGAATGATAGGGTATTGAATCCCTAGTAGGCTAACCTGGTAGTAGATTCAAGGAGATCATAGGATTTATAAGTTATGAAACAATAAAGTGTAGGCAGAAGTCCTCTATGTGCACACAAGTGATGGTTAGAGTTAGTCTGGATTAGGACAAGGACATAGCCATTGTTTTTTAAAGTACTGAATCGGGCTTTTCTTGAACTGAGGTAGAGAGAGTTGAGATGTAAGACTAGCAGGAAGAGAATTCCAAATTTTGTCAACAGAGTTAGTAAATAGAGATTTACTGGCTGTGCTGTTGGATTTGAGAGTTTGAACTAGTAGTTTTTCAGATGACGGAAGTGCACTAAAGTTACTGTAGGGGGTGATGAGGTTTTTAAGTATGGGTATATTATCTGGTTGGTACAGGATCTTGTGTGCAACTATTGGTTGCCAGCGCCATGGTTTAAAGCTAAATGCCAAAAAATGTATAGTCATACCCTTTGGCAAAAACAATGTGCCCACAAATTACCACATAGGCGGAAACCCATTAAGTACAGAGAAAGTTATTAGGGACCTGGGGACCCAAGTTGATAGCAATCTCTCCTTTGAAAACCACATTGCCAAAGTGGTTAGAAAGGCATTCTACATAGCCCACCTCATGACGAAGGGTTTCACATCTAGATCAAGAGAGGTAATCATGCCCCTTTATTCATCCCTCATCAGGCCCATCATAGAATACAATGCCCCTTTTGGGATGTACCTTACCCGACACCTGCAGCAATTAGAAAGACCCCAAAAGTATCTCACCAAGAGGATCAAGGGTCTCAAACAGATGCCATATGCTGCTCGGTTAAAAAAACTCCAGCTCTACTCAGTTGCATACCGCCTACTTCGAGGCGATCTATGCCTGACATACAAAGCTATATCAAATCCAGAATTAATGGACATGCTCCACCTCAGTAAATCTAAATCCCTTAGAGCCACACACTCGAGGGACTTGAACCTCAGCACAGAAATAAATAGAACTTGCTGGAGGGACAGGTTCATAACCCAGAGGCTCCCTTCGCTCTGGAATAGAATTCCAGTTCATGTGAGGCAGAGCACCTCACTGAATCTCTTCAAGAAGAATCTTGATAAGTGGATGGGGGATCGTAGGTTTGTCCCAGGGATTACTCCCGTGTCACTATTAGACAGAGGCACAGTAAACTAAACCTTAAAAAGGGCACAGTATACTCAAATCAAGGGGTGGCGTAAGCCATACAGAATTGGGCTAGGCTTATAATTGCCCCAGGGCAGATAGCCTAGTATGAACCTATGAACCTATGAACCTATTAGTTGGTTAACCTGAAGTAGGTTAGGCAGTTCACGCCATCCTAGTATATTTAGGTTATGATAGTGATGAGTTCTGTAGGCTGCATCGGTAGCAAATCTAGCAATGTGATTGTATGTGCTAGAAAGTTTATTAAGCTCAGTTTTGCTGAGGTTTGTAAATAGAGGGGAAGCATAGAGGCGGGTGGAGAGTTGATGTGTATGACCAATTACAGTTCTGGCTAATGGCGTTAGGAAGGGCTTGATCCTATACAGTGAGCCAAATTTGTTATTAACTGTTTTAATAGTTTTATTGATATGCAGGTCAAACTTAAGGTTATTATCTATTATAACTCCTAACAGTTTGGTTGAGGAATCTGGGGAAATAATGGTGCCATTGTTGGATTTTAATGTAAAGGTTATAGGGGCAGACCTGTGAGTGGAGGAGAAAAGCAGCAGTTTGGTTTTATTAGGATGTAACATGAGACAATGGTTAAGGAGCCAATTTTCAACTGTGCTAAAAGTATTTTGAAATAGAATCTGCAACTCTGTAGGTGAAGTGTCAGAGCATACTAAAGTGGAGCCATCCGCATATTGAATGCATGTTGCATTTGGGATGACCGTATGCAAATCATTGATGAAAATGGAAAATAATAGTGGATCCAGTATGGAGCCTTGGGGTACTCTGAGGGTGATGGGTAAAAGGGTGGGTAGTTTGCTCTGCCATAGGACAGCCTGTTGACTACCAGTGAGATATGACTAAAACCATTGGATGGCCTGGTCCTCTAGGGAGATGGATTTCAAAGTGTTTATGAATATTTGGTGGTTTGCTATATCAGAGGCTTTTGAAAGATTGAGAAAGATAGCAGACAAAAGTTTATTATTGTTTTGGTGTTGATTAATGATGTTAGAGATGGAGAGGAGGGCTGAGGCTGTACTATGGAATAGTCTAAAGCCATGTTGGGTGTTGGCTAGAATATTATTATGGATACGATGGTTCAGGAGTTGATTGTGGATGCATTTTTCCATAATTTTAGCCAAGGGTGACAGAATAGCCACGGGTCTATAGTTTGAAAGTTCAATAGAGCTGCCCCCTTTATGGAACGGGATGACATGGGATATTTTCCAGACGGAGGGAATGGATGCTTCAGTTATAGTTCTGTTGATGAGGATAGTAATGGGGTATGCTATGGCATCTGCAGCTTTTTGTAGATATTCTGCAGGGAGAAGATCAGCTGACACAGTGGTGGGCTTGAGTTTTTTAAGGAATTTTTGGATCAAAGATGTGCAAACTGGTTTGAAGTTGAAGGGGAGTTGGGAGCAGGGTATAGTGGCTGGAGAATATGGGCATCCAGGGAATAATTGGTTAGCTAGGTTCTGGATGGTTGTTGTAAAGAAGCTGTTAAACATATTGGCAATTTCTGCTGAGGGGTTTGGTTAGAATCCAAGGGGTAGGAGTGGAGGACTGTCGTGGACTAAGGAGTTTGTTTATACATACCCAAAACTTTTGTTGCTTGTTTTGTTTTTTTCTTGCAGATGACAGTAATAGATTTTCTTGTCTAATGTGGATGTTTTTGTTTCATTTCTTAACTGTCTGTATCTATGTTGATCTATGTTTTTTTTGTGGTCCTTGAAGTGACTCAAGCCCTATTTCTAAGTAGCATTTTATGCCTGGTTTCTTTTGAGAGTCAAGGAGCGACTTTTGTTTTGGTTCTAACAGTCTGCGCTGGTGCATGGGTGTCAAGGATGGATAGGAATTTGATATTAAAGTAATTTACTGCTTCTTCAAGTGATAATTGTTTCAAAACTGACCAATTGCAAGATTTGATTTCATTTTGGAAATTTGTGCAGTTGAAATTCTTATTGTTCCTTATTGTTTAAAAATGGACAGGTTGTGGATATCAGCTTTTCACCTGACTAAATAGGTGAGGAGGTGATCACTTACATCATCAGGAAGGGTCCCACACTTGTATTTGAGGGGATGGGTGTTAACAAGAATCCAATCCAGAATACTTGTTTATTTTTTGGGTTTACTGATCCTAGTGGGGGAGGATATGACCTGTGAAAATCCATAACTGTTTACAGCTATAGTCTTCGTTTTATCTTCATTAATTTTATATTCTGAAAATACTTGAAACTATCCCAAAATGTCCCAGAATTCTAATATGTGCTTTTCTGGATTTATCAGGAGCAAAATAATATCATCTGCAAATATAGCCAGCTTTTCTTGACTACCGTACCAATTATACCCTTGTATTTCTGAGTTCCTTATTTTCTTTGTCAGTGTCTCTAAATATACAAAGCAAATAATAAAGGGGAAAGAGGACTTTCCTGCCTGCTACCTCTGTTCAAACACAGCTTATCTGAGAGGAACTCTCCCACTTAATTCTTGCCTCTGATCCTTTAAATATCCTGATAATTAACCTTATTATTGTATCAGGAAATGCAAATACTTCCAGTAACCTACTGGTAAAATCCCAGCTTATTCTGTGAAATGCTTTCTCAGTATCAAGACCCCCCAACAGCAGAGGTATTTTCTTACATTCAGCTTTCCTCTCAATCATTATTGTTCTGATAATACTTAATGTGTCAGATGTTGGTCTTGTCTCCAAAAAAATGCCGATTCATATCTCAGTAACAGACCTTGTTGAAAATTTATGTGATGTACTTAAGTGGGGCAGTATTTGGCAGTACTGAATATTTTGACTCTGGCCTTTGGTAAAATAAAACCCTTGAAAATGGACTCCATGGACATCATGCTGTATACTGTCTCCCCATTGTGCCCCATATTTTCCTGTATCCTGGCCTTGCCACCACATTTAGATTACTTGTTTTCTCATACTTTGTTGCACTCTTTAGATTTTTCCAGCATTGTTTCAAAAAATCATATCTGTCTGTGATTACACTGTAATAAATGAAGAAGAAATCATCAAATTAAGCCACAGGTCTCATCATCCTCCCCCCTCCAGAAACAATTGAGTTCTAGATGCTCTAGTTTGCATTTTAGAGGGTTTTTTCAAGCCTTTTGAGACAAAGATAGCCTGAAAAAATCTTGGATAAATAAACAAAATTTTTCTCATGCATCATCTTGGACATTTCAAAACTCTCTAAATGACCCACGCAGTAGTGTAATAACAGTAGTGGGAATAACAGAATTAAGTAGTGTACCAACAGTAACAGAAATAACAGAATTAAGTAGTGCAATAACAGTAGCAGGAATAATAGAATTAAGTAGAGTAATACTAGCAGGAATAACAGAATTAAGTACTGTAATAACAGTAGCGGGAATAACAGAATTAAGTAGTGAAATACCAGTAGCAGGAAAATCAGAATTAAAAAGTATAATAACAGTAGCAGGAATATCAGAATTAAGTAGTGTAATAACAGAAGCGGGAATAACAGAACTAAGTAATGTAATAACAGTAGTGGGAATATCAGAATTAAGTAGTGTAATAACAGTAGCGGTAATAACACAATTAAGTAGTGTAACAGTAGCGGGAATAACACAATTAAGAAGTGCAATAACAGTAGGAGAATTAAAGAATTAAGTAGTGTAATAACAGCAGTGGGAATATTAGACTTAAGTAGTGTAATAACAGTAGCAGGAATAACAGAATTAAGTAGTGTAATAACAGTAGCGGGACCAACAGAATTAAGTAGTGTATTAACAGTAGAGAAAATATCAGAATTAAGTAGTGTAATAAAAGTTGCGGGAGTAATAGAATTAAGTAGTGTAATAACAGTAGAGGGATTATCAGAATTAAGAAGTGTAATAATACTAGCAGGAATAACAGAATTAAGTAGTGTAATAACAACAGCGGGACTAAGAATTAAGTAATGTAATAACAGTAGCGGGAATATCAAAATAAAAAAGTGTAATAATACTAACGGGAATAAGAGAATTCAGTAGAGTAATAATTGCAGATATATCAGAATTAAGTAGTGTAATAGTAGCAGGAATAACATAATTGAAAATCAGAATTAAGTAGTGTAATAACATTAGTGGGAATATCAGAATTTAGTAGTGTAATAACAGTAGCAGGAATATCAGAATTAAGTAGTGTAATAACAGTAGTGGGAATAACAGAATTATGTAGTGTAATAAAAGTAGCGGGAATAACCGAATTAAGAAGTGTAATAATAGTAGTGGGAATAACAGAATTAAGTAGTGTAATAACAGTAGCAGGAATAACATAATTAAGTAGTGTAATAACAGTAGCAGGAATAACAAAATTAAGTACTGTAATAAAAGTAGTGGGAATAACAGAATTAAGTAGTGTAATAACAATAGCGGGACTCATAGAATTAAGTAATGTAATAACAGTAGCAGGAATGTCAGAATAAAAATAGTGTAATAATACTAACGGGAATAAGAGAATTAAGTAAAGTAATAATTGCAGATATATCAGAATTAAGTAGTGTAATAGTGCAGGAATAACATAATTAAGTAGTGTAATAACAGTAGCGGGAATATCAGAATTAAGTAGTGTAACAACAGTAGTGGGAATATCAGAATTTAGTAGTGTAATAACAGTAGCAGGAATATCAGAATTAAGTAGTGTAATAACAGGAGTGGGAATAACAGAATTATGTAGTGTAATAACAGTGGTGGGAATAACCGAATTAAGAAATGTAATAATAGTAGTGGGAATAACAGAAGTATGTAGTGTAATAACAGTAGCGGGAATAACAGAATTAAGTAGTGTAATAACAGTAGCGGGAATAACAAAATTAAGTAGTGTAATAATAGTAGCAGGAATAACAGAATTAAGTAGTGTAATAACAGTAGCAAAAATAACAGAATTAAGTAGTGTAATAGTAGCGGGAATAACAGAATTAAGTAGTGTAATAATACTAGCGGGAATAACAGAATTAAGTAGTGTAATAACAGTAGTGTGAATAACAAAATTAAGTAGTGTAATAATAGTAGCAGGAATAACAGAATTAAGTAGTGTAATAACAGTAGCAAAAATAACAGAATTAAGTAGTGTAATTACAGTAGCGGAAATAACAGAATTAAGTAGTGTAATAATAGTAGCGGGAGTAACAGAATTAAGTAGTATAATAACAGTAGCAGGAAAACAGAATCAAGTAGTGTAATAGTAGCAGGAACACCAAAATTAAGTAGTGTAATAACAGTAGCGGGAAGATCAGAATTAAGTAGTGTAATAGCAGTGGGAATAACAGAATTAAGTAGTGTAATAACAGTAGCGGGAAAAACAGAATTAAGTAGTGTAATAACAGTAGAGGGAATATCAGAATTAAGTAGTTTAATAAATGTAGCTGGATAACAGAATTAAGTAGTGTAATAGTAGCGGGAATAACAGAATTAAGTATTTTAATAACAGTAGCAGGAATGTCGGAATTAATTAGTGTAATAACAGTAGTGGGAATAACAGAATAAGGTAGTGTTATAATATTAGCAGGAATAACAGAATTAAGTAGTGTAATAACAGTAGCGGGAATGGGCGGCCACGGTGGTGCAGTGGTTAGCATTGCCGCCTCACAGCAAGAGGTTCTCCGGTTCGATCCTCGGCTGGGGTACCTTCTGTGCGGAGTCTGCATGTCCTCCCTGTGGTCGCGTGGGTTTCCTCCGGGTGCTCCGGTTTCCTCCCACATCCCAAAGACATGCTGCAGGTGGATTGGACACTCTAAATTGGCCCTAGGTGTGAGTGTGCCTTCTGTGGAAGGTTGGGCGCCGGGCTGGCAACTCGACACCGTAAAACTCCACTGCCATTCAATGTGCGGACAAGGTGATCCGCTGTGGCGACCCCTAACCGGGAAAAGCCGAAAGAAGAAGAAGAAGAATAACAGTAGCGGGAATAACAGAATTAAGTAGTGTAAAACCAAAACGTGAGGTGCGAGTACCAATCCAAGACACACCGAAAGATTCCACAAAAATACTCCAAAGATCTTGAGCATGATTTATTTTAAAATAAAATGCGTTTTGCTACAAACAAGTAGCTTCCTCAGAACAACATCACTGAAAGCCAAAAGCATTTAAAATATGTACAGGAAGTTCTTTAACGACATTTCCTGTCTTGGTGCTCCTATTATGGAACAGACAAATAATAAGTATTATACATTAAATGCAATAAAATATATATGCAAGAAAAGCATTTAAAATATATTAAATTCAGGAATTTATTGACTATAAGGTTAAAGTATATAATAATAACAAATGAATTTAATATATTTTAAATGCTTTTCTTGCATATATATTTTATTGCATTTAATGTATAATACTTATTATTTGTCTGTTCCATAATAGGAGCGCCAAGACAGGAAATTATGTCGTTTAAAAAACTTCCTGTACATATTTAAAATGCTTTTTGGCGCCTTTCAGTGATGTTGTTCTGAGGAAGCTGCTTGTTTGTTATGCAAAACGATTTTATTTTAAAATAAATTACGCTCAAGATCTTTGAGTATTTGGGAATCTTCGTGTCTTGGATTGGTACTCGCACCTCACATTTTGGTTTTGCTTGTTTGTTCTTTTGCACTTGGTTTGAGAATTAAGTAGTGAAATAACATTAGCGGGAAAAAAGAATTAAGTAGTGTAATAACAGAAGCAAGAATAACAGAATTAAGTAATGCAGTAAAAGTAGCAGGAATAACAGAATTAAGTAGTGTAATAACAGTAGCAGGAATAACAGAATTAAGAAGTGCAATAACAGTAGCAGGAATAACAGAATTAAGTAATGTAAAAGTAGCGGGAATATCAGAGTTAAGTAGTATAATAACAGTAGCGGGAATAACAGAATTAGGTAAAGTAATAACAGTAGCGGGAATTACAGAATTAAGTAGTGTAATATCAGTAGTGAGAATATCAGAATTAAGTAGTGCAATAGTAGTGGGAATAACATAATTGAGTAGAGAAAGAGTAGTGGGAATAACAGAATTAAGTAGGGCAATAAAAGTAGCAGGAAAAAGAGAATTGAGTAATTTAATAATATTAGCTGGAATATCAGAATTAAGTAGTGTAATAACAGTAGCAGAAATAACAGAATTAAGTAGAGTAATAACAGTAGCGGAAATAACAGAATTAAGTAGTGTAATAACAGAAGCCAGAATATCAGAATTAAATAGTGTAATAACAGTAGCGGGAATAACATAATTCAGTAGAGTAATAATAGTAGTGGGAATAACAGAATTAAGTAGTGTAATAACAATAGCGGGATTTTCAGAAATAAGGAGTGTAATAATACTAGAGGGAATAAAAGAATAATGCAGTATAATAATTGTAGTGGGAATAACAGAATTAAGTAAATTAATAAAAGTAGTAGGAATTATAGAATTAAGCAGTGTAATAACAGTAGTGGTACTAACAGAATTAAGTAATGTAATAGCAGTACCGGGAATATCAGAATTAAGTAGTGTAATAACAGTAGCAGGAATATCAGAATTAAGTAGTGTAATAATAACAGCATGAATAACAGCATTAAATAGGTAAAAACTGTAGCGGGAATAACAGAATTAAGTAGTGTAATAACAATAGCAGGAATATAAGAATTAAGAAGTGTGGGGATGCACAAGCCAGTGCATTTCTTTGTGCCAGTCCCAAGCCCGGATAAATGGGGAGGGTTGCATCAGGAAGGGCATCCGGTGTAAAAATTCTGCCACATCACTTATGGCGCAAAAAATTCATATTTCCATACCGAATCGGTCGAGGCCCGGGTTAACAACGACCGCCACCAGTACTGTTAGCCAACAGGGTGCTGGCAGAAATTGGCCTACTGTTGGCCGAAGGAGAAGAGGAGGGCAAAGGCATGCCTGAAGGCAGGAAGAGAGGAGGAAGGTTAGGAGTGTAGCAGTGAGGGTAGGAACTTTGAATGTTGGCAGTATGACTGGTATAGGAAGAGAGCTAGCTGATATGATGGAGAGAAGGAAGGTTGATATATTGTGCGTGCAAGAGAACAGATGGACGGGAAGTAAGGCCAGGTGTTTAGGAAACAAGTTCAAATTGTTCTATCATGGTGTGGATGGCAGGAGAAATGAGGTAGGGGTTATACTAAAGGAACAATATGCCAAGAGTGTTTTAGACATAAAGAGAGCGTCTGACAGAGTGATGTTTATGAAGCTCGAAATTGATGGTGTAATGATGACTGTTGTTAGTGCATATGCTCCACAAGTTGGGTGTGCGATGGATGAGAAAGAGAAATTTTGGAGTGAGTTGGATGAAGTTGTGGTGAGTGTACCCAAGGGTGAGAGACTAGTGATTGAACCGGACTTTAATGGGCATGTTGGTGAAGTGAACAGAGGGGATGAGGAAGTGATGGGTAGGTATGGTGTTAAGGAGAGGAATGCAGAAGGTCAGATGATTGTGGATTTTGCAAAAAGGATGGACATGGCTGTGGTGAATACGTATTTTAAGAAAAGGGAGGAGCATAGGGTGACGTACAAGAGTGGAGGAAGATGCACACAGGTGGATTATATCCTATGTAGGAGGGCCAGTCTGAAGGAGATTGGAGACAGTAAAGTGGTGGCAGGGGAAAGTGTAGTTAAGCAGCATAGAATGGTGGTCCGTAGGATGACATTGGTGATCAAGAAGAGGAGGAGGAGTGTAAAAGCAGTGCCAAGAATTAAATGGTGGAAGTTAAAAAAGGGTGATTGTGAAGTGGAGTTTAGGGAAGAGTTAAGACAGGCACTGGGAGGCAGTGGAGAGTTACTGAATACCCAGCTGGGTAACTACAGCAGAACTAGTAAGGGAGACTGCTAGAAAGGTGCTTGGTGTGACATCTGGACAGAGGAAGGAGGACAAAGAGACCTGGTGGTGGAATGAGGAAGTACAGGAGAGTATACAGAGGAAGAGGCTGGTGAAGAAGAAGTGGGATTGTCAAAGAGATGAAGAAAGTAGACATGAGTATAATGAGATGAGACGCATGGCAAAGAGAGAGGTGGCAAAAGCTAAGGATAAGGTGTATGGAGAGTTGTATGAGAGATTGGACACTAAAGAGGGAGAAAAGGACCTGTACCAATTGGCTAGACAGAGGGACAGAGCTGGGAAAGATGTGCAGCAAGTAAGGGTGATAAAGGATAGTGAGGGAAAGGTACTCACAAGAGAAGAGAGTGTGTTGAGTAGATGGAAAGAGTATTTTGAGAGGCTGATGAATGAAGAGAATGAGAGAGAGAAGGTTGGATGATGTGGGGATAGTGAATCAGGAAGTGAAACAGATTAGCAAGGAGGAAGTAAGGACAGCTATGAAGAGGATGAAGAATGGAAAGGCTGTTGGCCCAGATGACATACCAATGGAAGCATGGAGGTGCTTAGGAGAAATGGCAGTGGAATTTTTAACTAGATTGTTTAATGAAATTTTGGAAAGTCAGAGGATGCCTGAGGAGTGGAGAAAAGTGTTTTGGTACCTATCTTTAAGAATAAGGGTGATGTGCAGAGCTGCAGTAACTACAGAGGGATAAAATTGATCAGTCACAGCTTGAAGTTATGGGAAAGAGTAGTAGACGCTAGGTTAAGAAGGGAGGTGATGATTAGTGATCAGCAGTATGGTTTCATGCCAGGAAAGAGCACTACAGATGCAATGTTTGCTCTGAGAGTGTTATTGGAGAAATATAGAGAAGGTCAGAAGGAGTTGCATTTTGTCTTTGTTGACTTGGAGAAAGCATATGACAGGGTGCCTAGAGAAGAGTTGTGGTATTGTATGAGGAAGTCGGGAGTGGCAGAGAAGTATGTAAGAGTGGTACAGGATATGTATGAGGGTAGTGTGACAGCAGTGAGGTATGTGGTGGGAGTGACGGATGCGTTTAAGGTAGAGGTGGGATTACATCAAGGATCAGCTCTGAGTCCTTTCTTATTTGCAGTGGTGATGGACAGGTTGACAGATGAGATCAGACAGGAGGCCCCGTGGACTATGATGTTTGCAGATGACATTGTGATCTGTAGTGAGAGTAGGAATAGGGTTGAGGAGACCCTGGAGAGGAGGAGATATGCTCTAGAGAGCAGAGGAATGAAGGTCAGCAGGGCTAAGACAGAATATATGTGTGTAAATGAGAGGGAGGGTAGAGGAATGATGAGGATGCAGGGAGTAGAGTTGGTAAAGGTGGATGAGTTTAAGTACTTGGGATCAACAGTTCAGAGTAATGGTAAATGTGGAAGAGAGGTGAAGAAGAGAGTACAGGCATGGTGGAATGGGTGGAGAAGAGTGTCAGGAGTGATTTGTGACAGATGGGTACCAGTAAGAGTGAAAGGGAATGTCTACAAGAGGGTAGTGACACCAGCTATGTTATATGGGTTGGAGACAGTGGCACTGACAAAAAGGCAGGAGTCAGAGCTGGATGTGGCAGAGTTAAAGATGTTAAGATTTGCACTCGGTGTGACTAGGATGGATAGGATTAGGAATCAGTATATTAGAGGGTCAGCTCATGTTGGACAGTTTGGAGACAAAGCAAGAGAGATGAGATTGCATTGGTTTGGTCATGTGCTGAGGAGGGATGATGGGTATATTGGGAAAAAGATGCTAAGGATGGAGCTGCCAGGTAAGAGGAAAAGAGGAAGGCCTAAGATAAGGTTTATGGACTTGGTGAGAGAGGACATGCAGGCGGCTCGTGTGCCAGAGCAAGATGCAGAGAATAGGAAGAAATGGAAAGAGATGATCCGCTCTGGTGACCCCTAACAGGAAAAGCCAAAAGATGATGATGATGAGATGATGATGAATAACAGTAGCAGGAATATCAGAATTAAGTAATGTAATAACAGTAGTGGGAATAACAGAATTAAGTAGTATAATAACAGTAGTGGGAATAACAGAATTAAGTAATGTAAGAACAGTACCAGTAATAACAGAATTAAGTAGTGCAATAACGGCAGCAGGTATAAAAGAATTAAGTCATGTAATAGCAGTAGTGGGAATACCAGAATTAAGTAGTGTAATAATAGTAGCAGGAATATAGAATAAAGTAGCGTAATAGTAGGAATAACAGAATTGAGTAGAGTAATAATAGTAGTGGGAATAACAGAATTAAGTAGTGTAATAGAAGCAGGAATAACATAATTAAGTAGTGTCATAACAGTAGTGGGAATAATAGAATTAAGTAGTGTAATAACAGTAGCAGGAATGACAGAATTAAGAAGTATAAAAACAGTAGCAGGAATATCAGAATTAAGTAGTGTAATAACAGTAATGGGAATATCAGAATTAAGTAGTGTAATAGCAGTGGGAATAACAGAATTGTAGTGTAATAAAAGTAGCAGGAATAACAGAATTAAGTAGTGTAATAACAGTAGCGGGAATAATAGAATTAAGTAGTGTAATAACAGAAGCGGGAATAACAGAATTAAGTAGTGTAATAACAGCACTGGGAATAATAGAATAAAGTAGTGTATTAATATTAGTGGGAAAAACAGAATTAAGTAGTGTAACAACAGTAGCAGGATTAAGAGAATTAAGTAGTGTAATAATAGTAGCTGGAATAACAGAATTAAGTAGTGTAATAATAGTAGCGGTAATAACAGAATTAAGTAGTGTAATAGTACTGGGAATAACAAAATAAAGTAGTGTAATAATATTAGTGGAAATAACAGAATTAAGTAGTGTAATAACAGTAGCAGTATAACATAGTTAAGTAGTGTAATAGTTGCGAGAATAACAGAATTAAGTATTTTAATAACAGTAGCAATAATACCAGCATTAAGTAGTGCAATAACAGTAGTGGAATAACAGAATAAAGTAGTGTAATAATATTAGCGGGGATAACAGAATTAAGTAGTGTAATAACAGTAGCAGGAATAACAGAATTAAGTAGTGTAATAACATTAGTGGGAAAAACAGAATTAAGTAGTGTAATAACAGGAGCAGGAATAACAGAATTAAGCAATGCAGTAATAGTAGCAGGAATAACAGAATTAAATAGTGTAATAACAGTAGCAGGATTAACATAATTAAGTAGTGTAATAACAGTAGTGGAAATAGGAGAATTAAGTCATGTAATAGTAGCAGGAATAACATAATTGAGCAGAGTAATAGTAGTGGGAATAACAGAATCAAGCAGTGTAATAACAGTAGCAGGAATAATAGAATTAAGTAATGTAATAACAGTAGTGGGAATAACAGAATTAAGTAGTGTAATAAAAGTAGCCGGAATATCAGAATTAAATAGTGTAATAATAGTAGCGGGAATAACATAATTAAGTAGAGTAATAATAGTATTGGGAATAACAGAATTAAGTAGTGTAATGACAGTATCGGGAATAATAGATTTAAGTAGTGTAATAACAGTAGTGGGATTTTCATAAATAAAGATTGTAATAATACTAGCGGGAATAACAGAATAAAGTAGTGTAATAATTGTAGAGGGAATAACAGAATTAAGTAGACTAATAACAGTAGTAGGAATAATAGAATTATGTAGTGTAATAGTAGCGGGACTAACAGAATTAAGTAATGTAATAACAGTACCGGGAATATCAGAATTAAGTAGTGTAATAACAGTAGTGGGAATATCAGAATTAAGTAGTGTAATAATAGTAGCAGGAATAACAGCATTAAATAGAGTAAAAATAGTAGCAGGAATAACAGAATTAAGTAGTGTAATAACAGTAGTGGGAATATCAGAATTAAGAAGTGTAATAACAGTAGCGGGAATATCAGAATTAAGTTGTGTAATAACAGTAGCGGGAATAAAATAATTAAGTAGTATAATAGTAGTGGGAATAACAGAATTAAGTAGAGTAATAACAGTAGCTGGAATTACAGAATTAAGAAGTGCAATAGTAGTAGCGGAAAAAACAGAATTAAGTAGTGTAATATTAGTAGCAGGAATAACAGAATTAAGTAGTGTAACAACAGGAGCAGGAATAACAGAATTAAGTAGTGTAATAATAGTAGCTGGAATAACAGAATTAAGTAGTGTAATAATAGTAGTAGTAATAACAGAATTAAGTATTGTAATAAAACTAGCAAGAATAACAGAATTAAGTAGTGTAATAACAGTAGCGGGAATATCAGAATTAAGTAGTGTAATAGCAGTAGTTGGAATAACAGAATTAAATAGTGTAATAATAGCAGAGGGAATAACAGAATTAAGTAGTGTAATAACAGTAGCAGGAATAACAGAACTAAGTATGTGATAACAGTAGCGGGAATATCTGAATTAGGTAGTATAATAACAGTAGTGGGAATAACAGAATTAAGTAGTGTAATAGCAGCAGTGGGAATAATAGAATTAAGTAGTGTAATAGTAGAGGGAATAAAATAATTAAGTAGTGAAATAACAGTAGCAGGAATAACATAATTAAGTAGTGTGATAACAGTAAAAGGAATATCAGAATTAATTAGGGTAATAACAGTAGCAGGAATAACAGAATTAAATAATGTAATAATAGTAACGATAATAACACAATTAAGTAGTGTAATAACAGTAGCAGGAATAACAGAATTAAGTAATGTAATAACTGTATCAGGAAAATCACAATTAAGTAGTGAAATAACAGTAGCAAGAATGTCAGATTTATGTAGTATAATAACTGTAGCAGGAATAACAGAATTAAGTAGTGTAATAAAAGTAGCGGGAATAACTGAATTAACTAGTGTAATAACAGTAGCGGGAATATCAGAATTAAGTAGTGTAATAGTAGCAGAAATAACAGGATTAAGTAGTGTAATAACAGTACCAGGAATAACAGAATTAAGTAGTGTAATAACAGTAGTAGGAATAACAGAACTGAGTAGACTATTAATAGTAGCGAGAATAACAGAATTAAGTAGTGTAATAACAGTAGCAGGAATAAGTGAACTAAGTAGTGTAATAACAGTAGTGGGAATATCAGAATTAAGTAGTGTAATAGTAGCAGAAATAACAGGATTAAGTAGTGTAATAACAGTACCAGGAATAACAGAATTAAGTAGTGTAATAACAGTAGTAGGAATAACAGAACTGAGTAGACTATTAATAGTAGCGAGAATAACAGAATTAAGTAGTGTAATAACAGTAGCAGGAATAAGTGAACTAAGTAGTGTAATAACAGTAGTGGGAATAACAGAATTAAGTAATGTAATAGTAGTGGGAATTATAGAATTAAGTAGTGTAATAATAATAGAGGGAATAACAGAATTAAGTAGTGTAATAGTAGCAGGAATAGTAGAATTAAGCAGTGTAATAACAGTAGCAGGAATAACAGAATTAAGTAATGTAATAACAGTACCAGGAATAAGAGATATAAGTTGCATAATAACAGTAGTAGGAATAACAGAACTGAGTAGAGTAATATTAGTAGCCAGAATAATAGAATTAAATAGTGTAATAAAAGTAGCGGCAATAAAAAAATTAAGTAGTGTAATAACAGTAGCAGGAGTAACAGTAGCAGGAATAACAGAATTAAGTAGTGTAATAACAGTAGCCGCAATAACAGAATTAAGAAGAGTAATAATAGTATCAGGAATAACAGAATTAAATAGTGTAATAACAGTTGCAGGAATAGCAGTATTAAGTAGTGTAATAGTAGTAGGAATAACAGAATTGAGTAGAGCAATAATAGTAGCGGGAATAACTGAATTAAGTAGTCTAATAACAGTGGCAGGAATAAGAAAATTAAGTAATGTAATAATAGTAGCTGGAATATCAGAATTAAGCAGTCTAATAACAGTAGCAGGAATAACAGAATTAAGTAGTGTAATAACACTACCAGGAATAACAGAATTAAGTTGCATAATAACAGTAGTAGGAAAAACTGAATTGAGTAGAGTAATATTAGTAGCCAGAATAATAGAATTAAATAGCGTAATAACACTAGCGTCAATAACAGGATTAAGTAGTGTAATAACAGTAGCAGGAATAACAGTAGCCGGAATAATAAAATTAAGTAATATAATAACAGTAGCAGGAATAACAGAATTAAGTAGTGTAATAATAGTATCAGGAATAACAGAATTAAATAGTGTCATAACAGTTGCAGGAATAACAGTATTACATAGTGTAATAACAGTAGTAGGAATAACAGAATTGATTAGAGTAATAATAGTAGTGGGAATAACAGAATTAAGCAGTGTAATAACAGTAGTGGGAATAAAAGAATTAAGTAGTGTAGTAGCCGGATTATCAGTATTAAGGAGTGTAATAATACTAGCGGGAATAACACAATTAAGTAGTTTAATAATAGTAGCGGGAAAAACAGAATTAAGTAGTGTAATATTAGTAGCAGGAATAACAGAATTAAATAGTGTAATAACAGTAGTGGGAATAACAGAATGAAGTAGTGTAATAACAGTAGCAGGAATAAGAGAAATAAGTAGTGTAATAACAGTAGCGGGAATATCAGAATTAAGTAGTGTAATAACAGTAGTGGGAATAACAGACTTAAGTAGAGTAATAGCGGGAATAACAGAATTAAGTAGTGTAATAACAGTAGCAGGAATATCAGAATTAAGTAGTGTAATAATAATAGCGGAATAACATAATTGAGTAGAGTAATAGTAGTGGGAATAATAGAATTAAGTTGTGTAATAACAGTAGCAGGATTAACAGAATTAAGTAGTGTTATAACAGTAGTGGGAATAACAGAATTAAGTAGTGTAATAACAGTATTGGGACTAACAGAAATAAGTAATGTAATAACAGTAGAGGGAATATCAGAATTAAGTAGTGTAATAATACTAGCAAGAATAACAGAATTAAGTAACGTAATAATAGCAGGAATATCCATAATAAGTAGTGTAATAACATTAGCAGAAATAACAGAATTAAGTAGTGTAATAACAGTAGCGGGAATATTAGAATTAAGGAGTGTAATAATAGTAGCGGAAATAACAGAATTAAGTAGTGTAATAACAGAAGCAGGAATAACATAATTAAGTAGTGTAATAACAGTAGTGGGATTATCAGAATTAAGTAGTGTAGTAATAGTAGTGGGAATAACAGAATTAAGTAGTGTAATAACAGAAGCAGGACTAACATAATTAAATAGTGTAATAACAGTAGTGGGAATAACAGATTTAAGTAGTGTAATAGTAGCAGGAATGACAGAATTAAGAAGTATAAAAACAATAGCGGGAATAACAGAATTAAGTAGTGTAATGTTATGTTTCAGAATACTTTAAAAATGAAGACAGATACAGTTCTTTCTCTCTTTCAGTGTTTTTTATTAACTACAGTACACACGTGCAGGAGCCTCATGGAAAGCACCAGGGAGACTCCCAGAACAAAGGAATAAACAAGCTTATATATTGGTGATATTGCTGACAATACAAAAACAGACAGATGAACCAATTAGACCATTATACAGGGCATTTAACCAATCAAAGGTTTACCCGTAAACATAATACAATTCACATCATCATATCTCTAGGCAAGAAAGGAAAATTGGATGCATTTCCATATAAGGCACATTTCCTGCTTTCAGGCAGATTCTTGTTTTTCAGCATTTTCTTGTTGCTCAGAGTTCACTCAAAGTTCACAGTAAACAATACGTTAGAATACATACAGACTGTCACATACTCAATTCCCTCAAACACATGCTTTGACTATTCATATTCTACAATCCCCCATTTGGTGCTGTGTAAGCATCATCACTTAACCTATCATACATTTGTCCCAATTCTATCATCAACATGCTACTGGTCTTTTCATTATTTGAAGACATTGTCATTTTATCATCTACATTCATAGTTGCAGGCATATAAAAATAGGCACTTTTTTCACAGTTTTTGAAGACATTAATTTCAAGATCAGTGCTTTGATTAGGAATAAGACAAGGAAAGTAACAACTGCTAATACTGCAATTAATAAAATCAACTTCAACAGTCCACCTCCACAACCTGAGAATAGGTTGGTTAACCATGCCCACGTTGAAGCATCAGCCTCTTTGGCCTTTGAAAGTTCGGAAATTCTTTGTATCAGTTCAAGATGACTTTCAATTTCGTGCTGACTATCAGGAATAAACTTACAGCACTCCTCCTGGATTAAAGCGCAAGTTCCTCCTTTCGCTGCAAGGGTGAAATTGAGGGCCATACGATTTTGAAGTACTACAGCCCTCATAGCAGCCAATTCATCAGTCACTAATTCTAAGGCAGAAAATGTAGCATTGCTTAGTATTTCAAGTAATTTAGATAGCTTTCTCAGTTCCCAAATTTATTTCACTGCCCCATATGACGGAATAATACCAGCCCATGATATGACATCATCACCCAAGTCCATATGGGACAGTCCTTTGGTACTAGCATGAGCTAAATCATGGTGATAGATCCAAGAAGCATCGACTCGACCTACAGGATTAGCAGGCTTCTTAACCTCTCGAATGTTTCAAATCTTTCCTTTAGGTAATGCAGATACATGTCGAATAGCTGGAACCAGATAGCCCAAGAAGCAGCTACCAGACCAGTCTCCTAGTAGCCATTTATATGCTTTTCTTCCACACACAAAATAACAATTCTGTACTTTAATGCTGATGTTGATAGACTTAAAACGATCCCCGGCGTCCTGCAGTCCTTGAAATATCTTCGAATAAACAGTTTCTATTTTCTGGGAAAAGTTAGCCATAGAGTCCTTAACAAGTCTTTTTACAGATGAAAAGTCTGTTACACAACCCGAATTGTCCATAGTGCAGTTATATACCACTGTTTTGTTACAATGGCTCCACTCGACTCTGGTTTTACCAAGTTTTTGAAAACACACAGTTCTGCTTTGATGGGGGGACAACTGTAATGCTATTTTGTCTTTCGAAAAGACATTTGATGCATCATAGATCAAATTTGTCCGGGTTTCTTTAATTCCTAAAGGGATTATATTTAGCATCAATCCCCCATGAACAGTAGGAATAGCTGTGCAAACCCAACAGTCTGAGACATTGAGGGATGATGCATATGCGTACTTAATTGCTGGATAAGTGTTGAAGGGTGGATGCCATACAGCTCGTTTGGTATGAGTCGTGGAGGAAGGCAGAGGGTAGAAATGGCCACAGTAAAAATAGCAAAACGACAAGAATAATCACTAAAATTGTTGTGCAATATTTTTGTGGAAACATTTGTTGTGCCCAAGGAGTTTGTGTAATCGGATAAACTTCAGGCATTTTCAGTCCATGGTGCAGTATGACTGCGAGTGTGAGTAGCAATAGGTCGAGAATCCGGACTAACAAAAGGTAAAGGCTGCTGATCTTCAGACGGGATTACCTTTTTGACATGTGATATGTGAATCCAGGTGGGTGAACCTTGTAATCGAACTGCTGAAGAAGTGGTCAGTAGAACCAGGAATGGCCCCTTCCAACGTGCTTGAAGAGGTGTTTTTTGAGAAAATGACTTGACATATACCCAGTCTCCTGGTTGTAGTGCCGAGGGCAAGAAAGAATCAGGAGTTTGCTGAGCTGCTGCTACCTGTCGATGATGAAACTGTAAAAAAGAAACAAGAGAAGTGCAATACAGGAGAATATTATGATCAAATTCATCATATTCAGAAAAGGGCGGTGGTGGAGTCACAGGCATACGCATAGGGCGGCCCATGAGGATTTAATGAGGAGAAAGACCTTTAGTTGGATGTACTTGAGCTCTCATGGAGAGCAAGGCTAGGGGTAGGGCCTGTACCCAAGTTAGGCCCATTTCAGTAGTAATTTTAGCCAGTCTTGTTTTTAGTGTCTGATTCATTCGTTTGATAAGGCCTGATGCTTGAGGTCTATAGGGGCAATGAAATATGAGAGTGATGCCTAACATTTTACAAAGTGAATCAATTAATTGAACAGTAAAATGTGTTCCACGATCCGAATATATTTGACAGGGAACACCAAAACGAGGTATTAAGTCATAACAAAGTTTCTCAGCAACTGAAATAGCATCATTCTTGACACATGGGTAGGCTTTTAACCACCCAGAAAAAACATCAACAACAGTTAAAACTTATTTAAAATGAGCACAAGGTGGAAGTTCAATAAAATCTCATTGCAAAGCGCAGAATGGTCCCAATGGTTTTGGTAATGATTGTGTGGGAGCCATTGTGCCTTTTGAAATGTTGTACTGTAAAGAAGTGGAGCACGTGCTCAAAAAAATGCTGTACAGAAGCAGAAAGCCCTGGGGCAAACCAATCCTTTTGGATTTGTTTTATTAATGCTTGTACCCCAACATGAGCTGTCAAGTGATATGCTTTAATAAGAGAATTTAACGTGGACTTTGGGCAGACCAGTCTGCCATCTGAATGTTGCCAAATGAGATTAGAGCATTTAAAACAACCTTGAGCCAGCCATGATTTTCTTTCTGATTCTGGATCTTCATTTTGTAAAGCTTTCAACACTGTAATATCAAAATTAGTTTTGGATTGTAGAGGCTGCAGGTAATGTCCCTGAACAGTTTGTGAAAGAGCAGCCTGTTTTGCAGCCCAGTCAGCAAAATTATTGCCTTTGGTTTCAAAAGAGCCATTGGATTGATGGGCTGCGCATTTTACAACAGCAATTTGAGATGGTAACAATAAATGTTGTAATAGGTTATTTATATAAAAATGATTTTTAATGGGAGACCCAGAAGTTAAAAATCCACGTTCTTTCCATAGGATACCAAAATCATGAACAACCCCATGGGCATAGCGGGAATCAGTATATATAGTGACAGATCTGTCCTTAGCTATTTTGCATGCATTCTTTCCATAGGATACCAAAATCATGAACAACCCCATGGGCATAGCGGGAATCAGTATATATAGTGACAGATCTGTCCTTAGCTATTTTGCATGCATTCGATAGTGCTACTAGTTCCGCAGCCTGCGTGGAAGTGCCTGGGGGTAATTGTGCTGATTTTAAAAATTCAGTCAGTGTACAGACTGACCAAGCTGCTTGGAATTCTCCGGAGTTTGTTCATAAACAGGATCCATCAACAAAAAGAATCAAATCCGGATTCTGCAAAGGAGTATCATACAAATGTGACCTAGGAGAAAGAGCAGAGCTAACTGCAAGCACACAATCATGTGGTTCGCCCTCATCCAATGTTGGTATTAAAGAGGCAGGGTTCAATGGTGGGCAGTGTATTACTTGCAGGGAGGGATTATTTATCAAACTCAATTCGTATTTAGTAAGACGTGCGTTGGAGAGGTACTGTGTTTTGGTTTTTAAAAGTAATGCCTGAACTGCATGTTGGACTGCTAATATTGTTTCATGTCCAAAAGTCAGTGGAGCTGCCATGTCAATCAAAATAGCAGCAGCTGCCACTGCTTGTAAGCAAGCTAGGTAACCAGAGGCAACCAGATCTAGTTGAGTGCTATAATAAGCAATAGGCCAGTAACCACCAGTGCATTGCTGGGCTAAGTGACCCAAGGCAGTTTTGTTTCACTCACAGCAAAAGAAAATAAATGGTTTTGAATAATCTGGCAATCCTAGTGCTGGAGGATTTACTAAGGCTGTCTTTATAGCCTGAAAAACCTCAGCATGGTGTGACATCCAGGGTAAAAGGTCCATGATGTCTTTCTTTAAAAGTTGTAATAGTGGAGCTGAAAGTTCTGAAAAATTAGGTACCCGTTGTCTACAATATTCCACTAGGCCTAGGAATCCCTGAAGTTGTCTCTGTGTTATAGGTCGTGGGGCTTTTTGAATAGAGATTATACGATTTGGGAGTATTTGATGAGAACCCATTGAGATATGTCCCAAATATTGCACTTTTTCCTGACAAAATTGTGACTTTGATTTATTTACTTTGAATCCGCACATAGCTAAAAAATTTAATACCAAAAGGGAATCTTCCCTACATGAGTCACAGGCTGGCGAAGCTATCAGGATATCATCCACATATTGAACCAGGACAGAACATGGCAGTAGTCGGAGATCCTGTAACTGTCTATGCATCTCTCTAGAGAATAAGGTTGGGGATTCTACATACCTCTGGGCAATTGAGTCCAAGTATACTGTTGACCCTTATAGGCAAATGCAAATAAATACTGACTATCGGGATGTACTGGAATAGAGAAAAAAGCTGATGAGATATCTATTACCGTGAAACATTGTGCAGTAGGTGGGATACAGCTTAGAATAGTAGCTGGGTTTGGTACAATAGGGAAGACGGGCAAAACAGCTTTATTAACTTCCCGCAAATCTTGAACAAATCTGTAAGCTTGTTTTCTGGGTTTCTTCACCGGCAATATTGGGTGTTACATGGACTTATGGTAGGTACTATGATCCCTTGTTGTTCTAATGCAGAAATAACAGGGGCAATACCAGTGATAGCCTCGGTCGTCAATGAGTATTGAGGCACTCACGGTAACTTTGCTCCTGGTTTTAGGGTTATTTTAACAGGAGTGGCTGAGGTCAAAAAATCCTACATCATTGTCATGTACACAGACAACCCTCTCCTCCTCCCAACAAACACAAATACATGTGAGAGATGCAACTATATAGCCAAACCGGAGGCTGAACTCAGGGCTGGCATGACCACACACAACAGACCCAGTCCCACATAGACCTACCACAACTGCAAACCAAGCACATAAAAACACAAAGACATACTCAGAGGCTCTAATAAAAAACTTACCAAAACAACAGAGGCTCCCAAAGCAGACATCCAAAAATCCACCACCTCAAAACAAAACACATGCAACACATACTTCAATAAATCAGTGTGTCAATCAATCACAGCCCTTAAGACCAAACACCATGCCTGATACACTAGTAATAGGTGACTCTATAGTCAGACACACTGATGTCCCGCTTACCAGGCTGAACAAGGAGCGGGTGACTGTGAGCTGCCTATCGGGAGCTAAGATCCACCACATAACGCATGCACTCAGGTCACTCCAAAGCAAGTACAATTATGACTCCGTCATTGTCCATGCTGGCATGAATGACCTGAGACGTACCTCCCTGGACTACATGAAAAGAGACATAGAGGAGCTCTCTGATTATGTAGCCCAGGCTGGTATGACCCTGACCCTGAGCAGCATCTTGCCCTCACCAAGAATGATGCCACAATACAAAGACAAGATGATCAGCTTTAATAATTGGCTCAAGTACTGGTGTCATTCTAAGGGGATCCAATGTCTGTCTGCTTGGGATGACATGTTGGGCAAGCCACACTGCTTCGCAAGGGACGGCTTGCACCTGTCACCACTGGGCTTCCGGATATTGGCTAAGGCTCTTGCCACCCCCATAATGCCTTTTTTAGGCAAGGCTCAAAAGACAAACCCACCTCCTTAGAAAACAAAAATGGAAAAAAACTAAGGGTAATGCTGCTCAACGCCATAAGTCTAAATCTCAAGATGCAGGCACTCGATGCACTCCTCAGTATGGAGAACATCGACGTCTGTGCAGTAACTGAAACCTGGTTCAAGGCTCCTGAGAGCACCCCAGCGCTACCAGGCTATACCTCGCATCATGCTTTTCAGCCCCAAAACCTGGGCCGAACCACAAAGGGAGGGGGAGTGTCCATATTCATCAAGGACACCCACACCTCCAGGTTAGCAGCAACACATGAAGCATTGGAGACCATACAGGTGCAACTAACCATAGGCAAAACTGCTATACAACTGGTAGCATGTTACAGACCACCCTCCCAATCTCAGGAACCCCACTCAGCCTTCCTGAAGACATTGGAGGATATGAATGTATCACACAATACCATCATACTGGGAGACTTCAACTACCATAACATAGATTGGGTACATTATTCTAGCCCTAACACTCTAGCCCAAAGGTTCCTGGAATTCATAAATTCAAATGCACTGGAACAACTAGTCAACTCTCCCACTAGGGGAGATAATATACTAGACCTGATCATCACAAACATGGGGACAAAATGCTCCACACTGGAGGTATACCCCTCACTAGTGAGATCTGACCAAAAACTAATCACCCTGGATATACATATCCCACCTCCACCCCCAGCACAAAAGACCACAGTGAAAAACTTCTCAAAAGCAGACTTCACTCTTCTTAAGACTGAGATGGTATCCTTTAAGCCCACTGGGCCAGTGGATACCACATCCCACAATGCTGAATCCTTCACAAATGCTTTCTATGGACATCTCCAAGAATGCATGGATCATGCAATCCCAAATAAATCCAAGACCCTCTCCACCAAAGGCAAGCGTCCTGTCTGGTGGACCTCAGCCATTAACAAATTGTATAACAAAAGAAGGAAGCTACTGCATGACAGAGCAAAATCCCATAAAGGGAAGACATCTCTGATCAACACTAGCAGAAAACTACGTTCTCTCATAAAAACATCCAAGGCCAACTTTGAGAGAAAAATCGCTAAGGACACTAAAGATAACCACAAAGCCTTCTTCAGCTATGTTAGAAACCTAGGCGGAAACCCTCAGATATGCTCAGAGTTAGTTCACAACAACAAAAAATACACTGTACCCACAGATATTGCCAACATTCTGGCTGACAGGTTCAGTGCAAATTTCTCCCCTCCCTCACCCCCAAAAGAAGAAATACTTATCCCAGCTGAATGTAATCTCCCTGTCATCTCAGATGTCCAGGTGAGAGCCGCCCTCAGCAAAGCTAAAAACACAGCATCAATGGGACCTGACAGTATCCCAGGTTGCGTGCTACGTGAACTCCAAGAGGAGCTAAACCCGCACATAAAAATGCTATTTAACCTTAGCCTTACTACAGGATATGTACGTGAACACTGGCGTTCAGCAACAGTGGTCCCACTCCACAAAGGGGGTACCTCTACAGACCCTGGGAACTACCGCCCCATAAGCTTAACCAGCCTGGTCTGCAAAGCTATGGAAAGAATCATTATGGGACTCATAAACAGGGACATTGGGGACCTACAGACACTTGATCCCACCCAGTTCGGCTTTGTAAAGGGCAGATCTTGCCTTTTGAACCTGGTTGACTTTTTTGAAACAGTCACTAGAGCCATTGATGAAGGCAAAGCAGTCCATACAGCCTACCTGGACTTGGCCAAGGCCTTCGACACAATACCCCACTCAGGCATCATAGATAAGCTCAACAGCTTAAATGTAAACCCTTATGTCACTAGGTGGGTTGCAAACTGGCTAAAGGACAGAACCAATAAAGTTAAAATTGCTGGAGCAATGTCAGACTCAAAGCCAGTCACAAGTGGTGTCCCACAGGGATCTGTCCTGGGACCCCTCTTGTTCGGCATTTATTTCTCAGATGTTAAAGCAAACATGGGAGGGTTGTGGCTGACAAAGTTCGCAGATGACACCAGTGAACACATACATCCTACAAAAAGGCCTCACAGAAAAGGACAACTGGTGCCAGAGTCATGGCCTTAAACTAAATGCCAAAAAATGTATAGCCATCCCCTTTGGGGAAAAAAAAGTACCCACAAATTATCACATAGACAGAAACCCACTGAGTACGGAAAAAGTAATCAGAGACCTAGGGACCCAAGTCGACAGCGACCTCTCATTTGACACCCACGTTGCCAAAGTGGTTAGAAAGACATTCTACCTTGCACACCTTATCATGAAGGGATTCACATCCAGATCCAAGGATGTCATTGTACCCCTATACTCCTCCCTCATCAGACCCATGATTGAGTACAATGCCCCATTTGGTATGTACCTCACCCGGCATTTGCAACAGCTGGAGAGACCAGAAAAGTACCTCACCAAGAGGATCAAGGGTCTCCAACATATGTCTTATTCTGCCAGACTAAAGAAACTCCAGCTCTATTCAGTAGCATACCGCCTGCTCAGAGGTGATCTGTGCCTGACGTACAAGGCCATGTCCAATCAGGAACTGATGGACATGCTCCACCTTAAAAAATCCAAATCCATCAGAACCATGAGAGCTAAAGACTTAAACCTTGGCACAAGTATGAATAGGACATGCTGGAGGGATAGATTCATAACCCAGAGGCTTCCCATGCTCTGGAACAGAATCCCAATTCATGTTAGGCAGAGCCCCTCACTAACTCTCTTCAAGAGAAATCTTGATGAGTGGATGGGAGATCGTAAGTTTACCCCAGGGGTCACCTCTGTGTCACTACTAGACAGGGGCACAATAAACTAAGTCTATTATATAAGGGGACCTTCACTGTGTCACTACTAGACAGGCACAGTATTCTAAGTCTATTCTGTACATTTTTGTACCATTTCATGGGGTGGTGAAAGCCACATCACTATGGCTAGGCTTACAAATGCCCCAGGACAGATAGCCTAGTACTAAACTATGAAACTATGAAACTATGAGTAGTCCACAAGTGAGAGGGTAGGGAATGTAAATATTCATCTCTGCCAGAATGTGGCTGAATGCACATCATCTGTAAGATGGCTGAGTCATCCAGGGCAGCTAGAGTACTATCTTGTTGGTCTGAAGGTACTTGGAGATAAACTCCATCTGCTGTGCAGAAAATGGTAGCCCCCATATTGCAAAGCAAATCTCTCCCCAAAAGATTTAACAATGCTGGAGGTCCTACCAGGAATGCATGGTTATCCTGTAGGGGTCCCAAGGTAACTGGGACTGGAATAGTTTCGGAGTATTCGATAGGTACACCAAAGACGCCCACACCTCTAGTTATTTCAGAGAGGGGAACAGTCATGGCTGCTTTGCCAGCTAACATGGATTTAGTTGCTCCGGTATTGATTAAAAATGGGTAGGGTTTATTTTTAACCAGTAACATTACATGAGGTCCATCTTGATCCACAGAAATGAAAGGACACAATTGCTGTTGTTTCTGTTTAGGGAACCTTCAATGAGGTTGCTGCTGATTGGACGGTGTCCAAGTAGAATTCCATTGTTGTGTCATATTAGTGTACGGTGCTGGTTGCTCAGTCAAATATGGGCACTCGTTTTTCCAATGGCCTGATTGGCCACAGTTGAAACATTCCGTCTGATTACTAGAATGTTGGGGTGGAGCCTGTGTGCCCTGCCAGTTTTGTCTATTCTGATTTCCAGGTCCTTGGCGTCCACCCCTCCCCCTTCCCTGTCCTCCTCCTCTACCTCGTTGACCAAAAACATTACACATTTGTATTTGTGCTTTTACTAATTTCTCCTGTAAATCTTTCTGCTCTTTAGCTAGATTGTCAGAGAGGTATTGTACTTGCTGGGGCTAACTCATGCAGGCCTAACCTAGGCCAATTTAAACAGACTTCTTTTAACTTGTCCCTTACTTGAGGGCATAGCCCATCCACAAAGGTGGCTGACAGTCCGCTTTGTGCTGGTCCTTCGGTGGGTTCAGGGTACCCAGAATATGCCTCAAATGCTTCAATGAGTCGATGTAAGTATTCATCTATAGGCTCTTCCTCTTTCTGTATGTTTGATTTGATTTTCGACCAATTGGGGGTAGGTGGTACAATTACAGTGATAGAATCAACTATACATTGTCTAACCATTTCAAATCCATTTTCCCCTTGCATATTATGTTTGGTATTGGTGTAGGAACATTAGCATGATCCCAGATACGTTTCATAAGATCAGCTGGGACAGTGTATTGTAGGACAGCTCTAACCTCTTCTATAGTAGGATTTTGCAAACAGATATGTCCTGCCAGTATGTGTTGAAACTTTGCTGGATTATTGCGAATAGGCAGAAGTGATTTGGTAATGGCTTGAAAATCAACTGCCGACCACGCCCTAGGCACTACTACTGTGGCAGGTTGCCCTGCATCTCTAGCATGGGCTGGATTCGGGACTTCTTTCAACGGAAATATTCTCTCTTCATCTGATGGGCTGGTGTCCGATTCAGAGTCAGAGTCCGGATTAGATTTATCCAGTCCACTGTAATTGTCTTTGCCTTCAATTAGAATTGGTCATGGTTTATAAATCTTACCCTTTTGTAAATATACGGCTTTCTTATCATAATATTTCTTCGGCTGTCTAGGCCTAGAGTCAAAAAGCACTTGCGCCTTTTTCTTATTTTTTTTTGTCTTTGAACAGGTTAATCTAGGTGATGACTTGCTAGAGGTTTCTGTTTGTTCAGATTGCTCTATAGGCAGTCTACTAGACTGACTGTCCATTGCCTGGATTCCACTTCCAGACTCGAGTGCGGTTTGTTCTTTCTCCCACCGACCCCCGCCATCTGTCGTAGAGATTACTGCTGTATCATGAGCATGTGAGGGCTGGTATAATGGTGGAGGAGCTGTAGGGGGTGGGGGAAACCAAGGGTTATCATCCTCAGATGATTCAATTATTTGTAATTTATTTAATTCTTGTACAGGATATAAGCCCTTAAAGGGCGGTTCCTTTAAACGTTTTCCATTTGTTACATCTAGATTAATCGCAGTATGTCGCAGTTCCTTTATCTGCTCTTTTAGTTTCTTTTGATTATCTTTAAGACTACTAATGACCGAATCCTTTTCCCTTTCTTTAGCTTCACACATCCAATCATTAAATGCTGTCCAACACAACCCTGGTAATCTTCCTTTCTTTTTTAACCTCTTTTGCAAAATAATCAAGACATCTTTATTAAAACTACCGTTTTCAGAAAAGGCAAGATTATCGTCATTTTTAGTTAAGGCGATCCACTGGTTTAAATACATACAACTGTCCCGGGACAGCCGATAAATCAAATAACCAGCTGGTGTACCTCTTTCTGGCTCATTTATTTTTCCCGCACTCACTCCCATTTTCACTCAATAAGCTATACTTGTTTAACACAGGTTTAGCTAAAGCGTTAGATAAACGTCTTTGTATCCCACTATCATTCCTCCTTTCATACTTATGACGCCAGTATTTCCGTATTATCCCACTGTCATACTGCGCATTTAATAGCAGAGAAGAAATGCATGCCACTTACCTTAAAACAACTGAATGAGAGAAATTATATCTTTTTCTGTATATAAAAAAAAATTCAAATCTTTAAGGCAGGCAGACAGAGAGATGAAGAAAACACTGCAAAAACAGAAAAATCTGTTATGGGCCCTTTCATTAGCAGTATTTCTTTTACTTCCTGACTGCTGCAGCTTGTTCCCAATTCAGATCCAAGTAAATGGCACCAATTGTTATGTTTCAGAATACTTTAAAAATGAAGACAGGTACAGTTCATTCTCTCTTTCAGTGGTTTTCATTAACTACAGTACACACGTGCGGGAGCCTCATGGAAAGCACCAAGGAGTCTCCCAGAACAAAGGAATAAACAAGCTTATATACTGGTGATATTGCTGACAATACAAAAACAGAGAGATGAACCAATTAGACCATTATACAGGGCAATTAACCAATCAAAGGATTACCAGTAAACATAAGACAATTCACATCATCATATCTCTAGGCAAGAAAGGAAAATTGGATGCATTTCCATATAAGGCACGTTTCCTGCTTTCAGGCAGATTCTTGTTTTCAGCATTTTCTCATTGCTCAGAGTTCACTCAAAGTTCATAGTAAACAATACATTAGAATACATACAGACTGTCACATACTCAATTCCCTCAAACACATATTTTGACTATTCGTATTCTACAGTAATAACAGTAGCTGGAATAACAGAATTAAGTAGTATAATAACAGTAACAGGAATAACAGAATTAAGTTGAGTAATCACAGTAGCAGGAATTACAGAATTAAGAAGTGTAATAGTAGTAGCGGAAAAAACAGAATTAAGTAGTGTAATATTAGTAGCAGGAATAACAGAATTAAGTAGTGTAACAACAGTAGCGGGAATAACAGAATTAAGTAGTGTAATAATAGTAGCGGAAATAACAGAATTAAGTAGTGTAATAATAGTAGCGAGAATAACAGAATTAAGTAGTGTAATAATCGTAGCGGGAATATCAGAATTAAGTAGTGTAATAACAGCAGTTGGAATAACAGAATTAAGTATTGTAATAATAGCAGAGGGAATAACATATTTAAGTAGTGCAATAACAGTAGCAGGAATAACATAATTAAGTAGTGTGATAACAGAAGCAGGAATATCAGAATTAGGTAGTATAATAACAGTAGTGGGATTAACAGAATTAAGTAGTGTAATAGTAGAGGGAATAAAATAATTAAGTAGTGTAATAACAGTAGCAGGATTAACAGAATTAAGTACTGTGATAAGAGTAGAAGGAATATCAGAATTAATTAGTGTAATAACAGTAGCAGGAATAACAGAATTAAATAATGTAATGATAGTAATGATAATAACAGAATTAAGTAGTGTAATAGCAGTAGCAGGAATAACAGAATTAAGTAATGTAATAACAATTAAGTAGCAAAATAACAGTAGCAGGATTATCAGAATTAAGTAGTGTAATAACTATAGCAGAAATAACAGAATTAAGAAGTGTAATAACAGCAACGGTAAGTGTAAGTACTGTGATAAAAGTAGAAGGAATATCAGAATTAATTAGTGTAATAACAGTAGCAGGGATAACAGAATTAAATAATGTAATAATAGTAACGATAATAACCAAATTAAGTAGTGTAATAACGGTAGTGTGAATAACAGAATTAAGTAGTGTAATAATAGTAGTGGGAACAACAGAGTTAAGTAGTGTAATAACAGTAGCAGGAATAACAGAATTAAGTAGTGTAATAGTAGCAGAAATAACAGAATTAAGTAGTGTAATAACAGTACCAGGAATAACAGAATTAAGTAGTGTAATAACAGTAGTAGGAATAACAGAACTGAGTAGACAATTAATAGTAGTGAGAATAACAGAATTAAGTAGTGTAATAACAGTAGCAGGAATAAGAGAATTAAGTAGTGTAATAACAGTAGTGGGAATAACAGAATTAGGTAATGTAATAGTATTGGGAATAATAGAATAAAGTAGTGTAGTAATAATAGTGGGAATAACAGAATTAAGTAGTATTTCAGTAGCAGGAATGGTAGAATTAAGCAGTGTAAAAACTGTAGCAGGAATAACAGAATTAAGTAGTGTAATAACAGTACCAGGAATAACATAATTAAGTTGCATAATAACAGTAGTAGGAATAACAGAATTGAGTAGAGTAATATTAGTAGCTGGAATAACAGAATTAAAGAGTGTAATAACAGTAACGGCAATAAAAGAATTAAGTAGTGTAATAATAGTATCAGGAATAACAGAATTAAATAGTGTAATAGTTGCAAGAATAGCAGTATTAAGTAGTGTAATAACAGTAGTAGGAATAACAGAATTGAGTAGAGCAATAATAGTAATGGGAATAACTGAATTAAGTAGTGTAATAACAGTAGCAGGAATAATAAAATTAAGTAATGTAATAATAGTAGCTGGAATATCAGAATTAAGGAGTGTAATAACAGTAGTAGGAATAACAGAATTAAGTAGTGTAATACTACCAGGAATAACAGAATTAAGTTGCATAATAATAGTAGTAGGAATAACAGAATTGAGTAGAGTAATATTGGTAGCTGAAATAATAGAATTAAATAGTGTAGTAACAGTTGAGACAATAACAGAATTAAGTAGTGTAATAACAGAAGCAGGAATAACAGTAGCAGGAATAATAGAATTAAGTAGTATAATAACAGTGGCAGGAATAACAGAATTAAGTAGTGTAATAATAGTATCAGGAATAACAGAATTAAATAGTTTACTAACAGTTGCAGGAATAACAGTATTAAGTAGTGTAATAACAGTAGTAGGAATAACAGAACTGATTAGAGTAATAATAGTAGTGGGAATAACAGAATTAAGTAGTGTAATAACAGTAGCGGGAATAAAAGAATTAAGTAGTGTAGTAGCCAGATTATCAGTATTAAGGAGTGTAATAATACTAGCAAGAATAACACAATTAAGTAGTTTAATAACAGTAGCAGAAAAACAGAATTAAGTAGTGTAATAATAGTAGCAGGAATAACAGAATTAAGTAGTGTAATAACAGTAGTGGGAATAACAGAATGAAGTTGTGTAATAACAGTAGCAGGAATAAGAGAAATAAATAATGTAATAACAGTAGTGGGAATATCAGAATTAAGTAGTGTATTAACAGGACCGGGAATAACAGACTTAAGTAAAGTAATAGTAGCAGGAATAACAGAATTAAGGAGTGTAATAACAGTAGCGGGGATATCAGAATTAAGTAAGGTAATAATAATAGCGGAATAACATAATTGTGTAGAGTAATAGTAGTTGGAATAATAGAATTAAGTTGTGTAATAACAGTAGTGGGAATAACAGAATTAAGTAGTCTAATAAAAGTAGTGGGAATAACAGAATTAAGTAGTGTAATAACAGTAGTGGGACTACAGAATTAAGTAAAGTAATAACAGTAGAGGGAATATCAGAATTAAGTAGTGCAATAATACTAGCAGGAATAACAGAATTAAGTAACATAATAATAGCAGGAATATCAGAAATAAGTAGTGTAATAACATTAGCAGAAATAACAGAATTAAGTAGTGTAATAAGAGTAGTGGGAATATTAGAATTAAGGAGTGTAATAACAGTAGCAGGATTATCAGAATTAAGTAGTGTAATAATAGCAGCGGGAATAACAGAATTAAGTAGTGTAATAACAGAAGCAGGAGTAACATAATTAAGTAGTGTAATAATAGTAGGGGGAATAACAGAATTAAGTAGTGTAATAACAGTAGCAGGAATGACAGAATTAAGAAGTATAAAAACAGTAGCGGGAATAACAGAATTAAGTAGTTTTATAATAGTAGCAGGAATAGCAGAATTAAGCAGTGTAATAATAGCAGCTGGAATAACAGAATTAAGTAGTGTAATAATAGTAGCGAGAATAACAGAATTAAGTAGTGTAATAATAGTAGCAGGAATATCAGAATTAAGTAGTGTAATAACTATAGTTGGAATAATAGAATTAAGTAGTGTAATAATAGCAGAGGGAATAACAGAATTAAGTAGTGTAATAACAGTAGCAAGAATAACAGAATTAAGTAGTGTAATAACAGTAGTGGGAATAACAGAATGAAGTTGTGTAATGACAGTAGCATGAATAAGAGAAATAAATAATGTAATAACAGTAGTGGGAATATCAGAATTAAGTAGTGTATTAACAGGAGCGGGAATAACAGACTTAAGTAGAGTAATAGTAGCGGGAATAACAGAATTAAGGAGTGTAATAACAGTAGCGGGGATATCAGAATTAGGTAGGGTAATAATAATAGCGGAATAACATAATTGTGTAGAGTAATAGTAGTGGGAATAATAGAATTAAGTTGTGTAATAACAGTAGTGGGAATAACAAAATTAAGTAGTCTAATAACAGTAGTGGGAGTAACAGAATTAAGTAGTGTAATAACAGTAGTGGGACTAACAGAATTAAGTAATGTAATAACAGTAGAGGGAATATCAGAATTAAGTAGTGCAATAATACTAGCAGGAATAACAGAATTAAGTAGTGTAATAAAAGCAGTGGGAATATTAGAATTAAGGAGTGTAATAACAGTAGCAGGATTATCAGAATTAAGTAGTGTAATAATAGCAGCGGGAATAACAGAATTAAGTAGTGTAATAACAGAAGCAGGAGTAACATAATTAAGTAGTGTAATAATAGTAGGGGGAATAACAGAATTAAGTAGTGTAATAACAGTAGCAGGAATGACAGAATTAAGAAGTATAAAAACAGTAGCAGAAATAACATAATTAAGTAGTGTAATAAAAGTAGCTGGAATAACAGAATTAAGTAGTATAATAACAGTAGTGAGAATAACAGAATTAAGTAGAGTAATAACAGTAGCAGAAATTACAGAATTAAGAAGTGTAATAGTAGTAGTGGGAATAACAGAATTAAGTACTTTTATAATAGTAGCAGGAATAGCAGAATTGAGTAGTATAATAATAGCAGCTGGAATAACAGAATTAAGTAGTGTAATAATGGTAGCGAGAATAACAGAATTAAGTAGTGTAATAATAGCAGAGGGAATAACAGAATTAAGTAGTGTAATAACAGTAGCAGGAATAACAGAATCAAGTAGTGTGATAGTAGCGGGAATATCAGAATTAGGTAGTACAATAACAGTAGTGGGAATAACATAATTAAGTAGTGTAATAGCAGTAGCAGGAATAACAGAATTAAGTAGTGTAATAGTAGAGGGAATACAATAATTAAGTAGTGTAATAACAGTAGCAGAAATAACAGAATTAAGTAGTGTGATACGAGTAGAAGGAATATCAGAATTAATTAGTGCAATAACAGTAGCAGGAATAACAAAATTAAATAATGTAATAATAGTAAAGATAATAACAGAATTAAGTAATGTAATAGCAGTAGCAGTAATAACAGAATTAAGTAATGTAATAACAGTATAAGCAATAACACAATTAAGTAGTGAAATAGTAGCAGGAATATCAGAGTTAAGTAGTTTAATAACTGTAGCAGGAATAACAGAATTAAGTAGTGTAATAACATTAGCGTGAATAACTGAATTAAATAGTGTAATAGTAGCGTGAATAACAGAATTAAGTAGTATAATAATAGTATTGGGAATAACACAGTTAAGTAGTGTAATAACAGTAGCAGGAATAACATAATTAAGTAGTGTAATAGTAGCAGAAATAACAGAAGTAAGTAGTGTAATAACAGTACCAGGAATAACAGAATTAAGTAGTGTAATAACAGTAGGAGGAATAACAGAATTGAGTAGACTATTAATAGTAGCGAGAATAACAGAATTAAGTAGTGTAATAACAGTAGCGGGAATAAGAGAATTAAGTAGTGTAATAACAGTAGCAGGAATAACAGAATTAAGTAATGTAATAGTAGTGGGAATAATAGAATTAAGTAGTGTAATAATAATAATAGCGGGAATAACAGAATTAAGAAGTGAAATAGTAGCAGGAATAGTAGAATTAAGCAGTGTAATAACAGTAGCAGGAATAACAAAATTAGGTAGTGTAATAACAGTACCAGGAATAACAAAATTAAGTTGCATAATAACAGTAGTAGGAATAAAAGAATTGAGTAGAGTAATATTAGTAGCCGGAATAATGGAATTAAATAATATAATAACAGTAGCGGCAATAAAAGAATTAAGTAGTGTAATAACAGTAGCAGGAAGACTAGTAGCGGGAATAATAGAATTAAGTAGTATAATAACAGTAGCAGGAATAACAGAATTAAGTAGTGTAATAATTGTATCAAGAATAACAGAATTAAATAGTGTAATAACAGTTGCAGGAATAACAATATTAAGTAGTGTAATAACAGTAGTAGGAATAACAGAATTGATTAGAGTAATAATAGTAGTGGGAATAACAGAATTATTTAGTGTAATAACAGTAGCGGGAATAAAGGAATTAAGTAGTGTAGTAGCCGGAATATCAGTATTAATGAGTTTAATAATACTAGCCGGAATAACACAATTAAGTAGTTTAATAACAGTAGCGGGAAAAAGAGAATTAAGTAGTGTAATAATAGTAGAAGGAATAACAGAATGAAGTAGTATAATAACAGTAGGGGGAATAAGAGAATTAAGTAATGTAATAACAGTAGCGGGAATATCAGAATTAAGTAGTGTAATAACAATAGCAGGAATAACAGACTTAATTAGAGTAATAGTAGTGGGAATAACAGAATTAAGTAGTGTAATAACAATAGCAGGAATAACAGACTTAATTAGAGTAATAGTAGTGGGAATAACAGAATTAAGTAGTGTAATAACAGTAGCGTGAATGTCAGAAGTAAGTAATGTAATAATAGTAGCGGAATAACATAACTGGGTAGAGTAATAGTAGTGGGAATAATAGAATTAAGTTGTGTAATAACAGTAGTGGGAATAACAGAATTAAGTAGTGTAATAACAGTAGTGAGAATAACAGAATTAAGTAGTGTAATAACAGTAGAGGAACTAACAGAATTAAGTAATGTAATAGTAGAGGAAATATCAGAATTAAGTACTGTAATAATACTAGCAGGAATAACAGAATTAAGTAATGTAATAATAGCAGGAATATCAGAAATAAGTAGTGTAATAACATTAGCAGAACTAATAGAATTAAGTAGTGTAATAATAGCAGCAGGAATAACAGAATTAGGTAGTGTATTAACAGTAATGGGAATAACAGAATTAAGTAGTGTAATAGTAGCGGGAATAACAGAATTAAGTAGTGTAATAACAGTAGCGGGAATATCATAATTAAATAGTGTAATAATAGTAGCGGGAATAACATAATTGAGTAGAGTAATAGTAGTGGGAATAATAGAATTAAGTAGTGTAATAAAAGTGGCGGAAATAATAGAATTAAGTAGTGTAATAACAGCAGCGGGATTATAAGGATTTAGGAGTGTAATAATAGTAGCAGGAATAACAGAATTAAATAGAGTAATCGTAGTGGGAATAACATAATTAAGTAATGTAATAACAGTAGAAGGAATAAGAGAATTAAGTAATATAATAACAGTAGCGGTATTATTAGAATTAAGGAGTGTAATAGTAGCAAGATTATCAGAATTAAGTAGTGTAATAATAGCAGCAGGAATAACAGAATTAGGTAGTGTATTAACAGTAATGGGAATAACAGAATTAAGTAGTGTAATAACATTAGTGGGAATATCAGAATTAAGTAGTGTAATAACAGTAGTGGGAATATCAGAATAAAGTAGTGTAATAACATTAGCGGGAATAACCAAATTAAGTAGTGTAATAATAGTAGTGGGAATAACAGAATTAAGTAGTGTATAAAGAGTAGCAGGAATAACAAAATTAAGTAGTGTAATAACAGTAGTGGGAATCCGTGGTGGTACAGCTGTAGCATTGTTGCCTCACATCAAGAGGTTCTCCCGTTCAGTTCTCGGCTGGAGAGTGGGGAGTGCCTTCTGTGTGGCATCTGTATGTCCTCCCTGCGGTTGGGTGGGCATTCAAAAGACATGCCTAAATGGGCATGCCTTCGTTGAAGGTTGAATGTCGAGTTGGCACCTCGGCGTTTGTCAAAATCTACTGCCAATTATTAGCGGACCAGAGTTCCGCTGTGTCGAACCTTAACTGGGAACAGCTGAAAGACAACAACAATAACAGTAGTGGGAATACCAGAATTAAGTACTGTAATAACAATAGCTTGAATAAGAGAACTAAGTAGTGTAATAAAGGTAGCAGGAATACCAGAATTAAATAGTGTAATAGTAGCGGGAATAACAGAAATAAGTAGTGTACTAACAGTAACGGGAATAATAGAATTAAGTATCACAATAGGAGTAGGAATAACAGAATTCAGTAGACTAATAATAGTAGTGGGAATAACAGAATTAAGTAACATAATATTAGCATGAATAACAAAATTAAGTAGTGTAATAACAGGAACAGGAATCACAGAATTAAGTAGAGTAATAACAGTAGCCGAAATTACCGAATTAAGTAGTGTAATAATAGTAGTGGGAACAACAGAATTAAGTAGTGTAATAGTAGTGGGAACTACAGAATTAAGTAGTGTAATAACAGTAGCTGGAATAACAGCATTAAGTAGTGTAGTAATAGTAGTGGGAATAACAGAATTAAGTAGCGTAATAATAGTAGCAGAAATAACAGAATTAAGTAGTATAATATTAGTAGTGAGAATAACAGAATTAAGTAATGTAATAATAGTAGCGGGACTATCAGAATTAAGCAGTGTAATAGTAGTGGGAATAACAGAATTGAGAAGTGTAATAATAGTAGAGGGAATAACAGAATTAATTAGTGCAATAACAGTAGTCGGAATAACAGAATTTAGTCATGTAATAGTAGAGGGGATAACAGAATTAAGTAGTGTATTAACAGTAGAAAGAATAAAAGAATTAAGTAGTGTGATAACAGTAGCACAAATATCAGCATTAATTAGTGTAATAGCAGCAGGAATACCATAATTAAGTAGTGTAATAATAGTAGCGAGAAAACCAGAATTAAGTAGTGTAATAACAGTAGCAGGAAAACAGAATTAAGTACTGTAATAGTATCAGGAATAACAGAATTAAGTAGTGTAATAACAGTAGCCGGAATATAAGAATTAAGAAGTGTAATAACACTAGCAGGAATAACAGAATTAAGTAGTGTAATAAAAGTAGCGGGAATAACAGCATTAAGTAGTATAATAACAGTAGTGTGAATAACAGAATAAAGTAGTGTAATAATAGTAGCGGGAATAACATAATTAAATAGTGTAATAACAATAGCAAGAATAACAGAATTAAGTAGTGTAATAACAGTATTAAGTAGTGTAATAGTAGCGGAAATAACATAGGTTCATAGATTAGTACTAGACTAACTGCCATTTTGAGCCAAGCCAGTTGGGGATCAAACACTGCACCTTGTGCTTTTAAGGTAAAGACCTTAACCATTATGCTATCCTCCCACCCCAAATTAAGCTACATAATAACAATAGTATGAATAACAGAATTGAGTAGAGTAATAATAGTAGTGGGAATAACAGAATTAAATAGTGTAATAACAGTAGCGGGAATAATAGAAGTAAGCAGTGTAATAACAGTAGCAGGAATAACAATAGTGGGAATAGCAGAATTAAGAAGTGTAATAACTGTAGCGGGAATAACAGAATTAAGAAGTGTAATAATAGTAGTGGTAATAACAGAATTAAATAGTGTAACAACCTTTCAGGAATAACAGAAATAATGGTTCTTAAAACGTTGTCTGCTTTTAAATGCTAGAAAAACAAACTCCTCCTATTTAAGCCCACTACTAAGTCCCCCCCATTAGAATTCTTTATCTCTTCCAGTAATGGCACCCTTATATCACTTGACTCTACCACCAAGCTGCTAGGTGTCACGATAGATAACTGCCTTACCTTTGATAGTCACATCAATAATACTATTAAAACTGTAAATAGAAAGCTGGGCTCCTTTTACAGAATCAAAATGTTTTTAACTCCTACAGCCAAAGCTACACTTGCCCACTCTCATCTTATTTCTACTCTTCTCTATGCGTAACCTATTTACACCAACCTAAAGAAAAATAATCTTTCAAAGCTGTCTAATACTTATAATAGTATAGCTAGATTTGTTACCGGAAATCAATTTAGAACTCATCATTGTCTAAACCTACAACAACTTCACTGGCTTGAACTAGAAAACTTGTTGTTTCTTTCCCAACTTTCCTTTGTCCATAGGATTTTCTACCATCCTAATAATACACCAATACTATCCAATCTTTTTACTCCTTATGCCAACCTCAGTTCACTTCGCTCCTCAAATAAACTTCTAGTAACCTTAACTAAAACTAACAACTGTGCTGGTGTCTCCCTTTTCTCCCACACCATTGGTAAGTATTGGAATCATCTTCCGACTGAACTAACTTCTATTCCATCCCAGGTTCTCTTTAAGCAAAAACTCAAAATATACCTTAAAAATCACTGGTTATGCTCTTGCTTTAACCCTGATTAAAACTATGTCTACCTCCTTTTCTTTTCCGCCTTCTCTCCCTGACACCTTCTCTATTTTTTTTTTTTTACTAGGACACCACCTTCACTTTAAAGGCTGTCCTTCCTTCTTCACCCTTTTCTAGTAGATCCTCTTAAATCTACAAAAAATGATGATAGCATATTAACTAAATGGAATTTTTAATTTTTGAATGTTTTTTTTTTTTCCTTTTTTTGTGCCTGCCAGTTTTCTTGTCCAAAATGTTTTTTTTTTTTAACCTTTGATTCTGTACAGGCTATGTATTTATATCCCTATAATGTAGTATTGTAAACTGACTTATCACCTCTTATTATTCTTTTTTTGTATTATGTAACTATTTGTCTCTATGTGGAGCTTTTCTCCCCAGGCATCTGGTGAAAATGGAAATATACCCAGTCGGCTTAGCCCAGTTAACAAATGTAAAATAAAATAAAAATAAAAAGTAGTGTAATAACCGTAGCAGGAATAACAGAATTAAGTAGTGTAATAAGAGTTGCAGGAATAACAGAATTACGTAGTGTAATAACAGTAGTAGGAATAACAGAACTGAGTAGAGTAATAATATTAGCGGGAATAACAGAATTAAGTAGTGTTATAAGAGTAGCGGGAATAACAGAATTAAGTAATGTAATAACATTAGCTGGAATATCAGAATTAAGTAGTGTAATAACAGTAGTGGGAATAAAAGAATAAAGTAGTGTAATAATATTATCGTGAATAACAGAATTAACTAGTGTAATAACAGTAGAGAGAATAACAAAATTAAGTAGTGTAATAACATTAGCGGAAATAACAGAATTAAGTAGTGTAATAGTAGCTGGAATAACAGAATTAAGTAGTGTAATAATAGTAGCAGGAATAACAGAATTAAGTAGTGCAATAACAGTAGTGGGAATAACAGAATTAAGTAGTGTAATAACAGTAGCTGGATTTCTTTGTGGATTTAGAGAAAGCATATTACAGGGTGCCTAGAGAGGAGTTGTGGTATTGTATGAGGAAGGCAGGAGTGTCAGAGAAGTATGTAAGAGTGGTACAGGATATGTACGAGGGTAGTGTGACAGCAGTGAGGTTTGTGGTGGGAGTGACAGAAGCGTTTAAGGTAGAGGTTGGATTACATCAAGGATCAACTCTGAGCCCTTTCTTATTTGCAATGGTGATGGACAGGTTGACAGACCAGATCAGACAGGAGTCCCCATGGACTATGATGTTTGCAGATGACACTGTGATCTGTAGTGAGAGTAGGGAACAGGTGAAGGAGACCCTGGAGAGGTGGAGATATGCTCTAGAGAGAAGAGGAATGAAGGTCAGCAGGGCTAAGACAGAATATATGTGTGTGACTGAGAGGGAAGATAGAGGAATGGTGAGGATGCATGGAGTAGAGGTGGCAAAGGTGAATGAGTTTAAGTACTTGGGATCAACAGTTCAGAGTAATAGTGAGTGTGGAAGAGAGGTGAAGAAGAGAGTACAGGCAGGATGGAGTGGGTAGAGAAGAGTCTCAGGAGTGATTTGTGACAGACGAGTACCAGTAAGACTAAAAGGGAAGGGCTACAAGAGGGTAGTGAGACCAGCTATGCTATACGGGTTGAAGACAGTGGCATTGACAAAAAGGCAGGAGTCAGAGCTTGACGTGGCAGAGTTGAAGATGTTAAGATTTGCACTGGGTTTGATGAGGATGGACAGGATTAGGAATAAGTATATTAGAGGGTCAGCCCAGGTTGGAAGGTTTGCAGACAAAGCCAGAGAGGCAAGATTACATTGGTTTGGGCATGTGCTGAGGAGGGATGCAGAGTATATTGGGAAAAAGTTGCTAAGGATGAAGCTGCCAGGTAACAGAAAAAGAGGAAAGCCTAAGATAAGGTTTATGGATGTGGTGAGAGAGGACATGCAGGCGATTAGTGTGACAGAGCAAGATGCAGAGGACAAGAAGAAATGGAAACAGTTGATCTGCTGTGGTGACCCCTAACAGGAGCAGCTGAAAGAAAAAGAAGGAGAAGAAGAATAACAGTAGAAGGAATAAGAGAATTAAGTAATGTAATAGTAGCAGGAATATCAGAATTAAGTAGTGTAATAACAGTAGCAGGTATAACAGAATTAAGTAGAGTAATAACAGTAGCGGGAATAACAGAATTAAGTAGTGTAATAACAGTAGTAGGAATAACAGAATTGTTTAGACTATTAATAGTAGTGAGAATAACAAAGTAGTGCAATAACAGTAGCAGGAATAAGAGAATTAAGTAGTGTAATAACAGTAGTGGGAATAATAGAATCAAGTAGTGTAATAACAGTAGCGGGATTATAAGAATTTAGGAGTGTAATGATAGTAGCAGGAATAACAGAAATAAGCAGTGTAAGAGTAGTGGGAATAATAGAATTAAGTAGTGTAATAACAGTAGCGGGAATAACAGAATTAAGTAGTGTAATAACAATAGCAGGAATAACAGAATTAGGTAGAGTAATAACAATAGCGGGAATAACAGAATTAAGTAGTGTAATAACAGTAGCGGGAATAACAGAATTAAGTAGTGTAATAGTAGCAGGAATAAAAGAATTAAGTAGTGTAATAACAGTAGAGGTAATATCAGAATTACGTAGTGTAATAACAGTAGCAGGAATAACAGAATTAAGTAGTGTAATAGCGGAAATAAAAGAATTAAGTAGTTTAAAAACAGTAGTGGGAATATCAGAATTAAGTAGTGTAATAACAGTAGTGGGAATAACAGAATAAAAGTAGTGTAATAATATTAGTGGGAATAACAGACTTAAGTAGTGTAGTAACAGTAGCGGGAATAACAGAATTAAGTAGTGTAATAACTTTAACGGGAATAACAGAATTAAGTAGTGTAATAGAAGCAGGAATAACAGAATTAAGTAGTGCAGTAATAGTAGCATGAATAACAGAATTAAGTAATGTAATAACAGTAGAGGGAATAACAGAATTAAGTAGTGTAATAACTGTAGCAGCAATAAGAGAATTAAGTAATGTAAAAGTAGTGGGAATATCAGAAATAAGTAGAGTAATAGTAGCAGGAATAACAGAATTATGTAGTGTAATATCAGTAGCAGGAATATCAGAATGAAGTAGTGCAATAATACTAGCAGGAATAACAGAATTAAGTAATGTAATGATAGCAGGAATACCAGAAATAAGTAGTGTAATAACATTAGCAGAAGTAACAGAATTAAGTAGTGTAATAATTGTAGCGGGAATATTAGAATTAAGGAGTGTAATAACAGTAGCGGGATTATTAGAATTAAGTAGTGTAATAATAGAAGCAGGGATAACAGAATTAGGTAGTTTATTAACAGTAACGGGAATAACAGAATTAAGTAGTGTAATCACAGTAGCGGGAATATCAGAATTAAGCAGTGTAGTAACAGTAGCGGGAATATCAGAATTAAGTAGTGTAATAACAGTAGCGAGAATAACAGAATTACGTAGTGTAATAACATTAGCGGGAATAACCAAATTAAGTAGTGCAATAATAGTAGTGGGAATAACAGAATTAAGTAATGTATTAACAGTAGCAGGAATAACACAATTAACTAGTGTAATAACAGTAGTGGGAATCCACAGTGGTACAGCCATAAAATTGCTGCCTCCCAACAAGAGATTCCCTGTTTGATTCTTGGCTGGAGAGCGGGGAGTGCCTTCTGTGTGGAGTCTGCATGTCCTCCCAGTGGTTGGGTGGGCATTTGAAAGACATGCATAAATGTACATGCTTTTGTTGAAGGCTGAACGTCGAGTTGGCACCTCTGCATTCATTAAAATCTACTGCCAATCATTAGTGGACCGGAGTTCCGCTGTGGCAAACTTTAACTGGGAACAGCCAAAAGACAACAACAACAATAACAGTAGTGGGAATAAAAGAATTAAGTACTGTAATAACAGTAGCAGGAATAACAGAATTAAGTAGTGTAATAACAGTAGCAGGAATACCAGAATTAAGTAGTGTAATAGTAGCAGGAATAACAGAATTAAGTAGTGTACTAACATTAGCGGGAATAATAGAATTAAGTATCACAATAGTAGTAGGAATAACAGAATTGAGAGGACTAATAATAGTAGTGGGAATAACAGAATTAAGTAGTTTAATAATAGTAGCAGGAATAACAGAATTAAGTAGTGTAATAATAGTGGAAATAACAGAATTAAGTAGTGTAATAACAGTAGCTGGAATAACAGAATCAAGTAGTGTAATAATAGTAGTGGGAATAACAGAATTAAGTAGCATAATAATAGTAGCAGAAATAACAGAAATAAGTAGTGTAATAATAGTAGTGGGAATAACAGAATTAAGTAATGTAATAATGGTAGTGGGAATAAAATAATTAAGTAGTGTAAAAAACATAATGGGACTATCAGAATTATGTAGTGTAATAGTAATGGGAATAAAAGAATTAAGTAATGTAATAATGGTAGTGGGAATAAAATAATTAAGTAGTGTAAAAATCATAATGGGACTATCAGAATTATGTAGTGTAATAGTAGTGAGAATATCATAATTAAGAAGTGTAATAATAGTAGAGGGAGTGACATAATTAATTAGTGTAATAACAGTAGCAGGAATAACAGAATTAAGTAGTGTGATAGCAGCAGGAATATCAGAATTAAGTAGTGTAATAACCGTAGTGGGAATAACAGAATTTAGTCATGTAATAGTAGAGGGAATAGCAGAATTAAGTAGTGTAATAATAGTAGAAGGAAGAAAGCAATTAAGTAGCATGATAACAGTAGCTGGAATATCAGAATTAATTAGTGTAATAACAGTAGCAGGAATAAAATACGTAGTGTAATAATAGTAGCAGGAAAACAAAATTAAGTGCTGTAATAGTATCAGGAATAACAGAATTCAGTAGTGTAATAACCATGCAAGAATACCAGAATTAAGTAGTGTAATAAAAGTAGCAGGAATAACAGAATTAAGTAATGTAATAACAGTAGCGTGAATAACAGAATTAAGTAGTGCAGTAATAGTATCAGGAATAACAGAATTAAGTAGTATAATAACAGTACCAGGAATAACAGAATTAAGAAGTGTAATAACAGTAGTAGGAATAACAGACTAATAGTAACGGGAATAACAGAATTAGGTAGTGTAATAACAGTAGTGGGAATAACAGAATTAAGTAGTGTAACAACAGTAGCAGGAATAACAGCATTAAGTAATGTAATAGTTGTGGGAATAACAGAATTAAGTAGTGTAATAATAATAGCGGGAATAACAGAATTAAGTAGTGTAATAGTAGCAGAAATAACATTGGTTCATAGATTAGTACTAGGCTAACTGCCCTTTGGAGTCATTTTAACCCTAGCCAGTTACCCCATGTGTGAATCAAACATTGCACTTTGTGTCATTAAGGTAAGCACCTTAACCATTAGGCTATCCTCTCACCCAGAATTAAGTCGCATAATAACAGTAGTATGAATAACAGAAATTAGTAGAGTAATAATTGTAGTGGGAATAACAGAATTAAATAGTGTAATAATAGTAGTGGGAATAATATAATTAAGCAGTGTAATAGTAGCAGAAATAACATTGGTTCATAGATTAGTTCTAGACTAACTGCCCTTTTGAGCCATTTTAAGCCTAGCCAGTTACCCCATGTGAGAATCAAACTTTGCACCTTGCGTCTTTAAAGGAAGCACCTTAACCATTATACTATCCTCCTCCCACTAAGATTCAAGTTGCATAATAACAGCAGTATGAATAACAGAACTGAGTAGAGTGATAGTAGTAGCGGGAGTAACAAAATTAAATAGTGTAATAATAGTCGTGGGAGTAATATAATTAAGCAGTGTAACAACAGTAGCAGGAACAACAGTAGTGGGAATAGCAGAATTAAGAAGTGTAATAACACTAGTGGGAATAACAGAATTAAGAAGTGTAATAACAGCAGTGGTAATAACAGAATTAAATAGAGTAATAACCTTGCAGGAATAACATAATTAAGTAGTGTAATAACAGTAGTAGGAATAACAAAATTGAGTAGACTATTAATAGTAGTGAGAATAACAGAATTAAGTAGTGTAATAACAGTAGCAGGACTAAGAGAATTAAGTAGTGTAATAACAGTAGCGGGAATAATAGAATTAAGTAGTGTAATAACAGTAGCGGGATTATAAGAATTTAGCAGTGTAATAATAGTAGCAGGAATAACAGAATTAAGCAGTGTAATAGTAGTGCGAATAACAGAATTAAGTAATGTAATAACAGTAGTAGGAATAACAAAATTGAGTAGACTATTAATAGTAGTGAGAATAACAGAATTAAGTAGTGTAATAACAGTAGCAGGACTAAGAGAATTAAGTAGTGTAATAACAGTAGCGGGAATATCCGAATTAAATAGTGTAATTATAGTAGCGGGAATAATTAAGAAGTGTAATAATAATAGCGGGAATAACAGAATTAGGTAGAGTAATAACAATAGCGGGAATAACAGAATTAAGTAGTGTAATAGCGGAAATAAAAGAATTAAGTACTTTAAAAACAGTAGTGGCAATATCAGAATTAAGTAGTTTAATAACAGTAGTGGGAATAACAGAATTAAGTAGTGTAATAACAGAAGCAGGAATAACAGAATTAAGTAGTGTAATAACAGAAGCAGGAATAACAGAATTAAGTAGTGCAGTAATAGTAGCATGAATAACAGAATTAAGCAGTGTAATAACAGTAGAGGGAACAACAGAATTAAGTAGTGTAATAACAGTAGTGGCAGTAAGAGAATAAAGTAATGTAAAAGTAGTGGGAAATATCAGAAATAAGTAGAGTAATAGTAGCGGGAATAACAGAATTAAGTAGTGTAATATCAGTAGCAGGAATATCAGAATTAAGTAGTGTAATAATAGTAGCGGGAATAACAAAATTATGTATGTAATAACAGTAGAGGGAATAACATAATTAATTAGTGTAATAACAGTAGCAGGTATAACAGAATTAAGTAGTGTGATAAAAGCAGCAGGAATATCAGAATTAAGTAGTGTAATAACAGTAGTGGGAATAATAGAATTTAGTCATGTAATAGTAGAGGGAATAACAGAATTAAGTAGTGTAATAACAGTAGAAGGAATAAAACAATTAAGTAGTGTGATAACAGTAGCTGGAATATCAGAATTAATTAGTGTAATACAGTAGCAGGAATAAAATAATTAAGTAGTGTAATAATAGTAGCGAGAAAAACAGAATTAAGTAGTGTAATAACAGTAGCAGGAAAACAGAACTAAGTGCTGTAATAGTATCAGGAATAACAGAATTAATTAGTGTAATAACCTTGCAGGAATACCAGAATTAAGTAGTGTAATAAAAGTAGTGGGAATAACAGAATTAAGTAGTGTAATAAGAGTATCGGGAACAACAGATTAAGTAGTATAATAACAATAGCAAAAATAACAGAATTAAGTAGTGTAATAGTATCAGGAATAACAGAATTAAGTAGTGTAATAACACTACCAGGAATAACATAATTGAGTAGTGTAATAACAGTAGTAGGAATAACAGAACTGAGTAGACTAATAATAGTAGCGGGAATAACAGAATTAAGTAGTGTAATAACAGTAGTGGGAATAACAGAATTAAGTAGTTTAATAACAGTAGTAGGAATAACAGACTAATAGTAGCGGGAATAACAGAATTAAGTAGTGTAATAACAGTAACAGGAATAACAGCATTAAGTAATGTAATAGTTGTGGGAATAACAGAATTAAGTAGTGTAATAATAATAGCAGGAATAACAGACTTAAGTAGTGTAATAGTAGCAGAAATAACATAGGTTCATAGAATACTACTAGGTTAACTGCCCTTTTGAGCCTAGCCAATTACCCCATGTGAGAATCAAACCCAGCACCTTCTGTCTTTAAAATAAGCACCTTAACCATTAGGCTATCCTCCCACCAAAATTAGACTGCATAATAACAGTAGTATGAACAACAGAATTGAGTAGAATGATAATAGTAGCAGGAATAACAGAACTAAATAGTGTAATAATAGTAGCGGGAATAAGAGAATTAAGCAGTCTAATAACAGTAGCAGGAATAACAGTTGTGGGAATAGCAGAATTAAGAAGTGTAATAAGAGTAGTGGGAATAACAGAATTAAGAAGTGTAATAACAGTAGTGGTAATAACAGAATTAAATAGTGTAATAACCTTGCAGGAATAACAGAATTAAGTAGTGTAATAACCATAGCAGGAATAACAGAATTAAGTAGTGTAATAAGAGTTGCAGGAATAACAGAATTATGTAATGTAATAACAGTAGTAGGAATAAAAGAATTGAGAAGAGTAATAATAGTAGCGGGAATAACAGAATTAAGTTGTGTCATAACAGTAGCGGGAATAACAGAATTAAGTAATGTAATAACATTAGCGGGAATATCAGAATTAAGTAGTGTAATAACAGTAGTGGGAATAACAGAATAAAATAATGTAATAATATTATCGGGAATAACAGAATTAAGTAGTGTAATAACAGTAGTGGGAATAACAGAATTAAGTAGTGTAATAACATTAGCAGAAATAACAGAATTCAGTAGTGTAATAGTAGCTGGAATAACAGAATTAAGTAGTGTAATAACAGTAGCGGGTATAACATAATTAAGTAGAGTAATAACAGTAGCGGGAATAACAGAATTCAGCAGTGTAATAACAGTAGCGGGAATATCAAAATTAAGTAGTGTAATAATAGTAGCAGGAATAACATAATTGAGTGTAGAGTAATAATAGTAGTGGGAAAAACAGAATTAAGTTGTGTAGTAACAGTAGCGGGAATAATAGAATTAAGTAGTGTAATAACAGTAGCGGGATTATAAGAATTTAGGAGTGTAATAATAGTAGCAGGAATAGCAGAATTAAGTAGAGCAATAGTAGTGGGAATAACAGAATTAAGTAGTATAATAACAGTAGAAGGAATAAGAGAGTTAAGTAAATATAATAACAGTAGTGGGAATATTAGAATTAAATAGTGTAATAACAGTAGCGGGAATAACTGAATTAAGTAGTGTAATAACAGTAGCAGGAATAACAGAATTAGGTAGAGTAATAACGGAAATAAATGAATTAAGTAGTGTAATAACAGTAGAGGGAATAACCGAGTTAAGTAGTGTAATAGTAGCAGGAATAAAATAATTAAGTAGTGTAATAACAGTAGGGGGAATATCAGAATTACGTAGTGTAATAGCAGTAGTGGGAATAACAGAATTAGGTAGTGTAATAGCGGAAATAAAAGAATTAAGTAGTTTAAAAACAATAGCGGGAACATCAGAATTAAGTTGTGTAATAACAGTAGCGGGAATTTCAGAATTAACTAGTGTAATAATAGTAGCGGGAATAACATAATAGAGTAGAGTAATAATAGTAGCGGGAATAACAGAATTAAGTAGTGTCATAACAGTAGCGGGAATAACAGAATTTAGTAATGTAATAACATTAGCGGGAATATCAGAATTAAGTAGTGTAACAACAGTAGTGGAAATAAAAGAATAAAGTAGTGTAATAATATTATCGGGAATAACAGAATTAAGTAGTGCAATAACAGTAGTGGGACTAACAGAATTATGTAGTGTAATAACATTGGCGGAAATAACAGAATTAAGTAGTGTAACAGTAGCTGGAATAACAGAATTAAGTAGTATAATAGTAGCAGGAATAAAAAAATTAAGTAGTGCAATAACACTAGTGGGAATAATAGAATTAAGTAGTGTAATAAGAGTAGCGGGATTTCTTTGTGGGTTTAGAGAAAGCATATGACATTGTGCCTTGAGAGGAGTTGTGGTATTGTATTAGGAAGTCGGGAGTGTCACATGAGCATGTAAGAGTGGTACAGGATATGTACGAGGGTAGTGTGACAGCAGTGACGTCTGCTGGGGAGTGACGAATGCGTTTAAGGTGGAGGTGGGATTACATCAAGGATCAGCTCTGAGCCCTTTCTTATTAGCAATGGTGATGGACAGGTTAACAGACGAGATCAGACAGGAGTCCCTGTGGACTATGATGTTTGCAGATGACATTGTGATCTATAGTGAGAGTATGGAACAGGTGGAGGAATCCCTGGAGAGGTGGAAGTATGCTCTAGAGAGAAGATGAATGAAGGTCAGCAGGACTAAGACAGAATATATGTGTGATAATGAGAGGGAGGTCAGAGGAATGGTGAGGATGCAGGGAGTAGAGGTGGCGAAGGTGAATGAGTTTAAGTACTTGGGATCAACAGTTCAGAGTAATGGTGAGTGTGGAAGAGAGGTGAAGAAGAGAGTACAGGCAGGATGGAGTGGGTGGAGAAGAGTGTCAGGAGTGATTTGTGAGAGACGAGTACCAGTAAGAGTGAAAGGGAAGGTCTACAAGAGGGTAATGAGACCAGCTATGTTATACGGGTTGGAGACAGTGGCATTGACAAAAAGGCTGGAGTCAGAGCATGACGTGGCAGAGTTGAAGATGTTAAGATTTGCACTGGGTGTGACGAGAATGGACAGGATTAGGAATAAGTATATTAGAGGGTCAGCCCAGGTTGGAAGGTTTGGAGACAAAGCCATAGAGGCAAGATTATGTTGGTTTGGACATGTGCTAAGGAGGGATGCAAAGTATATTGGGAAAAAAGATACTAAGGATGAAGCTGCCAGGTAACAGGAAAAGAGGAAGGCCTAAGATATGGTTAATGGATGTGGTGAGAGAGGACATGCAGGCGGTTGGTATGACAGAGCAAGATGCAGAGGACAGGAAGAAATGGAAACAGTTGATCGGCTGTGTAGCGACTTCAGGAGCAGCGAGAAGAAGAAGAATAACAGTAGCGGGAATAAGAGAATTAAGTAAAGTAATAGTAGCAGGAATATCTGAATTAAGTAGTGTAATAACAGTAGCAGGTACAACAGAATTAACTAGAGTAATAATAGTAGCGGGAATAACAGACTTAAGTAGTGTAATAACAGTAGTAGGAATAAAAGAATTGAGTAGACTATTAATAGTAGGGAGAATAACAGAATTAAGTAGTGTAATAGTAGCAGAAATAAGAGAATTAAGTAGTGTAATAACAGTAGCGGGAATAATGAAATTAAGTAGTGTAATAACAGTAGCGGGGTTATAAGAATTTAGGAGTGTAATAATAGTAGCAGGAATAACAGAATTAAGTAGTGTAATAGCAGTGGGAATAACATAATTAAGTAGTGTAATAACAGTAGAGGGAATAACAGAATTAAGTAATATAATAACAGTAGTGGGAATATCAGAATTAAGTAGTGTAATAACAGTAGCGGGAATAACAGAATTAAGTAGTGTAATAACAATAGTGGGAATAACAGAATTAGGTAGAGTAATAACAATAGCTGGAATAACAGAATTAAGTAGTGTAATAACAGTAAATGGAATAATAGAATTAAGTAGTAATAATAGTAGCAGGAATAACAGAATTAAGTAGTGTAATAGCAGTGGGAATAACAGAATTAAGTAGTGTAATAACAGTAGAGGGAATAACAGAATTAAGTAATATAATAACAGTAGCGGGAATATCAGAATTAAGTAGTGTAATAACAGTAGCGAGAATAACAGAATTAAGTAGTGCAATAGTGGAAATAAAAGAATTAAGTAGTTTAAAAACAGTAGCGGGAATATCAGAATTAAGTAGTGTAATAACAGTAGTGGGAATAACAGAATAAAGTAGTGTAATAATATTAGGGGGAATAACAGAATTAAGTAGTGTAATAACAGAAGCAGGAATAACAGAATTAAGTAGTGCAGTAATAGTAGCATGAATAACAGAATTAAGTAGTGTAATAACAGTAGAGGGAATAACAGAATTAAGTAGTGTAATAACAGTAACGGCAATAAGAGAATTAAGTAATTTAAAAGTAGTGGGAATATCAGAATTAAGTAGAGTAATAGTGTGAATAACAGAATTAAGTAGTGTAATATCTGTAGCGGGAATATCAGAATTAAGTAGTGTAATAATAGTAGCGGGAATAAAAAAAATTAAGTAATGTAATAACAGTAGACGGAATATCAGAATTAAGTAGTGTAGTAATACTAGCAGGAATAACAGAATTAAGTAACGTAATAATAGCAGGAATATCAGAAATAAGTAGTGTAATAATATTAGCAGAAATAACAGAATTAAGTAGTGTAATAACAGTAGCGGGAATATTAGCATTAAGGAGTGTGACAACAGTAGCGGGATTATCAGAATTAAGTAGTGTAATAATAGAAGTGGTGATAACAGAATTAGGTAGTTTATTAACAGTAACAGGAATAACAGAATTAAGTAGTGTAATAACAGTAGCGGGAATATCAGAATTAAGTAGTGTAATAACAGTAGCGGGAATATCAGAATTAAGTAGTGTAATAACAGTAGCGGGAATAACAGCATTAAGTAGTGTAATAACATTAGCGGGAATAACCAAATTAAGTAGTGTAATAACAGTAGTGGGAATAACAGAAATAAGTAGTGTATTAACAGTAGCAGGAATAACAGAATTAACTAGTGTAATAGCAGTAGTGGGAATCCACGGTGGTAGAGCCATAGCATTGTTGCCTCACAGCAAGAGTTTTTCCTGTTCGATTCTTGGCTGGAGAGTGGGGAGTGCCTTCTGTGTGGAGTCTGCATGTCCTCCCCGTGGTTGGGTGGGTGATCGAAAGACATGTGTAAATGGACGTGCTTTCGTTGAAGGCTGAATGTCGAGCTGGTACTTCTGCATTCATCAAAGTCTACTGCCAATCATTAGCGGACCAGAGTTACGCTGTGGCGAACCTTAACCGGGAACAGCCGAAAGGCAACAACAACAATAACAGTAGTGAGAATAACAGAATTAAGTACTGTAATAACAGTAGCAGGAACAACAGAATTAAGTAGTGTAATAACAGTAGCAGGAATACCAGAATTAAGTAGTGTAATAGTAGCGGGAATAACAGAATTAAGTAGTGTACTAACAGTAGCAGGAATAATAGAATTAAGTATCGCAATAGTAGTAGGAATAACAGATTTGAGTAGACTAATAATAGTAGTGGGAATAACAAAATTAAGTAGTGTAATAGTAGCAGGAATAACAGAATTAAGTAGTGTAATAACAGGAACAGGAATCACAGAATTAAGTAGAGTAATAACAGTTGCCGGAATTACAGAATTAAGTAGTGTAATAATAGTAGCAGGAATAACAGAATTAAGTAGTGTAATAATAGTGGGAATAACAGAATTAGGTAGTGTAATAACAGTAGCTGGAATAAAATAATTAAGTAGCGTAATAATAGTAGCAGAATTAACAGAATTAAGTAGTGTAATAATAATAGTGGGAATAATAGAATTAAGTAATGTAATAATAGTAGTGGGAATAAAAGAATTAAGTAGTGTAAAAATGTAACGGGACTATCAGAATTATGTGGTGTAATAGTAGTGGAAATAACAGAGTTAAGAAGTGTAATAATAGTAGAAGGAATAACATAATTAATTAATGTATTAACAGTAGCAGGAATAACAGAAATAAGTAGTGTGATAGCAGCAGGAATATCGGAATTAAGTAGTGTAATAAAAGTAGCAGGAATAAAATAATTAAGTAGTGTAATAATAGTAGCGAGAAAAACAGAATTTAGTAGTGTAATAATGGTAGCAAGAAAACAGAATTAAGTACTGTAATAGTATCAGGAATAACAGAATTAAGTAGTGTAATAATCTTGCAGGAATAATGGAATTAAGTAGTGTAATAAAAGTAGCAGGAATAGCAGAATTAAGTAGTGTAATCGTAGCGTGAATAACAGAATTTAATAGTGTAATAATAGTAGCGGGAATAAGAAAATTAAGTAGTGTAATAACAAAAGGAAAAATAACAGACTTAAGTAGTGTAATAACCTTTCAAGAATAACAGAATTAAGTAATGTAATAAAAGTAGCGGGAATAACAGAATTAAGTAGTGTAATAACAGTAGAGTGAATAACAGAATTAAGTAGTGTAATAATAGAAGCGGGAATAACATAATTAAGGAGTGTAATAACAATAGCAAAAATAACAGAATTAAGTAGTGTAATAGTATCAAGAATAACAGAATTAAGTAGTGTAACAGTACCAGGAAAAACAGAATTAAGTAGTGTAATAACAGTAGTAGGAATAACAGAACTGAGTAGACTAATAATAGTAGCGGGAATAACAGAATGAAGTAGTGTAATAATAGTAGTGGGAATAACAGAATTAAGTAGAGTAATAACAGTAGCAGGAATAACAGCATTAAGTAATGTAATAGTTGTGGGAATAACATAATTAAGTAGTGTAATAATAATAGTGGGAATAACAAAATTAAGTAGTGTAATAGTATCAGAAATAACATAGGTTCATAGATCAGTTCTAGGCCAACTGGCCTTTTGAGCCTAGCCAGTTAGCACATGTGAGAATCTAACCTTGCACCTTGAGTCTTTAAGATAAGCACCTTAACTATTATGCTATCCTGCCACCCAGAGTTAAGTCGCATAATAACAGTAGTATGAATAACAGAATTGAGTAGAGTGATAGTAGCAGGAATAACAGAATTAAATAGTGTAATAATAGTAGCGAGAATAATAGAATTAAGCAGTGTAATAACAGGAGCAGGAATAACAGTAGTGGGAATAGGAGAATTAAAAAGTGTAATAACAGTAGTGGTAATAACAGAATTAAGAAGTGTAATAACAGTAGTGGTAATAACAGAATTAACTAATGCAATAACCTTGCGAGAATAACAGAATTAAGCAGTGTAATAACCGTAGCAGGAAAAACAGAATTAAGTAGTGTAATAAGAGTTGCAGGAATAACAGAATTATGTAGTGTAATAACATTAGTAGGAATAACAGAAGTGAGTAGAGTAATAATAGTAGCGGGAATAACATAATTACATAGTGTCATAACAGTTGCGGGAATAACAGAATTAAGTAGTGTAATAACATTAGCAGGAATAACAGAATTAAGTAATGTAACAAAAGTAGCGGGAATAACAGAATTAAGTAGTGTAATAACAGTAGCATGAATAAGAATAACAGAACTGAGTAGACTAATAATAGTAGCAGGAATAACAGAATGAAGTAGTGTAATAATAGTAGTGGGAATAACAGAATTAAGTAGTGTATTAACAGTAGCGGGAATAACAGAATTAAGTAGTGTAATAACAGTAGCAGGAATAACAGCATTAAGTAATGTAATAGTTGTGGGAATAACATAATCAAGTAGTGTAATAATAATAATAGTGGGAATAACAGAATTAAGTAGTGTAATAGTAGCAGAAATAACATAGGTTCATGGCTAACTGCCCTTTTAAGTCTAGCCAGTTACCCCATGCAAGAATCAAACTTTGAACTTTGTGTTTTTAAAGTAACCACCTTAACCATTATGCTATCCTCCCACCGAAGATCAAGTTGCATAAAAACAGTAGTATGAATAACAGAACTGAGTAGAGTGATAGTAGTAGCGGAAGTAACAGAATTAAATAGTGTAATAATAGTAGCGGGAATAATAGAATTAATCAGTGTAATAACAGTAGCAGGAATAACAGTAGTGGGAATAGCAGAATTAAGAAGTGTAATAAAAGTAGTGGGAATAACAGAATTAAGAAGTGTAATAACAGTAGTGGGAATAACAGAATTAAATAGTGTAATAACCTAGCAGGAATAACAGAATTAAGTAGTGTAATAAGAGTTGCAGGAATAACTGAATTAAGTAGTGTAATAACAGTAGTAGGAATAACAGAATTGAGTAGAGTAATAATAGTAGTGGGAATAAGAGAATTAAGTAGTGTAATAACATTAGCGAAAATAACAGAATTAAGTAGTGAAATAACCTTGCAAAAATAACAGAATTAAGTAATGTAACAAAAGTAGCGGGAATAACAGAATTAAGTAGTGTAATAACAGTAGCGTGAATAAGAGAATTAAGTAGTGTAATAATAGAAGCGGGAGTAAGAGAATTAAGTAGTGTAATAACAATAGCAAAAATAACAGAATTAAGTAGTGTAATAGTATCAGGAATAACAGAATTAAGTAGTGTAACAACAGTACCAGGAAAAACAGAATTAAGTAGTGTAATAGTAGTAGGAATAACAGAACTGAGTAGACTAATAATAGTAGCAGGAATAACAGAATGGCGTTGTGTAATAATAGTAGAGGGAATAACAGAATTAAGTAGTGTATTAACAGTAGTGGGAATAACAGAATTAAGTAGTGTAATAACAGTAGCAGGAATAAGAGCATTAAGTAATGCAATAGTTGTGGGAATAACATAATTAAGTAGTGTAATAATAATAATAGTGGGAATAACAGAATTAAGTAGTGTAATAGAAGCAAAAATAACATAGGTTCATAGATTAGTTCTAGGCTAACTGCCCTTTTGAGCCAAACCAGTTACCCCATGCGAGAATCAAACTTTGCACCTTGTGTTTTTAAAGTAAGCACCTTAACCATTATGCTATCCTCCCACTGTGAATCAAGTTGCATACTAACAGTAGTATGAATAGCAGAACTGAGTAGAGTGATAGTAGTAGTGGGAGTAACAGAATTAAATAGTGTAATAATAGTAGCGGGAATAATAGAATTAATCAGTGTAATAACAGTAGCAGGAATAACAGTAGTGGGAATAGCAGAATTAAAAAGTGTAATAACAGTAGTGGGAATAACAGAATTAAGAAGTGCAATAACAGTAGTGGGAATAACAGAATTAAATAGTGTAATAACCTAGCAGGAATAACAGAATTAAGTAGTATAACAACCGTAGCAGGAATAACAGAATTAAGTAGTGTAATAAGAGTTGCAGGAATAACAGAATTAAATAGTGTAATAACAGTAGTAGGAATAACAGAATTGAGTAGAGTAATAGTAGTGGGAATAACAGAATTAAGTAGTGTCATAACAGTAGCAGGAATAACAGAATTAAGTAATGTAATAACATTAGCGGGAATATCAGAATTAAGTAGTGTAATAACAGTAGTGGGAATAACAGAATAAAGTAGTGTAATAATATTATCTGAAATAACAGAATTAAGTAGTGTAATAACATTAGTGGGAATAACACAATTAAGTAGTGTAATAACATTTGCGGAAATAACAGAATTAAGTAGTGTAATAGTAGCTGGAATAACAGAAGTAAGTAGTGCAATAATAGTAGCAGGAATAACAGAATTAAGTAGTGCAATAACAGTAGCGGGAATAACAGAATTAAGTAGTGTAATAACAGTAGCTGGATTTCTTTGTGGATTTAGAGAAAGCATATTACAGGGTGCCTAGAGAGGAGTTGTGGTATTGTATGAGGAAGTCGGGAATGTCAGAGAAGTATGTAAGAGTGGTACAGGATATGTATGAGGGTAGTGTGACAGCAGTGAGGTATGTGGTGGGAGTGAAGGATGCGTTTAAGGTAGAGGTGGGATTACATCAAGGATCAGCTCTGAGCCCTTTCTTATTTGCAATGGTGATGGACAGGTTGACAGACGAGATCAGACAGGAGTCCCCGTGGACTATGATGTTTGCAGATGACACTGTGGTCTGTAGTGAGAGTAGGGAACAGATGAAGGAGACCCTGGAGAGGTGGAGATATACTCTAGAGAGAAGAGGAATGAAGGTCAGCAGGGCTAAGACAGAATATATGTGTGTGAATGAGAGGGAAGATAGAGGAATGGTGAGGATGCAGGGAGTAGAGGTGGCGAAGGTGAATGAGTTTAAGTACTTGGGATCAACAGTTCATAGTAATGGTGAGTGTGGAAGAGAGGTGAAGAAGAGAGTACAGGCAGGATGGAGTGGGTAGAGAAGAGTGTCAGGAGTGATTTGTGACAGACGAGTACCAGTAAGACTGAAAGGGAAGGGCTACAAGAGGGTAGTGAGACCAGCTATGTTATACGAGTTGGAGACAGTGGCATTGACAAAAGGGCAGGAGTCAGAGCTTGACGTGGCAGAATTGAAGATGTTAAGATTTGCACTGGGTGTGATGAGGATGGACAGGATTAGGAATAAGTATATTAGAGGGTCAGCCCAGGTTGGAAGGTTTGCAGACAAAGCCAGAGAGGCAAGATTACATTGGTTTGCACATGTGCTGAGGAGGGATGCAGAGTATATTGGGAAAAAGTTGCTAAGGATGAAGCTGCCAGATAACAGGAAAAGAGGAAAGCCTAAGATAAGGTTTATGGATGTGGTGAGAGAGGACATGCAGGCGATTGGTGTGACAGAGCAAGATGCAGAGGACAAGAAGAAATGGAAACAGTTGATCTGCTGTGGTGACCCTTAACAGGAGCAGCTGAAAGAAGAAGAAGGAGAAGAAGAATAACAGTAGCAGGAATAAGAGAATTAAGTAATGTAATAGTAGCAGGAATATCAGAATTAAGTAGTGTAATAACAGTAGCAGGTATAACAGAATTACGTAGAGTAATAACAGTAGTAGGAATAACAGAATTGTTTAGACTATTAATAGTAGTGAGAATAACAGAATTAAGTAGTGTAATGACAGTAGCAGGAATAATAGAATTAAGTAGTGTAATAACAGTAGCGGGATTATAAGAATTTAGGAGTGTAATGATAGTAGCAGGAATAACAGAAATAAGCAGTGTAATAGTAGTGGGAATAACAGAATTAAGTAGTGTAATAACAGTAGCAGGAATAACAGAATTAAGTAGTGTAATAACAATAGCAGGAACAACAGAATTAGGTAGAGTAATAACAATAGCGGGAATAACAGAATTAAGTAGTGTAATAACAGTAGCAGGAATAACAGAATTAAGTAGTGCAATAGTAGCAGGAATAAAATAATTAAGTAGTGTAATAACAGTAGAGGGAATATCAGAATTACATAGTGTAATAACAGTAGCAGGAATAACAGAATTAAGTAGGGTAATAGTGGAAATAAAATAATTAAGTAGTTTAAAAACAGTAGTGGGAATATCAGAATTAAGTAGTGTAATAACAGTAGGGGGAATAACAGAATAAAAGCAGTGTAATAATATTAGTGGGAATAACAGACTTAAGTAGTGTAGTAACAGTAGCGGGAATAACAGAATTAAGTAGTGTAATAACTTTAGCGGGAATAACAGAATTAAGTAGTGTAATAGAAGCAGGAATAACAGAATTAAGTATTGCAGTAATAGTAGTATGAATAACAGAATTAAGTAGTGTAATAGCAGTACAGGGAATAACAGAATTAAGTAGTGTAATAACAGTAGCAGCAATAAGAGAATTAAGTAATGTTAAAGTAGTGGGAATATCAGAAATAAGTAGAGTAATAGTAGCAGGAATAACAGAATTATGTAGTGTAATATCAGTAGCAGGAATATCAGAATTAAGTAGTGTAATAATAGAGGAATATCAGAAATAAGTAGTGTAATAACATTAGCAGAAGTAACAGAATTAAGTAGTGTAATAACTGTTGCGGGAATATTTGAATTAAGGAGTGTAATAACAGTAGCGGGATTATTAGAATTAAGTAGTGTATTAACAGTAATGGGAATAACAGAATTAAGTAGTGTAATCACAGTAGTGGGAATATCAGAATTAAGCAGTGTAGTAACAGTAGCAGGAATATCAGAATTAAGTAGTGTAATAACAGTAGCGAGAATAACAGAATTACGTAGTGCAATAATAGTAGTGGGAATAACAGAATTAAGTAATGTATTAACAGTAGCAGGAATAACACAATTAACTAGTGTAATAACAGTAGTGGGAATCCATGGTGGTACAGCCATAGCATTGTTGCCTCCCAACAAGAGATTCCCTGTTCAATTCTTGGCTGGAGAGCGTGGAGTGCTTTCTCTGTGGAGTCTGCATGTCCTCCCTGTGGTTGGGTGGGCATTCGAAAGACATGCGTAAATAGACATGCTTTTGTTGAAGGCTAAACGTTGAGCTGGCACCTCTGCGTTCATCAAAATCTACTGCCAATCATTAGGGGACCGGAGTTCCACTGTGGCAAACTTTAACTGGGAACAGCCAAAAGACAACAACAACAATAACAGTAGTGGGAATAAAAGAATTAAGTACTGTAATAACAGTAGCAGGAATAACATAATTAAGTAGTGTAATAACAGTAGCAGGAATACCAGAATTAAGTAGTGTAATAATAGCAGGAATAACAAAATTAAGTAGTGTACTAACAGTAGCGGGAATAATAGAATTAAGTATCGCAATAGTAGTAGGAATAACAGAATTGAGAAGACTAATAATAGTAGTGGTAATAACAGAATTAAGTAGTTTAATAATAGTAGCAGGAATAACAGAATTAAGTAGTGTAATAATAGTGGAAATAACAGAATTAAGTAGTGTAATAACAGTAGCTGGAATAACAGACTCAAGTAGTGTAATAATAGTAGTGGGAATAACAGAATTAAGTAGCATAATAATAGTAGCAGAAATAACAGAATTAAGTAGTCTAATAATAGTAGTTGGAATAACAGAATTAAGTAATGTAATAATAGTAGTGGGAATAAAAGAATTAAGTAGTGTAAAAATCATAATGGGACTATCAGAATTATGTAGTGTAATAGTAATGGGAATAACAGAATTAAGAAGTGTAATAATAGTAGAGGGAATAACACAATTAATTAGTGTAATAACAGTAGCAGGAATAACAGAATTAAGTAGTGTGATAGCAGCAGGAATATCAGAATTAAGTAGTGTAATAGTAGTGGGAATAACAGAATTTAGTCATGTAATAGTAGTGGGAATAGCAAAATTAAGTAGTGTAATAACAGTAGCTGGAATATCAGAATTAATTACTGTAATAACAGTAGCAGGAATAAAAGAAGTAGTGTAATAATAGTAGCGAGAAAAACAGAATTAAGTAGTGTAATAACAGTAGCAAGAAAACAAAATTAAGTGCTGTAATAGTATCAGGAATAACAGAATTCAATAGTGTAATAACCATGCAGGAATAACAGAATTAAGCAGTGTAATAAAAGTAGCAGGAATAACAGAATTAAGTAAAGTAATAACAGTAGCATGAATAACAGAATTATGTAGTGCAGTAATAGTATCAGGAATAACAGAATTAAGTAGTGTAGTAACAGTACCAGGAATAACAGAATTAAGTAGTGTAATAACAGTTGTAGGAATAACAGACTAATAGTAATAATGAAATTAATTAAATAGTAATAACAATAGTTTAGAGGAATAACAATTTTAGTAAGTGTAACAACAGTAGCAGGAATAACAGCATTAAGTAATGTAATAGTTGTGGGAATAACAGAATTAAGTAGTGTAATAATAATAGCGGGAATAACAGAATTAAGCAGTGTAATAGTAGCAGAAATAACATTGGTTCATAGATTAGCACTAGGCTAACTGCCCTTTTAAGCCTAGCCAGTTACCCCATGTCAGAATCAAACACTGCGCCTTGTGTTGTTAAGGTAAGCACCTTAACCATTGGGCTATCCTCCCACACAGAATTAAGTTGCATAATAATAGTAGTATGAATACCAGAAATGAGTAGAGTAATAATAGTAGCGGGAATAACAGAATTAAATAGTGTAATAATAGTAGTGGGAATAATAGAATTAAGCAGTGTAATAACAGTAGCAGGAATAACAGTAGTGGGAATAGCAGAATTAAGAAGTGTAATACCACTAGTGGGAATAACAGAATTAAGAAGTGTAATAACAGTAGTGGTAATAACAGAATTAAATAGTGTAATAACCTTGCAGGAATAACAGAATTAAGTAGTGTAATAACAGTAGTAGGAATAACAGAATTGAGTAGGCTATTAATAGCAGTGAGAATAACAGAATTAAGTAGTGTAATAACAGTAGCAGGAATAAGAGAATTAAGTAGTGTAATAAAAGTAGCGGGAATAATAGAATTAAGTAGTGTAATAACAGTAGCGGGATTATAAGAATTTAGGAGTGTAATAATAGTAGCAGGAATAACAGAATTAAGCAGTTTAATAGTAGTGGGAATAACAAAATTAAGGAGTGTAATAACAGTACAGGGAATAAGATAATTAAGTAATATAATAACAGTAGCAGGAATATCCGAATTAAATAGTGTAATAATAGTAGTGGGAATAATTAAGAAGTGTAATAACAATAGCGGGAATAACAGAATTAGGTAGAGTAATAACAATAGCGGGAATAACAGAATTAAGTAGTGTAATAACAGTAGTAGGAATAAAAGAATTGAGTAGACTATTAATAGTAGGGAGAATAACAGAATTAAGTAGTGTAATAACAGTAGCAGGAATAAGAGAATTAAGAAGTGTAATAACAGTAGCGGGAATAATGAAATTAAGTAGTGTAATAACAGTAGCGGGGTTATAAGAATTTAGGAGTGTAATAATAGTAGCAGGAATAAATGAATTAAGTAGTGTAATAGCAGTGGGAATAACAGAATTAAGTAGTCTAATAACAGTAGAGGGAATAACAGAATTAAGTAATATAATAACAGTAGCAGGAATACTAGAATTAAGTAGTGTAATAGTAGCAGGAATAAAAGAATTAAGTAGTGTAATAACAGTAGAGGGAATATCAGAATTACGTAGTGTAATAACAGTAGCAAGAATAACAGAATTAAGTAGTGCAATAGTGGAAATAAAAGAATTAAGTATTTTAAAAACAGTAGCAGGAATATCAGAATTAAGTGGTGTAATAACAGTAGTGGGAATAACAGAATAAAGTAGTGTAATAATATTAAGGGGAATAACAGAATTAAGTACTGTAATAACTTTAGCGGGAATAACAGAATTAAGTAGTGTAATAACAGAAGCAGGAATAACAGAATTAAGTAGTGCAGTAATAGTAGCATGAGTAACAGAATTAAGTAGTGTAATAACAGTAGAGGGAATAACAGAATTAAGTAATGTAATAACAGTAGTGGCAATAAGAGAATTAAGTAATTTAAAAGTAGTGGGAATATCAGAATTAAGTAGAGTAATAGTTTGAATAACAGAATTAAGTAGTGTAATATCTGTAGCGGGAATATCAGAATTAAGTAGTGTAATAATAGTAGCGGGAATAAAAAAATTAAGTAATGTAATAACAGTAGACGGAATATCAGAATTAAGTAGTGTAGTAATACTAGCAGGAATAATATAATTAAGTAACGTAATAATAGCAGGAATATCAGAAATAAGTACTGTAATAATATTAGCAGAAATAACAGAATTAAGTAGTGTAATAACAGTAGCGGGAATATTAGAATTAAGGAGTGTAATAACAGTAGCGGGATTATCAGAATTAAGTAGTGAAATAATAGAAGTGGTGATAACAGAATTAGGTAGTTTATTAACAGTAACGGGAATAACAGAATTAAGTAGTGTAATAACAGTAGCGGGAATATCAGAATTAAGTGGTGTAATAACAGTAGCGGGAATATCAGAATTAAGTAGTGTAATAACAGTAGTGGGAATAACAGAACTAAGTAGTGTATTAACAGTAGCAGGAGTAACAGAATTAACTAGTGTAATAACAGTAGTGGGAATCCACGGTGGTAGAGCCATAGCATTGTTGCCTCACAGCAAGAGATTTTCCTGTTCGATTCTTGGCTGGAGAGTGGGGAGTGCCTTCTGTGTGGAGTCTGCATGTCCTCCCCGTGGTTGGGTGGGTGATTGAAAGACATGTGTAAATGGACGTGCTTTCGTTGAAGGCTGAACATTGAGCTGGCACTTCTGCATTCATCAAAGTCTACTGCCAATCATTAGTGGACCAGAGTTCCGCTGTGGCGAACCTTAACCAGGAACAGCCGAAAGGCAACAACAACAATAACAGTAGTGGGAATAACAGAATTAAGTACTGTAATAACAGTAGCAGGAATAACAGAATTAAGTAGTGTAATAACAGTAGCAGGAATACCAGAATTAAGTAGTGTAATAGTAGCGGGAATAACAGAATTAAGTAGTGTACTAACAGTAGCAGGAATAATAGAATTAAGTATCGCAATAGTAGTAGGAATAACAGAATTGAGTAGACTAATAATAGTAGTGGGAATAACAGAATTAAGTAGTGTAATAGTAGCAGGAATAACAGAATTAAGTATTGTAATAACAGGAACAGGAATCACAGAATTAAGTAGAGTAATAACAATTGCCGGAATTACAGAATTAGGTAGTGTAATAATAGTAGCAGGAATAACAGAATTAAGTAGTGTAATAATAGTGGGAATAACAGAATTAGGTAGTGTAATAACAGTAGCAGGAATAAAATAATTAAGTAGCATAATAATAGTAGCAGAATTAACAGAATTAAGTAGTGTAATAATAGTAGTGGGAATAATAGAATTAAGTAATGTAATAATAGTAGTGGGAATAAAATAATTAAGGAGTGTAAAAATGTAACGAGACTATCAGAATTATGTAGTGTAATAGTAGTGGGAATAACAGAGTTAAGAAGTGTAATAATAGTAGAAGGAATAACATAATTAATTAGTGTATTAACAGTAGCAGGAATAACAGAATTAAGTAGTGTGATAGCAGCAGGAATATCAGAATTAAGTAGTGTAATAAAAGTAGCAGGAATAAAATAATTAAGTAGTGTAATAATAGTAGCGAGAAAAACAGAATTTAGTAGTCTAATAACGGTAGCAAGAAAACAGAATTAAGTACTGTAATAGTATCAGGAATAACAGAATTAAGTAGTGTAATAATCTTGCAGGAATAACGGAATTAAGTAGTGTAATAAAAGTAGCAGGAATAACAGAATTAAGTAGTGTAATAGTAGTGTGAATAACAGAATTTAATAGTGTAATAATAGTAGCGGGAATAAGAGAATTAAGTAGTGTAATTACAAAAGAAAAAATAACAGAATTAAGTAGTGTAATAACCTTGCAAGAGTAACAGAATTAAGTAATGTAATAAAAGTAGCGGGAATAACACAATTAAGTAGTGTAATAACAGAAGAGTGAATAACAGAATTAAGTAGTGTAATAATAGAAGCGGGAATAACAGAATTAAGGAGTGTAATAACAATAGCAAAAATAACAGAATTAAGTAGTGTAATAGTATCAAGAATAACAGAATTAAGTAGTGTAACAACAGTACCAGGAAAAACAGAATTAAGTAGTGTAATAACAGTAGTAGGAATAACAGAACTGAGTAGACTAATAATAGTAGCGGGAATAACAGAATGAAGTAGTGTAATAATAGTAGTGGGAATAACAGATATAAGTAGTGTAATAACAGTAGCAGGAATAACAGCATTAAGTAATGTAATAGTTGTGGGAATAACATAATTATGTAGTGTAATAATAATAATAGCAGGAATAACAGAATTAAGTAGTGTAATAGTATCAGAAATAACATAGGTTCATAGATCAGTTCTAGGCTAACTGCCCATTTGAGCCATTTTAAGCCTAGCCAGTTACCACATGTGAGAATCTAACCTTGCACCTTGAGTCTTTAAGGTAAAGCACCTTAACCATTATGCTATCCTCCGACCTGGAATTAAGGTGCATAATAACAGTAGTATGAATAACAGAAATGAGTAGAGTGATAATAGTAGCAGGAATAACAGAATTAAATAGTGTAATAATAGTAGTGGGAATAATAGAATTAAGCAGTGTAATAACAGGAGCAGGAATAACAGTAGTGGGAATAGGAGAATAAAAAGTGTAATAACAGTAGTGGTAATAACAGAATTAAGAAGTGTAATAACAGTAGTGGTAATAACAGAATTAACTAGTGCAATAACCTTGCAGGAATAATAGAATTAAGTAGTGTAATAACCGTAGCAGGATAAACAGAATTAAGTAGTGTAATAAGAGTTGCAGGAATAACAGAATTATGTAGTGTAATAACAGTAGTAGGAATAACAGAAGTGAGTAGAGTAATAATAGTAGCGGGAATAACAGAATTATGTAGTGTCATAACAGTAGCAGGAATAACAGAATTAAGTAATGTAATAACATTAGCAGGAATAACCGAATTAAGTAGTGTAACAACCGTAGCAGGAAAAACAGAATTAAGTAGTGTGATAAGAGTAGTGGGAATAACAGATAAAAGTATTGTAAAATATTATCAGGAATAACAGAATTAAGCAGTGTAATAACCTTGCAAGAATAACAGAATTAAGTAATGTAACAAAAGTAGCTGGAATAACAGAATTAAGTAGTGTAATAACAGTAGCGTGAATAAGAGAATTAAGTAGTGTAATAATAAAAGCGTGAATAACATAATTAAGTGGTGTAATAACAATAGCAAAAATAACAGAATTAAGTAGTGTAATAGTATCAGAAAAAACAGAATTAAGTAGTGTAACAACAGTACCAGGAAAACAGAATTAAGTAGTGTAATAACAGTAGCGTGAATAACAGAATTAAGTAGTGTAATAGTAAAAGCGGGAATAACATAATTAAGTAGTGTAATAACAATAGCAAAAATAACAGAATTAAGTAGTGTAATAGTATCAGGAATAACAGAATTAAGTAGTGTAACAACAGTACCAGGAAAACAGAATTAAGTAGTGTAATAACAGTATATGGAATAACAGAACTGAGTAGACTAATAATAGTAGCAGGAATAACAGAATGAAGTAGTGTAATAATAGTAGTGGGAATAACAGAATTAAGTAGTGTATTAACAGTAGCGGGAATAACAGAATTAAGTAGTGTAATAACAGTAGCAGGAATAACAGCATTAAGTAATGTAATAGTTGTGGGAATAACATAATTAAGTAGTGTAATAATAATAATAGCGGGAATAACAGAATTAAGTAGTGTAATAGTAGCAGAAATAACATAGACTCATAGATTTGTTCTAGGCTAACTGCCCTTTTGAGCCTATCCAGTTACCCCAGGTGAGAATCAAACTTTGCACCTTGTGTTTTTAAAGTAAACACCTTAACCATTATGCTATCCTCCCACCGAGAATCAAGTTTCATAAAAACAGTAGTATGAATAACAGAACTGAGTAGAGTGATAGTAGTAGCGGGAGTAACAGAATTAAATAGTGTAATAATAGTAGCAGGAATAATAGAATTAATCAGTGTAATAACAGTAGCAGGAATAACAGTAATGGGAATAGCAGAATTAATAAGTGTAATAAAAGTAGTGGGAATAACAGAATACAGAAGTGTAATAACAGTAGTGGGAATAACAGAATTAAATAGTGTAATAACCTAGCAGGAATAACAGAATTGAGTTGTATAACAACCGTAGCAGGAATAACAGAATTAAGTAGTGTAATAAGAGTTGCAGGAATAACAGAATTATGTAGTGTAATAACAGTAGTAGGAATAACAAAATTGAGTAGAGTAATAATAGTAGTGGGAATAACAGAATTAAGTAGTGTAATAACATTAGCGAAAATAACAGAATTAACTAGTGAAATAACCTTGCAAAAATAACAGAATTAAGTAATGTAACAAAAGTAGCGGGAATAATAGAATTAAGTAGTGTAATAAAAGTAGCGTGAATAAGAGAATTAAGTAGTGTAATAATAGAAGTGGGAATAACAGAATTAAGTAGTGTAATAACAATAGCAAAAATAACAGAATTAAGTAGTGTAATAGTATCAGGAATAACAGAATTAAGTAATGTAACAGCAGTACCAGGAAAAATAGAATTAAGTAGTGTAATAACAGTAGTAGGAATAACAGAACTGAGTAGACTAATAATAGTAGCAGGAATAACAGAATGAAGTAGTGTAATAATAGTAGAGGGAATAACAGAATTAAGTAATGTATTAAAAGTAGCGGGAATAACAGAATTAAGTAGTGTAATAACAGTAGCAGGAATAACAGCATTAAGTAATGTAATAGTACTGGGAATACCATAATTAAGTAGTGTAATAATAATAGCGGGAATAACAGAATTAAGTAGTGTAATAGTAGCAGAAATAACATAGGTTCATAGATTAGTTCTAGGCTAATTGCCCTTTTGAGCCTAGCCAGTTACCCCATGTGAGAATCAAACTTTGCACCTTGTGTCTTAAAAGTAAGCACCTTAACCATTATGCTATCCTCCCACTGAGAATCAAGTTGCATAATAACAGTAGTATGAATAAGAAAACTGAGTAGAGTGATAGTAGTAGTGGGAGTAACAGAATTAAATAGTGTAATAATAGTAGCGGGAATAATAGAATTAATCAGTGTAATAACAGTAGCAGGAATAACAGTAGTGGGAATAGCAGAATTAAGAAGTGTAATAACAGTAGTGGGAATAACAGAATTAAGAAGTGTAATAACAGTAGTGGGAATAACAGAATTAAATAGTGTGATAACCTAGCAGGAATAACAGAATTAAGTAGTATAACAACCATAGCAGGAATAGCAGAATTAAGTAGTGTAATAAGAGTTGCAGGAATAACAGAATTAAGTAGTGTAATAACAGTAGTAGGAATAACAGAATTGAGTAGAGTAATAATAGTAGTGGGAATAACAGAATTAAGTAGTGTCATAAAAGTATCGGGAATAACAGAATTAAGTAATGTAATAACATTAGCGGGAATATCAGAATTAAGTAGTGCAATAACAGTAGTGGGAATAACAGAATAAAGTAGTGTAATAATATTATCGGGAATAACCGAATTAAGTAGTGTAATAACAGTAGTGGGAATAACAGAATTAAGTAGTGTAATAACATTAGCGGAAATAACAGAATTAAGTAGTGTAATAGTAGCTGGAATAACAGAAGTAAGTAGTGCAATAATAGTAGCAGTAATAACAGAATTAAGTAGTGCAGTAACAGTAACAGGAATAACAGAATTAAGTAGTGTAATAACAGTAGCAGGTATAAAAGAATTAAGTAGAGTAATAACAGTAGCGGGAATAACATAATTAAGTAGTGTAATAACAGTAGCGGGAATATCAGAATTAAGTAGTGTTATAATAGTAGCGGGAATAACATAATTGAGTAGAGTAATAATAGTAGTGAGAATACCAGAATTAAATAGTGTAATAACAGTAGCAGGAATAATAGAATTAAGTAGTGTAATAGTAGCGGGATTATAAGAATTTAGGAGTGTAGTAATAGTAACAGGAATAACAGAATTAAGTAGAGTAATAGTAGTGGGAATAACAGAATTAAGTAGTGTAATAACAGTAGAAGGAATAAGAGAATTAAGTAATATAATAACAGTAGCGGGGATATTAGAATTAAGTAGTGTAATAACAGTAGCGGGAATAACAGAATTAGGTAGAGTAATAATAGCGGAAATAACAAAATTAAGTAGTGTAATAACAGTAGAGGGAATAACAGAGTTAAGTAGTGTAATAGCAGGAATAAAAGAATTAAGTAGTGTAATAACAGTAGGGGGGATGTCAGAATTACGTAGTGTAATAACAGTAGCAGGAATAACAGAATTAAGTAGTGTAACAGCAGAAATAAAAGAATTAAGTAGTTTAAAAACAATAGTGAGAATACCAGAATTAAGTAGTGTAATAACAGTAGTGAAAATAACAGAATAAAGTAATGTAATAATATTAGCAGGAATAACAGAATTAAGTAGTGTAATAACAGTAGCGGGAATAACATAATTAACTAGTGTAATTTCTTTACTGGGAATAACAGAATTAAGTAGTGCAATAACAGAAGCAGGAAGAACAGAATTAAGTAGTGCAGTAATGGTAGCATGAATAACAGAATTAAGTAGAGTAATAGTAGCGGGAATAACAGAATTAAGTAGTGTAATAGTAGCGGGATTATAAGAATTTAGGAGTGTAATAATAGTAACAGGAATAACAGAATTAAGTAGAGTAATAGTAGTGGGAATAACAGAATTGAGTAGTGTAATAACAGTAGAAGGAATAAGAGAATTAAGTAATGTAATAACATTAGCAGGAATAACCGAATTAAGTAGTGTAACAACCGTAGCAGGAAAAACAGAATTAAGTAGTGTGATAAGAGTAGTGGGAATAACAGAATAAAGTATTGTAAAATATTATCAGGAATAACAGAATTAAGTAGTGTAATAACCTTGCAAGAATAACAGAATTAAGTAATGTAACAAATGTAGCTGGAATAACAGAATTAAGTAGTGTAATAACAGTAGCGTGAATAAGAGAATTAAGTAGTGTAATAATAAAAGCGTGAATAACATAATTAAGTGGTGTAATAACAATAGCAAAAATAACAGAATTAAGTAGTGTAATAGTATCAGAAACAACAGAATTAAGTAGTGTAACAACAGTACCAGGAAAACAGAATTAAGTAGTGTAATAACAGTAGCGTGAATAACAGAATTAAGTAGTGTAATAGTAAAAGCGGGAATAACATAATTAAGTAGTGTAATAACAATAGCAAAAATAACAGAATTAAGTAGTGTAATAGTATCAGGAATAACAGAATTAAGTAGTGTAACAACAGTACCAGGAAAACAGAATTAAGTAGTGTAATAACAGTATATGGAATAACAGAACTGAGTAGACTAATAATAGTAGCAGGAATAACAGAATGAAGTAGTGTAATAATAGTAGTGGGAATAACAGAATTAAGTAGTGTATTAACAGTAGCGGGAATAACAGAATTAAGTAGTGTAATAACAGTAGCAGGAATAACAGCATTAAGTAATGTAATAGTAGTGGGAATAACAGAATTAAGTAGTGTAATAACATTAGCGAAAATAACAGAATTAACTAGTGAAATAACCTTGCAAAAATAACAGAATTAAGTAATGTAACAAAGTGGCGGGAATAATAGAATTAAGTAGTGTAATAAAAGTAGCATGAATAAGAGAATTAAGTAGTGTAATAATAGAAATGGGAATAACAGAATTAAGTAGTGTAATAACAATAGCAAAAATAACAGAATTAAGTAGTGTAATAGTATCAGGAATAACAGAATTAAGTAATGTAACAGCAGTACCAGGAAAAATAGAATTAAGTAGTGTAATAACAGTAGTAGGAATAACAGAACTGAGTAGACTAATAATAGTAGCAGGAATAACAGAATGAAGTAGTGTAATAATAGTAGAGGGAATAACAGAATTAAGTAATGTATTAACAGTGGCGGAATAACAGAATTACGTAGTGTAATAACAGTAGCAGGAATAACAGCATTAAGTAATGTAATAGTTGTGGGAATAACATAATTAAGTAGTGTAATAATAATAGCGGGAATAACAGAATTAAGTAGTGTAATAGTAGCAGAAATAACATAGACTCATAGATTAGTTCTAGGATAATTGCCCTTTTGAGCCTAGCTAGTTACCCCATGTGAGAATCAAACTTTGCAGCTTGTGTCTTAAAAGTAAGCACCTTAACCATTATGCTATCCTCCCACTGAGAAGCAAGCTGCATAATAACAGTAGTATGAATAACAAAACTGAGTAGAGTGATAGTAGTAGTGGGAGTAACAGAATTAAATAGTGTAATAATAGTAGTGGGAATAATAGAATTAATCAGTGTAATAACAGTAGCAGGAATAACAGTAGTGGGAATAGCAGAATTAAGAAGTGTAATAACAGTAGTGGGAATAACAGAATTAAGAAGTGTAATAACAGTAGTGGGAATAACAGAATTAAATAGTGTGATAACCTAGCAGGAATAACAGAATTAAGTAGTATAACAACCATAGCAGGAATAGCAGAATTAAGTAGTGTAATAAGAGTTGCAGGAATAACAGAATTAAGTAGTGTAATAACAGTAGTAGGAATAACAGAATTGAGTAGAGTAATAGTAGTGGGAATAACAGAATTAAGTAGTGTCATAAAAGTAGGGAATAACAGAATTAAGTAATGTAATAACATTGGCGGAATATCAAATTAAGTAGTGCAATAACAGTGAGTGGGAATAACAGAATAAAGTAGTGTAATAATATTATCGGGAATAACAGAATTAAGTAGTGTAATAACAGTAGTGGGAATAACAGAATTAAGTAGTGTAATAACATTAGCGGAAATAACAGAATTAAGTAGTGTAATAGTAGCTGGAATAACAGAAGTAAGTAGTGCAATAATAGTAGCAGTAATAACAGAATTAAGTAGTGCAGTAACAGTAACAGGAATAACAGAATTAAGTAGTGTAATAACAGTAGCAGGTATAAAAGAATTAAGTAGAGTAATAACAGTAGGGAATAACAGAATTAAGTAGTGTAATAACAGTGCGGAATATCAGAATTAAGTAGTGTTATAATAGTAAGCGGGAATAACATAATTGAGTAGAGTAATAATAGTAGTGAGAATACCAGAATTAAATAGTGTAATAACAGTAGCAGGAATAATAGAATTAAGTAGTGTAATAGTAAGCGGGATTATAAGAATTTAGGAGTGTAATAATAGTAACAGGAATAACAGAATTAAGTAGAGTAATAGTAGTGGGAATAACAGAATTAAGTAGTGTAATAACAGTAGAAGGAATAAGAGAATTAAGTAATATAATAACAGTAGCGGAAATATTAGAATTAAGTATTGTAATAACAGTAGTGGGAATAACAGAATTAGGTAGAGTAATAATAGCGGAAATAACAAAATTAAGTAGTGTAAGAACAGTACAGGAATAACAGAATTAAGTAGTGCAGTAATGGTAGCATGAATAACAGAATTAAGTAGAGTAATAGTAGCAGGAATAACAGAATTAAGTAGTGTAATAGTAGCGGGATTATAAGAATTTAGGAGTGTAATAATAGTAACAGGAATAACAGAATTAAGTAGAGTAATAGTAGTGGGAATAACAGAATTAAGTAGTGTAATAGTAGAAGGAATAAGAGAATTAAGTAATATAATAACAGTAGAGGGATTATTAGAAATAAGTAGTGTAATATCAGTAGCGGGAATAACAGAATTCAGTAGTGTAATAACAGTAGCGGGAATAACAGAATTAGGTAGAGTAATAATAGCGGAAATAACAAAATTAAGTAGTGTAATAACAGTAGAGGGAATAACAGAGTTAAGTAGTGTAATAGCAGGAAAAAAATAATTAAGTAGTGTAATAACAGTAGGGGGGATGTCAGAATTACGTAGTGTAATAACAGTAGCAGGAATAACAGAATTAAATAGTGTAATAGCAGAAATAAAAGAATTAAGTAGTTTAAAAACAATAGTGAGAATACCAGAATTAAGTAGTGTAATAACAGTAGTGAGAATAACAGAATAAAGTAATGTAATAATATTAGCGGGAATAACAGAATTAAGTAGTGTAATAACAGTAGCGGGAATAACAGAATTAACTAGTGTAATTTCTTTACCGGGAATAACAGAATTAAGTAGTGCAATAACAGAAGCAGGAATAACAGAATTAAGTAGTGCAGTAATGGTAGCATGAATAACAGAATTAAGTAGAGTAATAGTAGCGGGAATAACAGAATTAAGTAGTGTAATAGTAGCGGGATTATAAGAATTTAGGAGTGTAATAATAGTAACAGGAATAACAGAATTAAGTAGAGTAATAGTAGTGGGAATAACAGAATTAAGTAGTGTAATAACAGTAGAAGGAATAAGAGAATTAAGTAATGTAATAACATTAGCAGGAATAACCGAATTAAGTAGTGTAACAACCGTAGCAGGAAAAACAGAATTAAGTAGTGTGATAAGAGTAGTGGGAATAACAGAATAAAGTATTGTAAAATATTATCAGGAATAACAGAATTAAGTAGTGTAATAACCTTGCAAGAATAACAGAATTAAGTAATGTAACAAAAGTAGCTGGAATAACAGAATTAAGTAGTGTAATAACAGTAGCGTGAATAAGAGAATTAAGTAGTGTAATAATAAAAGCGTGAATAACATAATTAAGTGGTGTAATAACAATAGCAAAAATAACAGAATTAAGTAGTGTAATAGTATCAGAAACAACAGAATTAAGTAGTGTAACAACAGTACCAGGAAAACAGAATTAAGTAGTATAATAACAGTAGCGTGAATAACAGAATTAAGTAGTGTAATAGTAAAAGCGGGAATAACATAATTAAGTAGTGTAATAACAATAGCAAAAATAACAGAATTAAGTAGTGTAATAGTATCAGGAATAACAGAATTAAGTAGTGTAACAACAGTACCAGGAAAACAGAATTAAGTAGTGTAATAACAGTATATGGAATAACAGAACTGAGTAGACTAATAATAGTAGCAGGAATAACAGAAAGAAGTAGTGTAATAATAGTAGTGGGAATAACAGAATTAAGTAGTGTATTAACAGTAGCGGGAATAACAGAATTAAGTAGTGTAATAACAGTAGCAGGAATAACAGCATTAAGTAATGTAATAGTAGTGGGAATAACAGAATTAAGTAGTGTAATAACATTAGTGAAAATAACAGAATTAACTAGTGAAATAACCTTGCAAAAATAACAGAATTAAGTAATGTAACAAAAGTAGCGGGAATAATAGAATTAAGTAGTGTAATAAAAGTAGCATGAATAAGAGAATTAAGTAGTGTAATAATAGAAGTGGGAATAACAGAATTAAGTAGTGTAATAACAATAGCAAAAATAACAGAATTAAGTAGTGTAATAGTATCAGGAATAACAGAATTAAGTAATGTAACAGCAGTACCAGGAAAAATAGAATTAAGTAGTGTAATAACAGTAGTAGGAATAACAGAACTGAGTAGACTAATAATAGTAGCAGGAATAACAGAATGAAGTAGTGTAATAATAGTAGAGGGAATAACAGAATTAAGTAATGTATTAACAGTAGCGGGAATAACAGAATTACGTAGTGTAATAACAGTAGCAGGAATAACAGCATTAAGTAATGTAATAGTTGTGGGAATAACATAATTAAGTAGTGTAATAATAATAATAGCGGGAATAACAGAATTAAGTAGTGTAATAGTAGCAGAAATAACATAGACTCATAGATTAGTTCTAGGATAATTGCCCTTTTGAGCCTAGCTAGTTACCCCATGTGAGAATCAAACTTTGCAGCTTGTGTCTTAAAAGTAAGCACCTTAACCATTATGCTATCCTCCCACTGAGAAGCAAGCTGCATAATAACAGTAGTATGAATAACAAAACTGAGTAGAGTGATAGTAGTAGTGGGAGTAACAGAATTAAATAGTGTAATAATAGTAGTGGGAATAATAGAATTAATCAGTGTAATAACAGTAGCAGGAATAACAGTAGTGGGAATAGCAGAATTAAGAAGTGTAATAACAGTAGTGGGAATAACAGAATTAAATAGTGTGATAACCTAGCAGGAATAACAGAATTAAGTAGTATAACAACCATAGCAGGAATAGCAGAATTAAGTAGTGTAATAAGAGTTGCAGGAATAACAGAATTAAGTAGTGTAATAACAGTAGTAGGAATAACAGAATTGAGTAGAGTAATAATAGTAGTGGGAATAACAGAATTAAGTAGTGTCATAAAAGTATCGGGAATAACAGAATTAAGTAATGTAATAACATTAGCGGGAATATCAGAATTAAGTAGTGCAATAACAGTAGTGGGAATAACAGAATAAAGTAGTGTAATAATATTATCGGGAATAACCGAATTAAGTAGTGTAATAACAGTAGTGGGAATAACAGAATTAAGTAGTGTAATAACATTAGCGGAAATAACAGAATTAAGTAGTGTAATAGTAGCTGGAATAACAGAAGTAAGTAGTGCAATAATAGTAGCAGTAATAACAGAATTAAGTAGTGCAGTAACAGTAACAGGAATAACAGAATTAAGTAGTGTAATAACAGTAGCAGGTATAAAAGAATTAAGTAGAGTAATAACAGTAGCGGGAATAACAGAATTAAGTAGTGTAATAACAGTAGCGGGAATATCAGAATTAAGTAGTGTTATAATAGTAGCGGGAATAACATAATTGAGTAGAGTAATAATAGTAGTGAGAATACCAGAATTAAATAGTGTAATAACAGTAGCAGGAATAATAGAATTAAGTAGTGTAATAGTAGCGGGATTATAAGAATTTAGGAGTGTAATAATAGTAACAGGAATAACAGAATTAAGTAGAGTAATAGTAGTGGGAATAACAGAATTAAGTAGTGTAATAACAGTAGAAGGAATAAGAGAATTAAGTAATATAATAACAGTAGCGGAAATATTAGAATTAAGTATTGTAATAACAGTAGTGGGAATAACAGAATTAGGTAGAGTAATAATAGCGGAAATAACAAAATTAAGTAGTGTAAGAACAGTACAGGGAATAACAGAATTAAGTAGTGCAGTAATGGTAGCATGAATAACAGAATTAAGTAGAGTAATAGTAGCAGGAATAACAGAATTAAGTAGTGTAATAGTAGCGGGATTATAAGAATTTAGGAGTGTAATAATAGTAACAGGAATAACAGAATTAAGTAGAGTAATAGTAGTGGGAATAACAGAATTAAGTAGTGTAATAGTAGAAGGAATAAGAGAATTAAGTAATATAATAACAGTAGAGGGATTATTAGAAATAAGTAGTGTAATATCAGTAGCAGGAATAACAGAATTCAGTAGTGTAATAACAGTAGCGGGAATAACAGAATTAGGTAGAGTAATAATAGCGGAAATAACAAAATTAAGTAGTGTAATAACAGTAGAGGGAATAACAGAGTTAAGTAGTGTAATAGCAGGAATAAAATAATTAAGTAGTGTAATAACAGTAGGGGGGATGTCAGAATTACGTAGTGTAATAACAGTAGCAGGAATAACAGAATTAAATAGTGTAATAGCAGAAATAAAAGAATTAAGTAGTTTAAAAACAATAGTGAGAATACCAGAATTAAGTAGTGTAATAACAGTAGTGAGAATAACAGAATAAAGTAATGTAATAATATTAGCGGGAATAACAGAATTAAGTAGTGTAATAACAGTAGCGGGAATAACAGAATTAACTAGTGTAATTTCTTTACCGGGAATAACAGAATTAAGTAGTGCAATAACAGAAGCAGGAATAACAGAATTAAGTAGTGCAGTAATGGTAGCATGAATAACAGAATTAAGTAGAGTAATAGTAGGGAATAACAGAATTAAGTAGTGTAATAGTAAGCGGGATTATAAGAATTTAGGAGTGTAATAATAGTAACAGGAATAACAGAATTAAGTAGAGTAATAGTAGTGGGAATAACAGAATTAAGTAGTGTAATAACAGTAGAAGGAATAAGAGAATTAAGTAATGTAATAACATTAGCAGGAATAACAGATTAAGTAGTGTAACAACCGTAGCAGGAAAAACAGAATTAAGTAGTGTGATAAGAGTAGTGGGAATAACAGAATAAAGTATTGTAAAATATTATCAGGAATAACAGAATTAAGTAGTGTAATAACCTTGCAAGAATAACAGAATTAAGTAATGTAACAAAAGTAGCTGGAATAACAGAATTAAGTAGTGTAATAACAGTAGCGTGAATAAGAGAATTAAGTAGTGTAATAATAAAAGCGTGAATAACATAATTAAGTGGTGTAATAACAATAGCAAAAATAACAGAATTAAGTAGTGTAATAGTATCAGAAACAACAGAATTAAGTAGTGTAACAACAGTACCAGGAAAACAGAATTAAGTAGTGTAATAACAGTATATGGAATAACAGAACTGAGTAGACTAATAATAGTAGCAGGAATAACAGAATGAAGTAGTGTAATAATAGTAGTGGGAATAACAGAATTAAGTAGTGTATTAACAGTAGCGGGAATAACAGAATTAAGTAGTGTAATAACAGTAGCAGGAATAACAGCATTAAGTAATGTAATAGTTGTGGGAATAACATAATTAAATAGTGTAATAATAATAATAATAGCGGGAATAACAGAATTAAGTAGTGTAATAGTAGCAGAAATAACATAGACTCATAGATTTGTTCTAGGCTAACTGCCCTTTTGAACCTATCCAGTTACCCCAGGTGAGAATCAAACTTTGCACCTTGTTTTTTTAAAGTAAACACCTTAACCATTATGCTATCCTCCCACCAAGAATCAAGTTTCATAAAAATAGTGGTATGAATAACAGAACTGAGTAGAGTGATAGTAGTAGCGGGAGTAACAGAATTAAATAGTGTAATAATAGTAGCAGGAATAATAGAATTAATCAGTGTAATAACAGTAGCAGGAATAACAGTAGTGGGAATAGCAGAATTAAGAAGTGTAATAAAAGTAGTGGGAATAACAGAATACAGAAGTGTAATAACAGTAGTGGGAATAACAGAATTAAATAGTGTAATAACCTAGCAGGAATAACAGAATTGAGTTGTATAACAACCGTAGCAGGAATAACAGAATTAAGTAGTGTAATAAGAGTTGCAGGAATAACAGAATTATGTAGTGTAATAAAAGTAGTAGGAATAACAAAATTGAGTAGAGTAATAATAGTAGTGGGAATAACAGAATTAAGTAGTGTAATAACATTAGCGAAAATAACAGAATTAACTAGTGAAATAACCTTGCAAAAATAACAGAATTAAGTAATGTAACAAAAGTATCGGGAATAATAGAATTAAGTAGTGTAATAAAAGTAGCGTGAATAAGAGAATTAAGTAGTGTAATAATAGAAGTGGGAATAACAGAATTAAGTACTGTAATAACAATAGCAAAAATAACAGAATTAAGTAGTGTAATAGTATCAGGAATAACAGAATTAAGTAATGTAACAGCAGTACCAGGAAAAATAGAATTAAGTAGTGTAATAACAGTAGTAGGAATAACAGAACTGAGTAGACTAATAATAGTAGCAGGAATAACAGAATGAAGTAGTGTAATAATAGTAGAGGGAATAACAGAATTAAGTAATGTATTAACAGTAGCGGGAATAACAGAATTAAGTAGTGTAATAACAGTAGCAGGAATAACAGCATTAAATAATGTAATAGTTGTGGGAATAACATAATTAAGTAGTGTAATAATAATAATAGCGGGAATAACAGAATTAAGTAGTGTAATAGTAGCAGAAATAACATAGGTTCATAGATTAGTTCTAGGCTAATTGCCCTTTTGAGCCTAGCCAGTTACCCCATGTGAGAATCAAACTTTGCACCTTGTGTCTTAAAAGTAAGCACCTTAGCCATTATGCTATCCTCCCACTGAGAATCAAGTTGCATAATAACAGTAGTATGAATAACAAAACTGGGTAGAGTGATAGTAGTAGTGGGAGTAACAGAATTAAATAGTGTAATAATAGTAGCGGGAATAATAGAATTAATCAGTGTAATAACAGTAGCAGGAATAACAGTAGTGGGAATAGCAGAATTAAGAAGTGTAATAACAGTAGTGGGAATAACAGAATTAAGAAGTGTAATAACAGTAGTGGGAATAACAGAATTAAATAGTGTGATAACCTAGCAGGAATAACAGAATTAAGTAGTATAACAACCATAGCAGGAATAGCAGAATTAAGTAGTGTAATAAGAGTTGCAGGAATAACAGAATTAAGTAGTGTAATAACAGTAGTAGGAATAACAGAATTGAGTAGAGTAATAATAGTAGTGGGAATAACAGAATTAAGTAGTGTCATAAAAGTATCGGGAATAACAGAATTAAGTAATGTAATAACATTAGCGGGAATATCAGAATTAAGTAGTGCAATAACAGTAGTGGGAATAACAGAATAAAGTACTGTAATAATATTATCGGGAATAACAGAATTAAGTAGTGTAATAACAGTAGTGGGAATAACAGAATTAAGTAGTGTAATAACATTAGCGGAAATAACAGAATTAAGTAGTGTAATAGTAGCTGGAATAACAGAAGTAAGTAGTGCAATAATAGTAGCAGTAATAACAGAATTAAGTAGTGCAGTAACAGTAAAAGGAATAACAGAATTAAGTAGTGTAATAACAGTAGCAGGTATAAAAGAATTAAGTAGAGTAATAACAGTAGCGGGAATAACAGAATTAAGTAGTGTAATAACAGTAGCGGGAATATCAGAATTAAGTATTGTTATAATAGTAGCGGGAATAACATAATTGAGTAGAGTAATAATAGTAGTGAGAATACCAGAATTAAATAGTGTAATAACAGTAGCAGGAATAATAGAATTAAGTAGTGTAATAGTAGCGGGATTATAAGAATTTAGGAGTGTAATAATAGTAACAGGAATAACAGAATTAAGTAGAGTAATAGTAGTGGGAATAACAGAATTAAGTAGTGTAATAACAGTAGAAGGAATAAGAGAATTAAGTAATATAATAACAGTAGCGGGAATATTAGAATTAAGTAGTGTAATAACAGTAGCGGGAATAACAGAATTAGGTAGAGTAATAATAGCGGAAATAACAAAATTAAGTAGTGTAATAACAGTAGAGGGAATAACAGAGTTAAGTAGTGTAATAGCAGGAATAAAAGAATTAAGTAGTGTAATAACAGTAGGGGGGATGTCAGAATTATGTAGTGTAATAACAGTAGCAGGAATAACAGAATTAAGTAGTGTAATAGCAGAAATAAAAGAATTAAGTAGTTTAAAAACAATAGTGAGAATACCAGAATTAAGTAGTGTAATAACAGTAGTGAGAATAACAGAATAAAGTAATGTAATAATATTAGCGGGAATAACAGAATTAAGTAGTGTAATAACAGTAGCGGGAATAACAGAATTAACTAGTGTAATTTCTTTACCGGGAATAACAGAATTAAGTAGTGCAATAACAGAAGCAGGAATAACAGAATTAAGTAGTGCAGTAATGGTAGCATGAATAACAGAATTAAGTAGAGTAATAGTAGCGGGAATAACAGAATTAAGTAGTGTAATAGTAGCGGGATTATAAGAATTTAGGAGTGTAATAATAGTAACAGGAATAACAGAATTAAGTAGAGTAATAGTAGTGGGAATAACAGAATTAAGTAGTGTAATAACAGTAGAAGGAATAAGAGAATTAAGTAATATAATAACAGTAGAGGGAATATTAGAATTAAGTAGTGTAATATCAGTAGCGGGAATAACAGAATTAAGTAGTGTAATAACAGTAGCGGGAATAACAGAATTAGTTAGAGTAATAATAGCGGAAATAACAAAATTAAGTAGTGTAATAACAGTAGAGGGAATAACAGAGTTAAGTAGTGTAATAGCAGGAATAAAAGAATTAAGTAGTGTAATAACAGTAGGGGGGATGTCAGAATTACGTAGTGTAATAACAGTAGCAGGAATAACAGAATTAAATAGTGTAATATTAGAAATAAAAGAATTAAGTAGTTTAAAAACAATAGTGAGAATACCAGAATTAAGTAGTGTAATAACAGTAGTGAGAATAACAGCATAAAGTAATGTAATAATATTAGCGGGAATAACAGAATTAAGTAGTGTAATAACAGTAGCGGGAATAACAGAATTAACTAGTGTAATTGCTTTACCGGGAATAACAGAATTAAGTAGTGCAATAACAGAAGCAGGAATAACAGAATTAAGTAGTGCAGTAATGGTAGCATGAATAACAGAATTAAGTAGAGTAATAGTAGCGGGAATAACAGAATTAAGTAGTGTAATATCAGTAGCGGGAATATCAGAATTAAGCAGTGTAATAATAGTAGCGGGAATAACATAATTGAGTAGAGTAATAGTAACATAATTAAGTAGTGTAAAGCAGTAGTGAGAATAACAGAATTAAGTAGTGTAATAACAGTAGCAGGATTTTCAGAAACAAGGAGTGTAATAATACTAGCAGGAATAACAGAATAAAGTAGTGTAATACTTGTAGAGGGAAACACAGAATTAAGTAGAGTAATACCAGTAGTAGGAATAATCGAATTAAGTAGTGCAATAACAGTAGTGGGACTAACGAAATTAAGTAATGTAATAACAGTAGCGGGAATATCAGAATTAAGTAGTATAATAACAGTAGAGGGAATATCAGAATTAAGTACTGTAATAATAGTTGCAGGAATAACATAATTATGTAGAGTAAAAACAGTAGTGGGAATAACAGAATTAAGTAGTGTAATAACAGTAGCGGGAATATCAGAATTAAGAAGTGTAATAACAGTAGCGGGAATATCAGAATTAAGTAGTGTAAAACAGTAACGGGAATAACAGAATTAAGTAGTATAATGACAGTAGTGGGAATAACAGAATTAAGTAGTGTATTAACAGTAGCAAGAATAACAGAATTAAGTAGTGTTATAATGGTAGCAGGAATAACGGAATGAAGTCATGTAATAACAGTTGCTGGAAGAGCAGAATTAAGAAGTGTAATAACAGTAGCAGGAATAATAGAATTAAGTAGCATAATAGTAGTAGGAATAACAGAATTGAGAAGAGTAATAATAGTAGCGGGAATAACAGAATTAAGTAGTTTAATAATAGAAGCAGGAATAACATATTTAATAAGTGTAATAGCAGGAATAACAGAATTAAATAATGTAATATCAGTAGCAGGAATAACAGAATTAAGTAGTATAATAACAGTAGCGGGAATTACAGAACTAAGTAGTGTAAAAGTAGTAGCAGGACAAACAGAATTAAGTAGTGTAATAATAGTAGCAGAAATAACAGAATTATGTAGTGTAACAACAGTAGTGGGAATAACAGAATAAAGCACTGTTATAATAGTAGCGGGAATAACAGAATTAAGTAGTCTAAAAATAGTAGCAGGAGTAACAGAATTAAGTAGTGTAATAACAGTAGTTGGAGTAACAGAATTAAGTAGTGTAATAATAACAGAGGGAATAACAGATCTAAGTAGTGTAATAACAGTAGCAGGAATAACAGTATCAAATAGTGTGATAACAGTAGTGGGAATATCAGAATTAGTGTAATAACAGTAGTGGGAATAACAGAATTAAGTAGCATAATAGCAGTAGCAGGAATAACAGAATTAAGTAGTGTAATAGTAGAGGGAATAAAATAATTATGTAGTGTAATAGCAGTAGCAGGAATAACAGAATTAAGTAGTGTGACAGGAGCAGGAATATCAGAATTAATTAGTGTAATAACAGAATTAAGTAATTTACTAATAGTAACAAGAATAACAGAATTAAGTAGTGTAATAGCAGTAGCAGGAATAACAGAATTAAGTAATGTAATAACAGTATCAGGAAAATACAATTAAGTAGTGAAATAATAGCAGGAATATCAGAATTAAGTAGTGTAATGACTTTAGCGGGAATAACAGAATTAAGTAGTGTAGTAATAGTAGCAGGAAAAACAGAATTAAGTAGTGCAATAATAGTAATGGGAATATGAGAATTAAGTAGTTTAATAACAGTAGTTGGAATAACAGAATTAAGTAGTGTAATAATAGCAGAAGGAATAACAGAATTAAGTAGTGTAATAACAGTAGCAGGAATAACAGAATTAAGTAGTGTGATAACAGTAGCAGGAACATTATAATTAATTAGTGCAATAACAGTAGCAGGAATAACATAATAAAGTAATGCAATAATAGTAACAAGAATAACATAATTAAGTAGTGAAATAACAGTAACAGGAATATCAGAATTAAGTAGTGTAATAACTGTAGTGGGAATAACATAATTAAGTAGCGTAATAATAGTAGCTGGAATACCAGAATTATGTAGAGTAATAATAGCTGTGAGAATAACAGAATTAAGTAGTGTAATAATAGTAGCAGGGATAACAGAATTAAGTAGTGTAATAATATTAGCGGGAATATCAGAATTAAGCAGTGTAATAACAGTAGTTGGAATAACAGAATTAAGTAGTGCAATAATAACAGAGAGAATAACATAATTAAGTAGTGTAATAACAGTAGCAGGAATAACAGAATCAAGTAGTGTGATAACAGTAGTGGGAATATCAGAATTAGGTAATATAATACCAGTTGTGGGAATAACAGAAATAAGTAGTGTAATAGCAGTAGCAGGAATAACTGAATTAAGTAGTGGGATAACAGTAGCAGGAATATCAGAATTAATTAGTGTAATAACAGTAGCGGGTATAACAGAATTAAGTAATGAAATAATAGTAACAAGAATAACAGAATTAAGTAGTGTAATAGCAGTAGCAGAAATAACAGAATTAAGTAATGTAATAACAGTATCAGGAATAACACAATTAAGTAGTGAAATAACAGTAGCAGGAATATCATAATTAAGTAGTGTAATAACTGTAGCAGGGATAAGAGAATGAAGTAGTGTAATAACAGTAGCGGGAATAACTGAATTAAGTAATGTAATAACAGTAGTGTGAATAACAGAAGCAGGAGTAACATAATTAAGTAGTGTAATAATAGTAGGGGGACTAACAGAGTTAAGTAGTGTGATAACAGGAGCAGGAATAACAGGATTAAGTAGTGTAATAGTAGCAGGAATAACAGAATTGAGTAGTGTAATAACAGTACCAGGAATAACAGAATTAATTAGTGTAATAACTGTAGTAGGAATAACAGAATTGAGTAGACTAATAATAGTAGCGAGAATAACAGAGTTAAGTAGTGTAATAACAGTCACAGGAATAAGAGAATTAAGTAGTGTAATAACTGTAGCTGAAATAACAGAATTAAGTATTGTAGTAACAGTAGCAGGAATAACAGAATTAAGTAAAGTAATGTAATTGTAGTGGGAATAACAAAATTGAGTAGTGTAATAATAGCAGGAATATCAGAATTAAGTAGTGCAATAACAGTAGCAGGAATAACAGAATTAAGTAGTGTAGTAACAGTGCCAGGAATAACAGAATTAAGCTGCATAATAACAGTAGTAGGAATAACAGAAGTGAGTAGAGTAATAATAATAGCAGAAAAAGAGAATTAAATAGTGTAATAGCAGTAGCAACAATAACATAATTAAGTAGTGTAGTAGCAGGAATAACAGTAGCGGGAATAACAGAATTAAGTAGTGTAATAACAGTAGCAGAAATAACAGAATTAAGAGGAGTAATAGTATCAGGAATAACAAAATTATATAGTGTAATAACAGTTGCAGGAAAAACAGAATTAAGTAGCGTAATAACTGGAGCAGGAATAACAGAACTGACTACAGTAATAATAGTAGTGGGAATAACTGAATTAAGTAGTGTAATAACAGTAGCGGGAGTAACAGAATTAAGTAGTGTAATAACAGTAGTGGGAATAAGAAAATTAAGTAATGTAATAACAGTAGCTGAAATATCAGAATTAAGTAGTGTAATAACAGTAGTGGGACTAATAGAATTAAATAGAGTATTAACAGTAGCATGAAAAACAGAATTAAATAGTGTAATAACAGCAGCGGGAATATCAGAATTAAGTAGTGTAATAATATTAGCGGGAATAACATAATTGATTAGAGTAATACTAGTAGTGGGAATAACAGAATTAAGCAGTGTAATAACAGTAGTGGGAATAAAAGAATTAAGTAGTGTAATAACAGTAGCCGGATTATCAGTATTAAGGAGTGTAATAATACTATTCTGGAGGGACAGGTTCATTTCCCAGAGGCTCCCCTCACTCTGGAATAGAATCCCAATTCATGGTAGACATAGCCCCTCACTGACCCTCTTCAAGCGAAGTTTGGACGCATGGATGGGAAATCGCAAATTCACCCCTGGGATCTCCCCAGTGTCCCTGCTAGACAGAGGCACAGTAAACTAATCTTAAAAGGGTACCTTCTGTGACCTACTTTACAGAGGCACAGTAGGCTAATCTAATAGGGAGGCGGAAGCCAAATACACTCTGGCTAGGCTTATACATGCCCTAGGGCAGATAGCCTAGTATCTACCTATGAACCTATGAACTAGTGTGAATAACACAATTAAGTATTTTAATAGTATTTTAATAGTAGCGGAAAAACAGAATTAAGTAGGGTAATAATAGTAGAAGGAATAATAGAATTAAGTAGTGTAATAACAGTAGTTGGAATAACAGAATTAAGTAGTGTAATAAAAGTAGTGGAAATAAGAGAATTAAGTAATGTAATAATAGTAGCAAGAATATCAGAATTAAGTAGTGTAATAGTAGCGGGAATAACAGAATTAAGTAGAGTAATAACAGTAGCGGGAATAACAGAATTAAGTAGTGTAATAACAGTAGCAGGAATATCAGAATTAAGTAGTGTAATAATAATAGCAGAATAACATAATTGAGTTGAGTAGTAGTAGTAGATATTTCCAACAGATTCCCACTGGGCCTTGGAGGAATTAGAACTGTGGTACCAGTTTACCTGTCTCACCCTGTTTGTAATTAGCCTTATACAGTCTTGCATTTACCATATAGCTACCCATTTCCCCTCCTTGCCCCAGACTACTATCATTTTGATAGTTTTTGGGTGATCATTTTACCTAGGGCTTACAACGGCCAAGGGGACTGCCCCGCTACTTACTGGCTTAGCATTGTAAAGGCCTACTTTCCCCTTCACTGCCCCAAATCCGAACTACGTGTACTAGAGTGGCCTTACACGTGTATAAAGGACTGGGATCCTACAGTTAAAGGCTTCCCCTAACTATACCTGGCTTAACCCTCCCAATTGTTTGCATTAGCTACAGTTTCTACTGTGGTTGTGAACTTACTTAGCTTGAAGTAACCTTTATGCAGTCTATCTACTGTTTATACTATGCCTAGTCGCTCTATTGTTGATGTGAATGATTTGCCTTGCCTAACTGTTAATGTGATTTATTGTGTTTATTACTAAGCTCCTTACCTGATAACCTGTCTATTTTTGCACTGTATTATAATGTTGTATTTTTACACTTTTAACGTTATCTAATCTTTTTCTTCTGCTTTTCCTCTTGCATAGCTATCCCTTGATTCACCCTGAGTTGTTTGTCTTGATTGGAAATCTCAACTACCCTTACTAGGATACTCTCTGACTGCTATCCCTGGAAAGTACAGGACAGTGCCTTTCTGTTATCCCACTACTGCAAGCTTCAACGAAAGTATGTATACCAATACCATCATGTATAGCTTATAACCTAGTTACCCTGCTAAGCGTTATTGTTTGCCCCAGCTTGCCTGCCAGCAGCAGCTCTCCCCTTCCACTCCTTATTACCTTTCTCCCTCTCCCTTTACACTGCTACCTAGCCTGCACTCTCTCAGCCATTGTTCTGGTTCTACCTTGAAAGCCCCTGTGTATGCTCACTGCACTTTTGACTCTTACCCACTATATTAATTTTACCTGGATTCCTTTCTAACTACTTCCCCTATTCGCACCTTACTTATTTCTATCCCTGTCCTCCTTTTGAGGTACTCTCCTATCCCCTCCTCCCAGGTTACCTTCTCTTACCCTGACTTACCTAGCTTTCTCTGATACTTTTTCCTTCTTCCTTGACTACTCTGTGTATCCCGCTCTGTTCGCCCTGCGGGCTCACTCCGCTCTCTTCCCTACCCCAATTCCCACCCACCCCCAGGGGTCCTAACCTTATACTTCTCTAGTCCCTCCCCTAGACCTACCATCCAATCTTTTGTCTTTACCATCACACTAATCTCCTCCCCTCCACACTCTCCATATCCTCCTCCCTCATTTCTCTTTTACATACTAGCCCTCCTTACACTACTCACACATACTCTCTTCTACCACTATTACCTCTCTTTCTATATCTCCCCATTCATTTCACCCCTCTCTCTACCTCACATGTCATACCACTACCATACCTCCTGTTACACTTGTATATATTCCTTCTTTGCATCATACACCCACACTTCCTCTAGACTACCCCTAATCTGTGACTTTTTCCCTACAACCTCCTCTAACATACTTGCTCTCTAACATGAGTCTCAATCTATCCACACTGTTTTTACACTTGATTCTACTCTTAACTACTCTTTACTCAACCTACCTCCTTACCTTTTTCGAGTATCAACTTCTCCTTCAGCCAACAAACTCACAGACACATACATCTTCCTTCTACACTTCTCTCAATTCTTTCTCCAATACCAATACCACCCCAAGCTACTTCCTACCCAAATACCATAGGTACTCCCATCTCTCCTACACCCTACACTCAAACAAAAAAATAAGACCTCTAACCCTTCTTAGTATCAAAATCACATCTAAACCTATCAATCCTACCTTACAAGACGGTGACATTCATCCCAACCCTGGCCCCATGCATCCTTCTACACAAGCACCCAAACATGGCACCAATAATACACTCCTCATAGGACACCTTAACATCTGAGCGTAAACAACAAAGTACCCTACCTTCACACCCTCCTAGATATACACTGCTTTGACATTCTCTGTCTCTCTGAAACCTGGCTAAAGCCAGCCACTAAGGATACTGAGATTATACCACAAGGCTATAATATACTCAGGCTTGACCATAACAAACGAAAGGGTGGTGGTGTAGCAATACTGTTTAAGAACCATCTTAATATCTCTACCCTACCAGCCTGTCCAACCCAAGATAGTAAGGTGGAAGCCATCATCTCAAAACTTCAACTTAATGCTAAAAAAGCCCTTTACATCATCTGCATATACATACCTCCAGGAAACAATATACCAATTGTAGAAGACTTTCTCAATTGGGTTTCCAACTACTACCCCAAGAAACTATCATTCTTGGCGACTTAAATATTGACTGGAATGCTATTAATACCGATAATCCCACCTCTCACATTAACCTAAATGGTTTCACCCAAGCCATTACATCTACAACAAGAGTTAATAAGTTAAACAGGAAACAGACTATATTAGACTGGATTCTTATAAACAAAATTAATATCACTTATAATGTTGGGACCCTGCCTGATGACCTCAGTGATCACTGTTTAACTTACATTGCAAGAGAGAAGACTGATTATCTTCACCCCCTTAATATAAGAAAAATACGTTCTACTAAACACTTTAAAACCGACCTATTTCAGAATGAACTCAGAACTTGCATCTGGAACCCATTAAAGACTCTTCCACTTAATGAAGCAGTATTATTCTTTAATTCTACTTTCCTTTCTATTCTAGACAAACATGCTCCCAAGCGCACTATTAGAATGAAATCTAATACAGCCCCTTGGCTCTCAAATGAAACTAAAAAACTAATTCTCTCCAAAAATAAGATCTGGAACAAATGGAGGTCCCTTAGAATCAGCTCTGATTTTCATCACTTTCGCCAACTTAGAAATCTTACCAAAAAAGCCATCCTCACTGATAAAAGAAAGTTCTACTGCAACCTACAAGAAACTAACCTAAATAAACCCAAACAATTTTGGTCTTCTATCAATAGACTCCTTTCTCCAGGTACTGCTAAAACTCCCTCCCACTAAATGCCAACCCTGACACCCCTCTTCAAACTGCAAATACTTTTAACTCATTCTTCTCTGATACTATTCAATCTCGCTAGACAATTAAATACTAATAACTTTTATCCTCCTAACAATCACTTAAACTCTACCTGTAGCTTCTCTTTACAACCCATCTCTACCTCTTCCATCTTCAAACTACTTCTCAAACTCAAACCTTGTACTCCCTCTGCTGACAAGCTCCCTTCCCTATTTTTACAAAAAGCAGCCAAAGAAATTGCTTACCCAATTACTTTACTCATAAATAGAACCATCCAAGAAGGAACCATCCCTCATATCTGGAAAATCTCTCATATTATCCCACTACATAAAGGCGGTAACTCTATTGACTATTCCAACTTCAGACCTATTGCTCTTCTCTCTCCATTAGCAAAAATTATGGAAAAATGTATACATCAGCAACTGGTACAGTACCTATCTCTTCACAATATTTTAGCTAACTGTAAACATGGCTTTAGACCTCACCATAGTACCACCACTGCCCTCCTTTCCTTTGCAGATACCATTAACAGCAATTGCAACAAGAACCTACTCTCTTCTGCCCTATTCATTGACCTCTCTAAAGCTTTTGACATGGTCAACCACTCTTCTCTAATTAGCATTCTCAAATCCCTCTCATTTGATAGCCATGCCATCAAATGGTTTACATCATACCTCAGTAACAGACAACAAGACGTTCTTTGGGAAAACCATATCTCCTCCTTACTACCCATTGCAATTGGTGTCCCTCAGGGCTCTATCCTTGGTCCTCTCCTCTTTTCCCTCTATATTAATGATCTCCACTCTGTAATTCCTCAAGCTACCTGCATTCAATATGCAGACGACTCTACTATCATTTGTTCAGCATCCACCTCTTCTGATCTAACCACTCTAACTCAAACTACATTCAACACTGTAGAAACATGGTTTACTAGATGGTATCTACTTCTCAATGCCAAAAAAAACAAACTTCTCCTCTTCACCCCCACCACTCGTACCTCTCCACTTAACTTCTCTATCTACTCAAACAACAACACTATCATCTCTCCTGACTCCACAACAAAACTACTAGGAATTACCATCGATAACAATCTCTCTTTTGACCAACACATCAGCAACACCATCAAAACTGTTAACAGAAAAATTGGATCATTATACCGTATAAAACCATTTCTTACCCCATCTACTAGAGCTACTATTGCTCACTCCCATCTTATATCTACTCTCTTCTATGCCTCTCCTATCTTCACCAACCTTAAAAAAACGAACCTAAACAAACTAGCAACTTGCTATAATAACATTGCCCGCTTTGCCACTGGTAACCCTTTTAGAACACATCACTGCCTCAATTTGAAACAGTTAGGCTGGCTGGAACTACAAAACTATCTTAATATTTCACAACTTACGATTGCCCACAAATTACTGTACCAACCTAGTAACACCCCTATACTTTCACAACTTCTACTCCATTATAACAATCTCACCTCTCTTCGTTCCTCCTGCAAACTTATGACCAAACCCATAAAGGCCCACAACTTAGCTGGTGACTCTCTTTTCACCAATACTGTAGGCAGATTATGGAATTTGCTGCCTAAAGAGTTAACACTAATCTCATCCCTACCTCTCTTCAAACAACAAATCAAACTCATTTCCAAAACCACTGGCTCTGTTCTTGTAGTACTCCAGGCTAACTTCCCTCTCCCTACTCTCTCCTTACCTTTAACCCTTCATTTTTGCCTGAAAACTAACTTCTACCCTGCTTCTTTTCCCTGCTGTCCTCTTATGCTCTGACCTACTTCTACTATCTCTCCTACCTCGTCTTGACTGTCTTTTTTCTTCTCCTCTCTTACTTACTGACTCTTGCCTTGTGCCATTATTTTCTTTCCTTCATACTCCTTCTACTTCTCTTCCCTTCCGAGCTTTAACTGTTATCTACATGGCTGATGCCTTACTGCATAACCGTATGTATTAGGTAAACTTGCTTTGAAATCGACAGAACATTGTGTATGAGTATAAACTTTTGAGTTCCTTTAATGTATGCTGATTTTATTAACAAGTTGATTTAAATTTCTATTTTTATGTGTAAGTCTTTATTAACAATTTGTCTATCTGTCTTGATTATGTTATGTGTGGAGCTTTTCTCCCCGGGCCTCTACTGAAAATGGACATATATCCAGCTAGACTAGCCTGGTCAACAAATGTAAAATAAAATAAAATAAAATAACAGAATTAAGTAGTGTAATAACAATAGTGGGAATAACAGAATTAAGTAGTGTAATAACAGTAGCGGGACTAACAGAATTAAGTAATGTAATAGCAGGAATATCAGAAATTAGTAGTGTAATAACATTAGCATGAATAACAGAATTAAGTAGTGTAATAACAGTAGCGGGAATATTACAATTAAGGAGTGTAATAACAGTAGCGGGAATATCAGAATTAAGTAGTGTAATAACAGCCGTGGGAATAACAGAATTAAGAAGTGTAGTAACAGTAATGGGAATAAAAGAATTCAATAGTGTAATAACAGTAGCGGGAATAACAGAATTAAGTAGTGTAATAACATTAGCGGGACTAACCAAATTAAGTAGTGTAATAATAGTAATGGGAATAACAGAATTAAGTAGTGTATTAACAGTAGCAGGAATAATATAATTAATTAGTGTAATAACAGTAGTGGAAATAACAGAATTAAGTAGTGTAATAACAGTAGCAGGAATAACAGAATTAAGTAGTGATATAACAGTAGCGGGAATAACAAAACTAAGTATTATAACAGTGGCAGGAATAACAGAATTAAGTAGTGTAATAACAGTAGCGGGAATAACAGAATTAAGTAGTGTAATAACAGTAACGGGGATAACAGAATTAAATAGAGTAATAACAGTAGCGGGAATTACAGAATTAAGTAGTGTAATAATAGAAGCGGGAATAACAGAATTAAGTAGTGTAATAATAGTAGCGGGAATAGCAGAATTAAGTAGTGTAATAATAGTAGCAAGAATAACAGAATTAAGTAGTGTAATAATAGCAGCAGGAATAACAGAATTAAGTAATGTAATAACAGTAGCGGGAATAGAGGAATTAAGTAGTGTAATAATAGCAATGGGAATTTCAGAATTAAGTAGTGTAATAGTAGTGGGAGTAACAGAATTAAGTAGTGTAATAATAGTAGAGGGAATAACAGAATTAAGTAGTGTAATAACAGTAGCAGGAATAACAGAATTAAGTAGTGTGGTAACAGTAGTGGGAATATCAGAATTAAGTAGTGTAATAACAGTAGTGGGAATAAAAGAATTAAGTAGTGTAATAGCAGTAGCGGGAATAACAGAATTATGTTGTATAATAGTAGAGGGAATAACAGAATTAAGTAGTGTAATAACAGTAGCAGGAATAACAGAATTAAGTAGTGTGATAACAGTAGCAGGAATATCAGAATTAATTAGTGTAATAACCGTAGCAGGAATAGCATAATTAAGTAGTGTTATAATAGTAGCGAGAATAACAGAATTAAGTAGTATAATAACAGTAGTAGGAATAACAGAATTAGGTAGTGTAATAGCTGGTGGCTTTGCATTTGCCTGCCCCTACTGTAAATTTGATCTGGGACCCTCTTCCCAGTCTAGTGTCATTACCTCATTCTACCTAATACAAGGAGAACATTTGAGAAGGCCATTCAGCTTAGTTTCTGCTCCTCCTTTCTCTCTTTCCACTTAAAAAAAACATTTCTAAGCTTGTTTCCTGTTTTTTCTGTGGGTTGTCTAGTCTGAATACAAATTAGCTGTGTCCAAGACTATTTGTGGGCTTCTAAGCCCCAAGGCTTTCTGTGTTGGGGGAAGCCTTCTAGCTTAATTTTGTTTCTTAAAACTAGCCAGTTTTTAGTTTCAGCACGCAAGTCTGTTTCATTGAGCTCAGCACTTGTACAGAACTTATTGTAAGCACTAAATAAGCTACAAATTACTACAGCACTCAAATTTCCTCACTGTCTACAGGGAAACAGTTTCTAGTACTTAACAAATAAGCACCTATCCAGGCATGTCTAAGGGTCAGCTGCCGGTGTTCTGGGCATCTTGTGGCAATGCAGCAATTGCCTCATGTACACAGACAACCCTCTCCTCCTACCACCCAACACTACAACCTGTGAGAGATACACTTGTATAGCCAAACTGGAAGCAAAGCTCTCTTCACCTAAGACTGGACTAGACATTCAAGAGGAGAAGGTAAACACTTGCACCACACCACACTCAGCACATAGTCCCTCAAAACCTATACCAACAAAACACACACATAGAAGCACAAACACACACACACACACCTACATTTGTGGAGGCTCTCAGTAAAAACCTGCCCAAGCAACAGGGACCTCAAAAGCAGAAACACAAGCAATCTCCACCCCCCCAACACAACCCAAATGACACATAGCCTACAAACTCAGTGTGCCACTCAACCACAGCCCATAAGGCATAACAACGTACCCAACACTCTAGTCATAGGTGACTCTATAGTCAGGCACACTGATGTTCCACTCACCAGGCTAAACAAGGAGAAAGTTAATGTCAGCTGCCTGTTGGGTGCCAGGATCCACTACATAAAACATGCACTCAGGTCACTCCACAACAAGTACAAATCTCTGTCATTGTCCATGTTGGTGTGAATGACCTGAGATGTACCTCCCTGGACTACATGAAAAGGGACATGGAGGAACTGTCCGATCTTGTAGCCCAGGAGGTATGGCCCTAGCCCTGAGTAGCATCCTGCCATCACCCAGAATGATACCACAGTACAAGGACAAAATGATTGACTTCAACAATTGGCTAAGCTTCTGGTGTCATTCTAAGGGGATCCAGTATCTGTCTACCTGGGATGACATGATCGACAAACCATGATGCTTTGCCAGAGATGGCCTGCACCTGTCCTCCCTGGGATTCCAAATACTGGCTAAGGCTCTAGTCACCCCTATAGTGCCTTTTTTAGGCAAGGTTCAAATGACAAATTCACCACTGTAACAGGTACAAGCAAGAAGAATCTGAGGGTATTGCTACTCAATTCTAGAAGTCTAAACCTCAAAATGAACTCACTCAAGGCACTCCTTAAAATGGAGAACATCGACATCTGTGCAGTGACAGAGACCTGGTTCAAAGCTCCAGAGAGTACCCCTGCATTACCAGGCTATAATTCATACCACACCTTTCGGTGACCTAACCTGGACCAAAACACTAAAGGCAGACGCACATCCATATTCATTAAGGATATCCACACCTCCAGGCTAGTTGCTCAGCATAATACTTCCGAGATTATCCAAGTGCAACTAACTCTGGACAAGACCGCAATCCAAATTGTATGTTGCTACAGATCCCCCACCAAGCCCCAGGATTTCCACTCCTCATTTCTGGATACACTGGAAAATATTAGGGTACAACCTAACACCCTAATAATGGGAGATTTCAACTACCCCACCATTAAATGGGAAAACTATTCATGTACCAACTCTTGTGCTCATCGTTTTATGGAATTCATAAATTCCAATGCCTTGGATCAACTTATCCACACCCTCACCAGGGGCAGCAATATCCTGGACCTGGTTATTACCAACATGGGCAACCAGTGCTCCACAACAGAGGTCTGTTCCTTGTTGGTCAGATCTGACCACAAGCTAATAACCCTAGACATCCACATCCCAGCCCCACCCCCATTAGGGAAATCACAGTAAAAAAATTCTCCAAAGCCATCTTCATGCTTCTTAAGACAGAAGTGGCAAACTTCATGACACCCATGCTGACGGACAATAGAGGTATGACTGCTGAATCTAACACAAATGCACTTTATAAGCACTTACATGAGTGCATGGATCATGCAATCCCTAACAGAACCAATATGCTATCCACCAAAAAAGGAAGCCAATCTGGTGGTCCCCTGCCATAAACAAACTCTACAACAGAAGAAAGAAACTGTTGCAAAAAATAGTAAAATCCCATGAATGGAGAAACTCCCTGGTCAGCCTCAGTAAGAAGCTGAGATCCCTCATAAAATCCTCCAAAGCTAGTTATGAAAACAAAATCACCACTGACTCTAAAGACAACCACAAAGCATTTCATAGCTATGTCAATAATCTCAATGGCAACACTCATATCTGCTCTGAGTTACAGCACAATGGCACTAAATTTACAGAACCAACTGATATTGCCAACATCCTGGCAGATAGGTTCAGTGCTGACTTTACGCCCCTGTCATCCCCTAAAGGGCCCGTCTCTATACCAGAAGAATGCAAAGTTCCTGTACTCACAGCTATCCAAAGCCAAGAACACAGCATCCATGGGACCTGACAACATCCCAGGCTGTTCTACATGAACAACAGAATGAATTGGCACCCCACCTAAGTACCATGTTCAATCATAGCCTCACCTCAGGCTATGTACCCACTGAATGGACCATAGTGACGGTTATCCCACTCCACAAAGGGGGAGCCACCACAGACCCCAGAAACTACTTCCTCATTAGCCTAACGAGCCTGGTCTGCAAGGCTATGGAATGTATTATCATGAAACTTATAAACAATGACATTGGTAATCTCCAAACTCAGGACTCCACCCAGTTTGGGTTTGTAAAAGGCAGATCATGTCTCCTAAACCTGATAAACTTCTTTGAAGCAGTCACCAAAGCCGTAGATGAGGATAAGGTGGTTCACACAGCCTATCTAGATCTCGCCAAGGCTTTTGACACCATCCTCCACTCTGGAATTATAGATAAACTCACTAAACTAGGTATAAATCCTTATGTCACAAGATGGGTTACCAACTGGTTCATTGACAGAACCCACACTGTGAAAGTAGCAGACTCCAAATCCAACTTCAGACCAGTGACAAGTGGAGTACCACAGGGTTCAGTCCTGGGGCCTCTCCTGTTTGGTATCTATGTCTCTGAAGTACAGGCTAACACAGAAGGTCTTTGGCTAATGATGTTTGCAGATGACTGCACACTAGGAGCCATAATCCAAACTCCAAAAGATGTGGACATCCTACAAAAGGGCCTTGCTGACACAGATGCCTGGTGTCAAAGCCATGGCCTCAAGCTCAATGCCAAAAAGTGCATTGTCATCCCTTTTGGTAAAAACTCTGTACCCATGAACTACCACATAGACGGTAGTCTACTTAACACTGAAAGTGTGATAAGAGACCTTGGGACACAAGTGGATAGTAGTCTTTCCTTTGATAATCACATCACCACAGTAGTCAGGAAATCCTTCTACATGGCACACCTCATCACAAAAGGTTTCTCATCCAGGAAAAAAGAGGTCATTGTTCCCCTCTACTTGTCACTCATTAGACCCATTTTAGAGTAAAATGTCCCTTTTGGAATGTACCTCACAAGACATTTACAACAACTGGAAAGGCCACAGAAATACCTCACAAAGAGGTTTACCGGCCTCAAACAGATGCCCTATGCAGACTGTCTCAAAAAACTGCAGCTTTACTCTGTCACATATCGCATACTCAGAGGCAATCTCTGCCTAACACACAAAGCCATGTCAAATCTAGAGGTTTTAGACATGCTTCACTTAAAGAAATTCCAATCCCTATCAGCTACATGCTCTAGGGACCTAAATCTTGTCACCACAATAAACAGAACATGCTGGAGGGATAGATTCCTGTCCCAGAGACTTTCCATACTCTGGAACAAACTACCTATCTATATCAAACAAAGCTCCTCTTTAGCACTGTTCAAGAAAAATCTTGATGACTGGATGGGAAATAGGAAATGCACCCCAGGGATCACTTCTGTGGCTCTGCTCGACAGTGGCACAGGAAAATTATTTTCTTGGGTGGCAAAAGCCAAGGTACCTTTTGGCTAGGCTTATATAGGCCCTAGAGCCAATAGCCTAGTGCCTACCTATGAACCTATGAATCTTGGTTCTATGTGCCTCCTCTCCAGTGAAGGCAGTGTCTTCCATTTGCCCCCCCCCCACACTTCTGGGGGAAGTTTCCCCTTGTGAGTCCTAAACAGGACCTTGTGACTTACAGAACCACATCCTTTTATCACTGCACTGATTCCTGGAGAATGATCTCTGTGGAGTAGAAATGCATATTCCCATGGCAGACAGGGTCTTTACATCTTGCTCACTACAGGAAGGTGTTTCTTTTACTGTAGGCACAAACAAGAAGCATTAATGACAGAAGCCTTAAAGGGCTCTGCAAAGTCACATAAGCACATCCAGGCATGTCTTGTGACAGCTATGCCTGAACCCACAGCCTGTGAGGGATCTTCCGCTGCATGAGAGATTAACCTTATGAATGCTTTGGAAATTGAAGAGTGTTCAGCTATGACAAAAACTGGTTATGATCCTCCACTGATATGGACCCAGGAATAGACTTCGACAGCTCTTTAATGAAGTCTCTCTGCAATCTGGTACAGTGTGCCAAGTAGTTAAGCGACCATTGCTGAAGGTCACTGAGGTGTAGACCTATTTTCCAAACCTGTCCATCACCCCAGACTCACTGTTAGGAAGATGAACAGTAGAGCTTTGTACAGCTAGCTCTTTCTTAGTGGCTGCCACCACAGCCATGGCATCCACTGGAATTTCCTTACTCTAATGAGGTCTCTTTTAGATTAAATAGAAATTTATTGGGTGATGGGGAATGGATTCAACAATACCTAGTTCCTTCCATGCCCAGCAAGACAAAAGATTGATAAAGTCATCTGTCAGAGGGGTAACCCAAGACTTAGATGGGCCAGACCCAAAAGCTTCTAGGAAAACTGACTCCTCCTGGGAAGGGGGATCAGAAGACCAGCCAACTTTCTGGCTAAGGATATCTAGAATGTCTCCAAATGAGGCATCTTCTGGTGGAGATCTGGGGGACCTGTCCCCTTCATCAGCATCAGTATCTTTGGATAAGTAATCCTGAGGGGAATCTATGTGTTTCCTTTTGCATAACCTCTTCCAGGATAACTCTTCAGTGGAGTGACCTGGAGAGATATCGGAAGAGTGGGGAAGTTCCTGCAAAGGAACTGCCTGGAAGCTTGACCAGGCTGGCTGTCCCTGAAGAGCCTCACAATTCATATCCAAAGGGGGTAGATGGGAAGGATCCATATATATAAGAATAGACTGGACTCTCAGGAAAAAGAAAACCCTCTCCACCTCTTTAGAGGTAAAAGGACTGGAAGAAGCTGCAGCTAGCCTCACAGGAGCCAAAGGTCCAAGCACTGCCAAACTCTGACCCTGCCTGAGCTCCTGTCTAGAGGGAGGAGTCAGATTTGAGCTCTGAGGGGACACAACTACTTCAAAAACCTCAGAGTCAACAGCATCTTCCCAAATCTGGAGCCAACACTTCAAGGTTCATAGGTAGGTACTAGGCTATTGGCCCTGGGGCCTATTCAAGCCCAGCAAAAAAAGGTACCCTGGCTTTTGCCACCCAAGAAAATTATTTTTCTGTGCCACTTTGGCTCTAAAACTCTTCCTGCTCTAGGGGGTCATTGCTGAACAGGTCAGGGACACAGTCAGAGCTGAAGATATCACTGCTTTTGGATCCAACACGTTGACTGTCAGGATTCTCAGATCTGAGGACTCTGAAACTATTGAGTGAATTGGAGAGGGAGAGATGACGAAATGACTTACAGGCCGGAGATTCATGGATCCAATGGGAAAGAGAGCCAATAAGTCCCCTATCTGGATCTGAGCCATGAGGAGCTTCCTCATCATCCTATTCATATCTGCTTCAGAAAGACTTTGGGAGGACATGACCAAGGGTGACGTGGAAGGAGGACAAGACATTCTTTTGGGTGTCTCCTGGGACAAGACATTCTTTTGGGTGTCTCCTGGGACAAGACATCCTTTTGGGTGTTTCCTGTAAAAATGGAGATCAGAGCTGAAGGGAAACAGGTTCTGGAGAAAAACAGGTCCTTTGAGGCTGAGGAGATTTAGATGTCTCCATTGTTGGATCAGAACTTATTTATTTTTTATTTATTTAAAATTTGTTTACTGGGAAAGTCTGACTTGGAACAAAACCAATTTTTAGAGGAGGCCCGTGGAAAAATGCTCCAGATGGATGTCTTTGTATTGTGGAATGAAACCGGAGCACTGGAGGAAACCCACACAAATGCAGTGAGGACATGCAGACTCCACACAGAAGGCACCCCAACTGAAAATCAAACCAGAGAACCTCTTGCTGTGAAATGACAATGCACCTGCTGCACACTGTGCCATCTGTACTCTTAGAACTCTTAGGTTGTTCATCAGGAGGCTCCAAAGCAGGAGCAGGTTTTGGAGATGGGACAGGAGAGAATTATTTTTGTGCTCCGCAAGCTCTGTAGATGACTTTGATTTTTTAGAGGGGTTTTTAAACCCTGAAACAGAAGCTGTAGAGGATGTAGGCAACAATTCTTTGAGGACTAGTTCTCTCCATCTATCGTTTAAAGCCCGAGAGCTGAAACCCACACAAATGTGACAAGTGGTTTCAAGATGAGCGGCATCTAAATAATATATGCACTCCCTGTGGAAATTAGAGTTGGGTATCTTATGCCCACAGGAAGTGCACTTTTTGAAAACTGTTGGCTTTTCAGCCATTTCAGAAATATCTATTATACCTATGTATACTACTTTTTTTTTTGGTAAGCAAAAAAGGATACCAACAATGGTATCTAAGCAATACCTAGAAACTGGGTAAGATAAACAGAGCAGAGAGAAAATAAAAGAATCTACCAGCAATGGTAATGAGAATACCTGAGGCAAAGAAGTAGGAAGAAAAAGGGTTTGAACCCTAAAATGTGAGAAAAAAATGAACAACTGGAAAAGGGCGAACGGGTGACAGATACAGAAAGATTCTATGTTGTGACAAGTATAAAATAAACTATGTTTTCTCAGAAAACAATGAAACTACACCCAAAAAGCTCGAGAAAGAGTGATCCACTTCTGTAGCAGAGAAGCGGCAAATGAGCTTTACAGGGTTCTGAGGCATTTTGGGTAAAGTTAGCTTCTCAAGTATCAGATCCAAGACTCTAAAGCAAATGCAGCTGATCCGGACCCAAGGTCAGATCTGAAACCCCATTCATTGAAGAATGAACGAAACTGACAACATCAGATCATATTTTAACTTGTTAATTAGAGATGAATATTTACAATATGCCAAGTTAGCCCTATGTCCCAAAGTTAGCTATCTCTATACACTTCTGATATTTGATTGTGAGAAAAGATGAAAAACTATTACTGTCATGTATTCGAGCCTTCTGCTAGACAGTACAATGCCTTTACACAAGCTATAATGATATTGTGTGCATACCTGTAAGGTATGATTGTGTGAAAAGTTAACGAAATAATGGCCACACTGTCACAGTTTCACAAAATCCACAATGACATTCAGTGAATATCTCTGTGGTTTAATTGTAAGGAAAATTTGAGAAATATGACCATACTTTCCACAGTCTCAAATAAATTAAAATGACCTTCAATGCATACCTCTGAGATCTGATTATGAGGTTAATTTAAGAAATAACCAGCTCCGTTTCCAGCCCCACCTCCCAAAAACACAAGCTATAACAACCTTCTGTGCACACCCCTAAGCAAGGCCATTTGTAAAATAGATGAGTCCAGGGTAGAAGACCTCAATGAGCCTGTATCAAACTCCATGTCTACAACTGGAGTTGTGGATGCTGCAGGCATCTAGATGTTCTCAGATGCATTTTGTGCCTTTATTTTTGAATAATAATTGTTTGCAACATATGGATCCCTGTGATTGCACTCCTAATTTTGGGAAAAAGCGCACTTGTTAGGCATCATTCTAACATTGGAATGGTTCTTAAAAGCTTTAATTAAGCACCTCTTAGTATTGTTAAGTTCTAGTCACAAACTAAAGCAGCAACAGCAATCTCTGCTCACCAAAGAAAGTGCAGTGGGAATCTGTCACACTTCATTTATACTTTTTTCCAAAGTTTGACTGAAGTATATAACCATCTGAATAACTTAACAGCTTTTGGATGCTGCAGTAGTGCAGCGATTGCATTGTTGCCTCACAGCAACAGATTCTCCAGTTTGATTCTTGGCTGGCGTGCCTTCTGTGTGGAGTATGCATGTCCTGCCTGCATTCACGTGGTGCTCTGGTTTCTTCCCACATAACAGTTTCCTCACATGTAACAAAGAATGTGTCTGGAGTGTTTCTCCCCAGGCCTCTGCTGAAAATTGGCTTAAAGTCAGACTTTCCTGGTAAACAAATAAATAAATAAGCTTCCCACCACTCTTCTGTGATTGTTGCTGTCTGTGTGATAACAGTAAGAGTGTTATAGTACTCTAACTTTTGAATATGGCTGCTGAGTCACATACCTTGCAGGTGCAACATTAGCTTCACTTGTACATTTTTATGAAATTTTCATGCAGTCATTCCAAACGTAACTCATGCTTACACAGTCTTGTGTCACAGATAAACTTCTGTGGTGGTAATAGACAGCTAAAAAACGACTGCCTTTTTAGATCACTAAGAGCCCCTTTTGCCTTCCGCCCCTTGCAGCCTCCATCAGCTTCCGACACTCCTGTCCTTTTTGCGGGGAATGACTGTAGCTGGTTTCCAGTCACTTGATACAAAACCTGTATTGAGGGTGACGATGAACAGTTTTCTTGGGGGTGGTGGCTAAATTGTGCTTCATACTATTTAATATGCATCCATAGATACTGTCAGGACCCAGTAATGCAGTATTTTTAGCTTTTGACTTGGTGTTGTGTGAGAGGAAGCAAGTCAATTTCAGATGTATCTTGTGGCATAAATAGAGAGAAAAAAGAGTCAGAGTTTGAGCTGAATTTATTGGCTAGTAGGTTCACTGCATGTTTAGCCTCAGTGTAGATAACATACTGATGAGTGTAACCAAATAGCTGAACACAATGTCCTTTCAAATGCATTGTTTATTGTAACACACTGAGCTTCTTATAGTATATTTACTTTTTGCTCATTTCTTGGCCTTGAAACTGTACCTTATTAACTTTTTTACTCTACTGTATTTTATTAACATATCTATTGTATTTACTGTATTCGCTGTACTAAACGTTGTGGAACTTTTCTCCCTTGGCCTCCACCGAAAATGGGATCCATGCCCAATCGGAGTTTCCCAGTAAACACATGTAAAATACATAATAAATTATCCACAATCACCTCATTGGATTGTTGCATTGTGCTTTTGAGATTAAGAGTGTAACTAAAAAAGGCCATGTAATTTTCTTTGGCTCAGGTAGCTATTTTAGTCTCAAACTTGGCTTGGTGGATTTTATTTATCTCCTGAGTTGTTTGTTTATTTCAGTGATGAGGACTCTATTTTTCTACGACTTACACTTCTTACTTTTAGTGAAGATTCTCTTCCCATTATTGTAAAGCTTGTTCATATTATGGTTCTACCATGTGACTTTGTTTCTGGGGTTCATCCTGCACTTGTTCCTACAAGGTACAGCTTCAGCTATGCAGCTGTTTACATGCTGGTATAGTGACATGGCATACATTTCCTTTTATTCTGGGATTGGTGAGGATTTGAAGCTTGCCAAGGTATCATTTACATGCAGGCAGTTTGTTTTGAGACATTTTTAAAGGACCTTCTATGAAAGAGGTCTGATCATGGCCTTATTTTGAAGGAAATAGATTTATGGTCAGACCTAACAAGTGACCAAGATATGCAATGGGTGGTGCAAGATCCCCCCATATTAGTCAGGATAAGATTCAATATATGATTCCCTCTAGTGGGTACTCTGACAAATTGTTCCAGGGCATTCATTTATATTGACAACTCCAGGAATCTCTGTGCTTCTGCATTAGTGATGGTGTAGGTTTCACAGTCTATACTTAGTTTAGATCACCTAGAAAAATGGCATTGAGTTTAATACTGAGTGATTCTAGTTCCTGTAGACACACTTTGTATCTGTCTTGTCATGGAGGGAGTTCTATATCTAACTAATACATGGTGTGTGACCTTTCTGATGGTTATTTGTACGTGAAGAAACTCTAGTGTATCACTCTGCTTTACCAGCCTTGATGTAAGGCTCTTCTGGATGAGGATTAAGACACCTCCACCTTTTCCCCTCCTACGTAGTAGCTGATTTAAACATATGGATGATGTTATAGCACTACAAAGTTGGAGTACTCTGCGATGTTCTAAACCATGTCTCAATCAGTACATGGATGTCTACTTCATCCAGGGTTAGAAGGGCTCATAGAGAGTGGAATTTCTTGTCTGGGCTCCTCACATCGATCAGTGGCATCAGTGGAGTTTCTTGTCTGGGCTCCTCACATCGATCAGTGGCATCAGTGGAGTTTCTTGTCTGGGCTCCTCACATTGATCAGTGGCATCAGTGGAGTTTCTTGTCTGGGCTCCTCACATCGATCAGTGGCAGCAGTGGAGTTTTTTGTCTGGGCTCCTCACATCGATCAGTGGCATCAGTGGAGTTTTTTGTCTGGGCTCCACACATCGATCAGTGGCATCAGTGGAGTTTCTTGTCTGGGCTCCTCACATCGATCAGTGGCATCAGTGGAGTTTCTTGTCTGGGCTCCTCACATCGATCAGTGGCATCTTCGTTGATTTATTATGTTGTTTATCAGGCTGATGTGGCATAAAACAGGCACTATGGAGGTGGACAATGTCTTCATCAGTACTTAAAACCCCAGAAGGAACAGATGCAGGCCATCCCTGATGAGACAGCATGATCTATCAATCATATTCTCCCAGGATAATAAATATTGGACCCCCTTCAAATAACAGCAACAATTAAAACAATTATTGGCTTGGGTTGGGAGTGCCTTCTGTGTGGAGACTGCATGTCCTCCCCGCGATCAAGTGGGCACTCGAAAGACATGCGTTGAATGGGTGTGCCTTCACTGAAGGTTGGACATCGGACTGGCAACTCGACACCATAAAAACAAACTGCCAATCATTAGCAGACCGGAGTTCCGCTGTGGCGACCCCTAACTGAGAAAAGCCGAAAGCAAACAACATTGAAGTAAGTTATTTTTGCTCAGATCATGGCATCATCCTTTGAGAGGGAGAATGCTGCTCAATGCTAGCTTCATACCTATCTTCGACATTTTTGAGAGCTCCATTATGTCTGCTTTCATACATTCAGGAGGATATATCTCAAGTCATTGACACCCACATGTATTATGACAGAGTCCAATTGGTATTTGTTGTTTGATGACTTCGGTGGGTCTGTGACATGACAGATTCTGGCACCAGACAAGCAACTAACCATCACTTGTTCCTTACTCAGCCTGATAAGAGGTGCATCTACATGTCTTATAATGGAGTAACTTATAACTATGTGTCCACTTATCATGTGTAAAACAGTAAACTTTACATTATGCATGTCATCTGTCTCATCAGTGAAGCAATTTGCATTAGTATCCTTTATCTACCTGCTTTTGGCTACCTAATCTCCCTCCAAAACCCTGTCCAGTCACCCCTCCCACATTCATTTACTCTCCTCTGTTAAACCTTGTCTCTTACAAACCTCATCGAACATATTTTGCTTAACTCTTCTATCTTCCAACTCAATAGTCATATATCTGTTTACTTGCCATTCTGATGTACTTCACAAGCTACTCTTATCAGATCAGTATCACCCCCATCTAGTTACCACCATTCTTCAGTATGCCCCATCTAGTTACCACCATTCTTCAGTACACCTCCCATCTAGTTACCACCATTCTTCAGTAAGCCCCCATCTAGTTACCACCATTCTTCGGTACGCCCCCATCTAGTTACCACCATTCTTCAGTATGCCCCCATCTAGTTACCACTATTCTTCAGTACGCCCCCATCTAGTTACCACCATTCTTCAGTATGCCCCCATCTAGTTTTCACCATTCTTCAGTACACCCCCATCTAGTTACCACCATTCTTCAGTACACCCCCATCTAGTTACCACCATTCTTCAGTATGCCCCCATCTAGTTACCACCATTCTTCAGTATGCCATCTAGTTACCACCATTCTTCAGTACGCCTCCCATCTTGTTACCACCATTCTTCAGTATGCCCCATCTAGTTACCACCATTCTTCAGTAAGCCTCCCATCTAGTAACCACCATTCTTCAGTACGCACCCATCTAGTTACCACCATTCTTCAGTACGCCCCCATCTAGTTACCAACATTCTTCAGTACGCCCCCATCTAGTTACCACCATTCTTCAGTACGCCTCCATCTAGTTACCACCATTCTTCAGTACACCCCCATCTAGTTACCACCATTCTTCAGTACGTGCAAACTACTCTGAGTATCACTTGTACACCACCTATAGCAGTCAAATCACTCATATGTAAACACTGTGTATAAGCCTAATCCTGGAAAATGGGAATAATATGCCCTGTGCTGTAGTAGATGTACATATTTATTGTTGATTGGTCACACATATCTTACCCTGCTCTCTCTTGTTGAAAATTTGTCTGCAGGATACATAAAGTAAATAAAGTATTTCTATCTTGAATCAACTCAACATAGTTGTTGTTAATGTTTAACATGTCTTATTTCTTTTTTTCTATTCATTTAATAGTTAAACTATCTACTCTAGTTTACATTTTTTGTCTTTTAACAACTAATTGAAAATTGTTAGTAATGTTTTTATTATATCTGTAATCCTGTTTTAGTGTAACCCTTTTGTAAGCTTAACATTTCTATTTTCTGTGGATCTTTTCTCCCACGGCTTCCTCTAAAAAGGGTCCTCATGTCCAGCTGGACTTGTCCAAGCAAATACTTATAAACAAATAAATAGTTTTTGACAGTAATCACCATAAAAGATAATACTTTCTCTTCCAATTTTGACTGTAATTCACTTGGGAGTTCTCCTTGTCTCCATAAAATTTCATTGCAGTGTATCGACTCCCAGGGGTTAGCGAAATCATTTAAGGTCATAGCACTGGTGCAGTGGTAACATTGTCGCCTCACAGCAAGCAGTTCTCCAGTTCGATTTTCGGCTAGTGTGTCTTCTGTGTGGAGTCTGCATGCCCTCCCTGTGTTTGTGTGGGTTTCCTCCGGGTGCTCCGGTTTCCTCCCACGTTATAAAGACATGCATCTGGAGCATTTCTCCCCCGGCCTAAGCTAAAAATTGGCTTTGTTCCAAGTTGGACTTTCCCAACTAACAAATGTTAAATAAAAAAATAAGTGTTGTCAAACAATTGTTTGGAATGTTGGGTAAAATGCGCAGGATCGCAGAGGTAAATATGGGCTTTTACATATGGGAGGAATGTTTATTTGGGTGCAGTTGTGTGTGTGTGGGTTAGGATTAGGTAATGGGATAGTTTGCAGGAGTACTTGTGTAAATGAGTGTTATGGCTAGAGTAAGTATTAGAGTAAGAGAAATATGATGCCTGGGGGTGGGGGTGTGTTTGTACGTGTTCTGTGTTTGAATTGTCATTTGTAGCAGTAGGGTCGAAGTCACTTGCAAGAGGCAGGATTAGGGTTAGGGTTATTACGTATTAGTAAGCTGGAGCAGGTATTCTCACATGGTCATTTTAGATCTGTTATTAAAATGTATATCTGTTTCTGATTTCTAGTAATAAAGGTATGTATCTGTTATGTAATATTTCACCATTTTTTTTTTATCAGCAGATATTAAAGGCATAGGTGAAAACATTTGAAAGAGAATGTTTTTTATTTTTCAGTAGTTTAAATGCTGACTCAGGTAAAAGAGTTGACATTCACTTTTTCCTGAGATATATATTGTACAGAAATACACACACACAAACACACTCAAAACACACACTTACACACTCTATATATATATATATATATATATATATATATATATATATATATATATGTATATATATATATATATATATATATATATAAGCCGTTTATAATCCTGAAATACTGAAATGTTGAATTTCAATATCTTGAGACTATAAATCCAAATGTTTAAAATAGCAAAAGTTCATAATCGCGAATTCTAATATTTCGAATTCGTGGTTATGGCCTTATGCTATGTGATGTCTGGGATTGTGCGTTTATGGTGCACGGTGCCGTGTGTGGATCTAGGTGTTTTGTCAGGTAAGTGAGTGTTTTGTAAGGGATTTGAGTGGGGGTTAGAGTGTGTTTGAATGTGCTGATATGTTTGAAGTGTATGAGGGACTGGAGAATGTGTGTGTGTGAGTTTGCTTTTGTTTCCTGTTTGTGCAATCTCAGAGTTAGTATATATAAGTAGGGGGGTACAGGGGGCTTGCCCCCCTGCTTATGTGTGTATGAGTTGTGTATGTATGTAATTTTTGTTTGTTTATGTTGTGATGTGGGTGTTGTGGTGTTATGTATGGTGTAGTGTATGCGGTTTGTTCGGTATTTGAATTTTGCAGTTTTGGGCTCAGAGTTTTGTAGTTTCGGTGTTTTGTGGATTCGGTTTCATAGACTTGAGATATTGAAATTCGATGTTTCAGTATTTTGAGATTATGAAGTGAATCTATCTATCTATTTATATATATATATATATATATATATATATATATATATATATATATATATTGGAAAATATTCTTATGAGATATATAAGACTGAAGATAATTCCTCAAGTTCTGGATTTTTTCTCTTCGACTTATCTTGAATGTATCTTTTTTGTTCCATCACTGTTTTTGTTAATGTTTCTTCCTCTTGTCTCGATGTTGATGTGTTTCAAATTTCTTCCAGATACTGCCTGATCTTATCATTTAAAGATGGGAGTTACTGGTAAATAAATATTTATGAAAGGAGTCATTACTTGTAAGGCATTTTTATTTTTTTATTTTATTTTATTTTACATTTGTTAACCAGGAAAGTCCGACTGGATGCAGGTCTATTTTCAGTGGAGGCCTGGGGAGAAAAGCTCCATATAATAGTACATATTTGAGAAAACATATAAGCAAGCATATAAGCAAATATAAAAGAATACATATGAGCACCCATGAAAGAAATACATATGAGCATATTTTCAGAAATTATTAACAAGTTCTTGTTATATATAGTACATTATACATGACAATAGGTTCATAGGTTCATAGGTAGGTAGTAGGCTATTGGCCTTGAGGCCTATATAAGCCTAGCCAAAAAGGTTACCTGGCTTTCGCCACCCAAGAAAATTATTTTCCTGTGCCCCTGTCAAGCAGTGCCACAGAAGTGATCCTTGGGGTGAATTTTCTATTTCCCATCCAGTTGTCAATGTTTTTCTTAAAGAGGGCCAATGAGGAGCTTTGCTTGACATGAATGGGTAGCTTGTTCCAGAGTATGGGAAGTCTCTGGGACAGGAATCTATCCCTCCTGCATGTTCTGTTTATTGTGGTGACATGGTTTAGGTCCCTGGAGCATGTAGTATGGAGAGATTGGGGTTTATTTAAGTGTAGCATGTCCAACATCTCTGGGTTTGACATGGCTTTGTATGTTAGGCAGAGATCGCCTCTGAGTAGGCGATATGCGATGGAGTAGAGCTGGAGTTTTTGAGAAGGTCTGCTTATGGCATCTGTTTGAGGCTGGTAATCCTCTTAGTCAGGTATTTCTGTGGCCTTTTCAATTGTTGTAGGTGCTTTCTGAGATACATGCCAAACAGGGTATTGTACTCTATGATGGGTCTGATGAGGGATGAGTAGAGAGGGACAATGACCTCCTTTTTTCTAGAGGAGAACCCTTTTGTGATGAGGTGTGCCATGTAGAAGGATTTCCTGACTACTGTGGTGATGTGGTTATCAAAGGAGAGCCTACCGTTTACCTGTATCCCGAGGTCTCTTATCACACTTTCAGTGGGTTTAGTGAGCTACCACCTATGTGACAGTTCATGGGTACCGAGTTGTTCCCAAAGGGGATGACAATGCACTTCTTGGCATTGAGCTTGAGGCCACGACTTTGACACCAAGCATCTGTCTCTGTGAGGCCCTTTTGTAGAATGTCTACATCATTAGGTTATTCTTTTATGGATCCCAGTTTGCAGTCATCTGTGAACTTTGTTAGCCAAAGACCTTCTGTGTTCACCTGCACTTCAGGGAAGTAGATGCCAAACAGGAGAGGACCCAGGACCGAACTCCGTGGTACTCTACTCATCACTGGTCTGAAGTCGGACTTGGAGTCGGCTACTTTTATTGTGTGGGTTCTGTCAGTGAGCCAGTTGGCCATCCATCTTGTGACATAGGGATTTATGCCCAGTTTAGTGAGTTTATCTATAATTCCAGAGTGGGGGATGGTATCGAAAGCATTGACGAGGTGAAGATAGGCTGTGTGCACTGCCTTGATTGAACAATAGATAAAAACACATAGATTTTTTTTGGAAGATAGGTGTTTGTTTTATACAGTATATGTCATTGAATCAGAAAGGTACATATCAGTGGATAAACAAATATGATTTGGGCAGCACAGTGGTGCAGTGGTTAACACTGTCACCTCACAATAAGAGGTTCTCTGGTTCGATTCTCGGCTGCGGTGCCTTCTGTGTGGAGTTTGCATGTTTTCCCTGTGTTCGTGTGGGTTTTCTCCGGGTACTCTGGTTTCCTCTCACATTCCAAAGACATGCATCTGGAGCATTTCTCCCCAGGCCTCCGCTGAAAACAGGCTCTGTGGAACCTAGTCGGACATTCCCGGTCAGTAAATAAAATAAATAATAATGATTTCATATTGTTTGTGTATTTTTCATTTCCTAAATGAATCCATGATCCCTTGGTGTATTAATTATATAAGCCAGGAGTTTCCCAGGATTTTTTTCTTAAGTCCATACAGATACAGTTGCTTTGTCTTAGTACAGATTTGTGGAATTATATGGTAAAAAAGATAATAAAGTAATTTGAATTGTTAGTAGCAAACAAAAGTTGTAAAAACAGGGACTCCAACCACAATAGCCACCAAACACAGAAGTAAAAAGGCTGGAAGGAAGCACACTAGGTCACAAATTCCTCCAAGGTTTAATGTTACAGAATAAAAGCAAACCTTGGAGGAATTTGTGACCTAGTGTGCTTCCTTCCAGCCTTTTTACTTCTGAATTGTTAGTAGCTTACTTGCAGTTTTGTTTTGTGAGACCTGTAAAAGTAATTAGACATAATTTAAGCTTTTATCCAGTTTTATTTCAACATATCAGTAGCTTGTCTGCATACCATTTGCAAATATAATTGTAAAAAATCACATGTAGGATGGGGAACATAGTCTCACAAAAATGAGAAAGCTGTTTTAAATAAATGTTACAGCATATCAGTCATTCAAATTTCAGTATAGGAGACTCAGATGATTCACCTACAAATGCTATTTTCATAGACAGAATGCTATTATCATATGTAACCAAGGAACCAAAATTATGACTACAGGTGCACTAAACACCAAAAGGGTAACATTTTTCCTATGGGTGGAATAGACTTACCAGTTACAAGATTTATGGTCATGTTAAGATTGCCAGCAAAGTGCATAGGACAGCATATGATCCTAGATAAATGTATGCTTTTGCTATATCTCTGCTGTCTCTTGCATAATGTCATAATTTTTATTGAACTTCACCACACTTGAAATTGACAAATTGTGTCCTGTTATCACTCCTTTTTACTTAAATAAGGCTTCAGATTCTTGTCTCTGTTCTTGTATGAGTCATAAGAAATTGTACAAGTACATGTGGGTTTCTATCCACAGCTGGTATAATAATTTGTCACAGCAATAAAGATAGCTTTTCTGAATAGTGGTCATTTCTGGTAGGAGTGTGAGTGTGTGGATATATCCATTTCCACTTTCATATTACAAAACTCCTGCCATTAACACAGTGTATGCAGTAGGCAAGTGTCTGTTTGCAACTGCATAAAGTGAGGTACAAATGGATGAAGAGAATCCTGCTCTCTGCCTGTGACAAGTGGGAATTATGTGCTCAGCTCGACTACTGTTGTCAAAGTCACCACAAACGTACCCAGGTAAAAAATCTAACTGCTTGTTTGTATCAAGTTAGAAAGCATATTACCAGTGCACAACCAAGTTTAACATACATAATATATTTATAATGCAATGTTTTCTTACTGTTTACTTTCTCATTTGCTGTTAAGTCAAGCATTGTTTGATGTAAGCTAATAAAGTCTCCTTCTGGCGTTACTTTGTTACTTTCTGTGAATAGTTGTTATTTCACATTATATGCTTGTAATGTTGCTTTAGTTCTGTCACAAAAGTTGTGTTATTTATTGAAAATGACAGCAAAACGGCTTAGTGGGAATCTGTCTGCCTCATTACTTTAGAATCTAAAGTTCAGCCTTGTTGTCTTCAAACCAGGTCACTTTGTGGACGTTACATATTCTGCCTTTATTAGCATAGGATTCATTTGAGTAATCTTGTTTCACCATGAAAAAAATAGGCTAACTACACTTGAGGGCCATAATAAGCCTAGCCAATTTCTTTTAAAAGCTAAGAATCTACCCATGCATGTTGTAAACACCTTAGTCATCAGGCCATACACCACTGTGTGTATATGTGTGTGTGTGTGTGTGTGTGTGTGTGTGTGTGTGTGTGTGTGTGTGTGTGTGTGTGTGTGTGTGTGTGTGTGTGTGTGTGTGTGTGCATGTGCGTGTTAGTGTATAGACATAGAGCAAGACAGACAAATCAAAAGAAACATGAATTTTGTTGACATACATTTTATCAATGTACATCTTGTTGGACAAATAACACTGATCTAATGTACTGAACTTGCAAACAATGTAAGTGACTAGATATAGAGAGGTTTGTGCCATTTACTTTCACTAGAAAGGCATGGCATGTAGGATGTTTTCCTGAGACTGGGGATGTTGAATTTAAATTATATCATGTGTGATTTGTTTAATTTCTTTATCCGGTGCTTTGTCACTTGTTTCATAGTCTTTTAAAAGAGATATGTGTGTTGATTTATTGGTAATTTATTTATTTTTGAGGAGACTGTACTGTAGGTACAACGAGTGACTGAGTGTTAGCAGTGCTTTTGCTATTTAAGGTTGGTTGTCCTTTTTCTGTGTTTGTGTGACCATGGAGTTGGTATATATATATATATATATATATATATATATATATATATATATATATATATATATATATATATATATAAGTTTGGGGATGGGAGGGTCAAGAGGGCATGTTACCCATATGCAAAAAAAAAAGCACTTGGTTTAGCTGTTTTATTCTTTTTGAATCATTTTTAATAGTAAATATTTTGAGAAGTGGGTTATCATGCATTGTACATTTTGCACCTGTGGATGTTTTTTCCAGTATAATAGGGTTCAACTTTTCTGTAGGATATTTAGATTAAATCTTTATCTTTATCTATATCTATATTTATCTCTCTGTCTCTCTGTCTATATATATATATATATATATATATATATATATATATATATATATATATATTTATACATAGAGAGAGAGAGAGAGAAATGTGTGTATGCATGTATGTGTGTGCACATATCTATCTGTGTGTGTGTGTGTGTGTGTGTGTGTGTGTGTGTGTGTGTGTGTGTATGTGTGTGTGTGTGTGTGTGTGTGTGTGTGTGTGTGTGTGTGTGTGTGTGTGTGTGTGTGTGTGTGTGTGTGTGTCTGTGTGTGTGTGTGTGTGTGTGTATGGCAGTACAGCTGCCCCATTTGCACCCCCCTCAACATTTTTTGTATATATTATGCCTTCAGCTGCACTTTTTAATGGCTTCAGTAAAATGTATTTAATCTTGATGTAGATGTTATATCAAAGATTTAAAAGAGGTCTCCCCCCCCAAATTATATATATATATATATATATATATATATATATATATATATATATATATATATATATATATATAGTAACTTAGCGTGTTAGTTTCCTCATGAAAATTTGTTTGAGCTATTGACAACATTACCTATAGTATATTTGACAATGTGCTTACCCCTTTAAACAAACATACCCACTGTTATGTGAAATACCCCAAAGGACTATTAAGCCCAAATCAAAATGACATCGCAGGGAAGTTCATGAGCAGAAGACCAGAGACAAGAGTGTCCACTCTGGAAGGAATCAAGTCCGAGGGATCAATTTTTCTCAAGAAGAGTCCTAATAACTAGTCAAAGAGATTGGTATTCTAGATGAGAGATCTGGCAACTATCCAGAGGGATTGGTTTTCTAGATGGGAGTACTGGTAACTAGTCAAATGTATTGGCTTGCTAGAGCAGAGTTCTGGTAACTAGATGAATAGATTGGTTTACTAGAGGAGAGGTTTGACAACTAGTCAAAGGGATTGGTTTATGAGAGGAGAGTTATGGTAAATAGTCAGAGGGATAAGTTTCCTGGAGGAGCATTCTGGCAAGAAGTTACAGGGATCGGTTTGCCATTAGTTTCCCAGAGGAATTCCTGGTAACTAGTCAGAGGGACTGGCTTGCCAGACGAGAGTCCTGATAATATTCATGCCTGACCTGAGCTCACTGACTGTGCTGTACTGACACATGACTCAGTACCTGAGGTATTGTAACTTGTTAACTAATGGCAAAGAATGTTACAGGGTTGTAAAAAATCATAAACTTCATTTTATTTACAAGGACTACAGAAATGAACATTAACAGTAAGAAATTCAAACGATGATGTTATTAATGATTTTGTAAATCAAGAAGCATTAAGCAGCAATCTGGTAGTAAATTTGTCTAGCTGTGTTTTATCTGAAGAACAGTTTGAAGTTTTAAATCTAGGTCTTAAATTTGTACCCACTGTAATTCCTAGAGCCCATATAGTTAAACAGAAAATTTTTAAACTTGTTCGAAAGTTGCATTTAAAATGTTTTTTTGCTCATGTCAGGAAGGATGGTACTTTTAGTTTTGAAAATGAAACATCAGAGGGTAGTTTTTATTCATGTTATGAGGAAAATTGGATGAAACATTTACTGACAATATGAATGCTTATTGTATTTTTGATACATCAAATTGTTCCAGTGTTAAATACGTTTATTCCCCCTTTCACAAATGAATGTATATCACATTTTAACTCTGTGGTGAATTTTGGAGGGGAAAATATTTGTGAAGAAATTTTAAGTAATAAAGGGAAGATCACATTGTTCTTCTTTCAGCTTTTCCCCGTTAGGGGTTGCCACAGCGCAACTCCGGTCTGCTAATGATTGGCAGTAGATTTTACGGTGCCGAGGTGCCAGCTTGACACCCAACCTTCAATGAATGCATGCCCATTCACGCATGTCTTTTGAAGGCCACTTGACCGTGGGGAAGACATGCAGACTCCGTACAGAAGGCGCTCCAGCTGAGAATCGAATGGGACAGCCTCTTGCTGTGAGATGACAACACTACCGCTGCACCACAGCGTACTACATTTTAACATTTAGAGAATGGAAGTCTTTGAGAGATTTACAAAATAGGAAGGACTTGGTGATTAAACCTGCGGACAAGGGGGATAAAATAGTAATAATGAATGTGATGCAATATCATAAAATGTGTATGGACCATCTTACAGATCAGGAAGTTTATGAGATATGACAGAAAAAAAAATTGAGGTAGCTTTGGAAGCACATGAAAAATTATTGGAAAAGGGTGTAAGGTTGGGTTATTTCACTAAAAAGAGATGTAGAAGAAAAATTACTTAATAAGAAAAGTGAAATTGCTTTTTTTCTGCCTACCCATGATACATAAGAGCATGAGTGACCCCCCAAGGCAGACCTATTATCTCTGCCTGTAAATATTTCCTTCATAATGTAGGCCTTTTATTACATGGATTATTATTTCCTTATGTTCAAAAAATGCCTTTATATATACAGGATAGCTTTGATTTTTTTAAGCAAATGTCCCCCATAGTTTGGGGTGAAGACATGTATTGGGTAGTATTAGACGTAAAAAGTCTGTACGCCTCAATTAAACATGTGGATGGCCTAAGGGCTATTTCCTACTTTTTGGGGGATAATCCACTTTCTAATTCTATAGTGGAATTAGTGGATTTTTGTTTAAAAAATAACTGTTTTTATTATAATAATCAAATGTTCAAACAAAAGCAGGGAACAGCCATGGGGGCTCCTATTGCCCCCTGTATGCTAATCTGTTCATGGCCTTTTTTGAAATTTCATTCCTGTTTAGGCAGGAATTTATGAAGGAATGTGTACATTTTTATTTCAGGTACATAGATGATTTGATTTTTATTTGCAGGGGGGGTTCAAGATAGAGTAGTTAATTTTGTTGCTGGTTTACATCAGAATACTTTTGGTCTGTCTTTTGATGGGTTACAACAAGGAGATAAAGTAGTGCATTTGGAGTGTATTTGGATTTCATTCTAGAGGGTAGGAGTGATGGTTCTATTCTAACTAGTGTACATAGGAAGGTTTTGGACAGTAGTCAGTACCTCCATGCGTTAAGCTGCCATCCTTCCACCCTTCTCATTTATTAGCAGCTCTCCCTTATGGGGAGTTTCTGCGTTTATCTAGGATCTGTAATGATGTGAACATTTTAAGACAGGAAATAAAAAGTCAGTGAAAATGTTCTTAGAGAGAGGGTATGATTTGACGGTGGTGAAGGAGGCAGAATGTAGGGTTATGAATGGTTTGTTTCAAAATGAAACATCTAACTGTGAAAAGGGTATTGTAAAACCCTGGGCAAATAGATTAAACCAACATAAAAAAAGAACAAATGTTTTTTGTTTCCATGTACAATACTAAAAGTAAACAGATTATAGATATGGTTAAGTACTATTGCAAATATTTGTTACAAGATAAATTCCTGGCCAATATTTTACCTGATCTTCCCTCATTGTCTTACCCGAAGGGTAAAAGTTTAAAGGACATGCTGGTCCATGGGGCTTTTATTACGCCATTGTCAAATATACAAAGGCCCTTAAAAAATCTAGGGACCTTTAAATGTGGTAAATGTTCAGTTTTCCCCCACATTATTAATTGTTTTAGCAATATTAATAATGTTAAATTTATATCTGGAGGGACATATATATGTGATAGTAAAGGGGTTATATATGTTTTACGTTTCCCCTGCGATTTGTTTTATATTGGAGAACAAAAAGGATGTTTCGTATTAGATTTATGGAACACTTGAGGGATATAAAACATCAGAGGGAAGACAAGATAATTTCTGCACATTTTAAAAGGGAACATAATAGTAGTTTTACATTATTACAGGGCTCTGTATTGGAACAAATTCATTACAAATGGGGAAATGAACAGTTATTGAAGGAAATGTTGATGTATAAGGAATGTGTTTATATTTTAAAACACAAAACACTGGTCCCTAAAGGATTAAATAATGAGTTAAATTGGAAAAGTTTACTTTAAATGTGGTGTCATTAATTGTGTAATTGTAATTTATTAGAGTTTAATTGATGGATGGGCTGTATAAAAATGGAGGATGTGAGTTTTGTATTTGTATTCCTAGTAGGTGGTTTCATCGAGGCGCTAGAAAAGTGAATAAAAGTATTTTGTGGAATTGCTGTGGAGCTGCTCTATACTTTTTTACAATCTGACATCCCTTTTGGTCCTGTTCGTTGTTGTTTGTTGCTGATAATATTCATGTCTGACCTGAGCTCATAGACTGTGCTGTACTGACACATGACTCAGTACCTGAGGTATTGTAACTTTTTAAGTAATGACAAAGAATGTTACAGGGATATAAAAGTCATAAACTTCATTTTATCGACAAGCTAAATGGACTCTCATTTTGCAAAGCCTGTCAAAAGTTTGAGTTCTTCTGTTGGCCATAGAAAGCATGTGTTTTATTCTTCTGTTCTCATGTCATTATAGGGACTGTATATGTCAGTTGCATTATTATCTACTCCAATCCTTGGTCACTCCTCCTCCCTCTGGTCACTTCATCTGGTATACAATGATCTCAGTTTTGTTTCAGGGGCCTTTAATGGTGATCCACTCCTTTATTCCCCTCTATGACCCCTCCCCCAAGAAGGGTGTTATATTCCACCTTATTCATCCTTATCAATGGACAAACAAGTGACTCAACCCTATCTTCCCAATCTTCATTTCTGAATAAGGATATTTGCCAATCCCTATTCCCCTTCCCATTGAGGGTTGTTGCTCTTCTTATATGCATTAAGAAGATGTTGAGGCTTGAGTGTTCATGTAAGTAGTTTATTGTATACAAATACATCAGGATGCGTGGCAGGAACATTAAACTTAAACGAACTATCTAACTAACTGACTACATGCTTGCAAGCTCTTACTCTGGCTGCTCACTTAAAATGGCTCTCTTGCTTGCACATGCTCAGTACTTATACATGTGCTGACTCACTGAAAAGCTTCTTAAAGGTATATCACACACACTGATCTACATCCTCCCTTTTTTACTGAACTGTCTCTTATAAACAATGACATTTCAGTAGACAAATAATTATACAGACACTAATAAAGAAAACAACAATCATGTCCAGGTTGCCGTGTTTCTGGAAGTAGGTTTTGAGATGTGACCAGATCTCGTGACATAATAGTTAGGACTGGGTTTAGCAACAGGGACATTCACTGGGGAATTTTCTGCTTGAAGAGTCTCAGGAATTTTATCAGGAATGGGGACAGCTGAAAGAATGTCCTCTGGAACAGGAACATTGGACAAGTCACTCTGAGAACTAAAGTCTTTGTCACAGGCAAGATGCTGTAACACGGGTTCGGTACTGGTAACAAATGCTTCCAGTTTTGTCTTGATTGCATTCCTTGTGATTCCACAATGTGCAATCTTGGCTCTTAACACAAACTTTTCACAAATCAAATGTGATCAAAATCTTTTGACTTCTGCATCCTCACTGTCTCCCCTTTTTGTGAAGAATGGAGCAGTTTGCTGGTTTTATCATAGCACAACTTCTGGGGAAAATGCTTTTTCAACAGTTGGGCTTTTACTGCTTTATTGTTCTTAGCACATGGAACCAATAAATTATTGCTGATTGGTAGTGTGGTTCTGGTTTGTCTCAACATACATCTCTGTACAGGTGAACCAAGATGTTTATCATGAAGAATGTTTCTGAGATTTAACAAGTTGAGAAAAAAATCAGTATTGTCTCGTCTGTATTTCTCTAATAGCTGTTTGCACTTTGAAATGCATGTTCAGTCAAGCCGTTTGACTGAAGGCATTCAGGACTACTTGTAATATGAACAAAGTCCCACTCTTCTGCAAATATCTTGAGCTGATGACTTGCAAACTGCGCACCATTGTCAGAAATAACTCTCTGCAGACTACCATGGACAGAAAAATGTTGCTTCAACTTAGTAATGACAGTACCGGCAGTTAGGTTGGGAAGTAGATCAATCTTGAACCAACTTGAATAAGAGTCTACGAACACCAAATAATGTTGAACATTTCACTCAAAGATATCTGTGGCTAATGTCAACTAAGATAGTTCAGGAATTTGTCGTAACTGAAATGGTTATTTTTGTTGATGCAGCTTTGTACTATTACATACTGAACAAGATGAAAGTACTTTCTCAATATCTCTTGACATAGAAGGCCAAATACTAGTTCTCTCACCCTTCTTTTGGTAAGATCAGTTCCTTGGTGGCCACTATACAAGATCTGAATGTACTCTTGTTGCAAGGACTTTGGAACAATCACCTTAGGACCTTTCATGATGATACCATTGTCTGACAAAATCTCATCTCTGTATGAAAAACAAGATTGCATTTCTACTGGTAAACAAGATTGCTTTGAAGGCCATCCTTGACTGATAAAATGGTTGAGCTTCTGGGCAATTGGATCTGAAGCTGTGTGAGTTCTGAGATCATCAAGATGTGTGGAAGAAACACTTCTTACTTCCATGACCTCAAACTCAAGTTGCTCATTGTTATGCTGTTCTGTGGTCTTCCTGTGCAATCTGAATAAGGTATCAGCAAGATAAAGAAGTTTGCCTTTTGTATAAATAAGATTGAAATTGCACTTCTGCAATTTGAGCATCAAACGTAGCAATCTGGCAGGAGCTGAATGCATAGGCTTTCTCAAAATGGTAACTAGAGATTGGTGATCAGTTTTGATCTGAATAGGTTGACCATAATTATAATCATGAAACTTCGAACATGCAAACACAATTCACAAAAGCTATTTCTCAACCTGGCATACTGCATCTCAGTCTGGGTAAGAGTTCTCAGTGCATAGGCTACTGGTCTACTCTCTTGAAGAATGACTGCACTTACACCAAACTTCGAAACATCATAGTAAAAAGTAACTGGTTTGTGAACATCATAGTAGCTGAGAGTTGATGGGTTGCAATTTTTTGTTTCAGGGCATCAAATACTGTGGTGTTGTTCTGATCAGGGTCAAATTTACATCTTTGCATGTCAGGTCTCTTAGCAGTGCTGAAAGTTGGCTTTAATCAGGAATGACTTTCCTAGACAGTTGATCATGCCAAGAAAACATTGTAGGGCATGGACATTGTCCAGACCTGGCATCTCTAGAAATACTGTTTGCTTAGAAGGATCTGATTGTAAGCCGGAACTGGTAAACAAGTGACCAACATAAGTAGATTCTTGTAGCCTGGATTTTCACATCAGAGGATTCATAGGTTCATAGGTAGGTACAAGGCTATCGGCCCTGGGGCCTATACAAGCCCAGCCAAAAAGGTACCCTGGCTTTTGCCACCCAAGAAAATTATTTTCCTGTGCCACTGTCAAGCAGAGCCACAGAGGTGATCCCCGGGGTGAATTTCATATTTCCCATCCAATCATCAAGATTTTTCTTGAAGAGTGCTAATGAGGAGCTTTGTTTGATATAGATAGGTAGTTTATTCCAGAGTATGGGAAGTCTCTGGAACAGGAATCTATCCCTCCGGCATGTTCAGTTTATTGTGCTGACAAGATTTAGGTCCCTAGAGCGTGTAGCTTGGAGGGATTGGGATGTCTTTAAGTTGAGCATGTCCAACAGCTCTGGGTTTGACATAGCTTTGTATGTTAGGCAGAGATAACCTCTGAGTAGGCGATATGTGATGGAGTAAAGCTGGAGTTTTTTGAGACGGTCTGCGTAGGGCATCTGTTTGTGGCCGGTAATCCTCTTTGTGAGGTATTTCTTCGGCCTTTCCAATTGTTGTAGATGTCTTGTGAGGTACATACCAAAAGGGGCGTTGTACTCTATAATGGGTCTAATGAGTGATGAGTAGAGGGGAACAATGACTTCTTTTTTTCGGGATGAGAAACCTTTTGTGATGAAGTGTGCCACGTAGAAGGATTTCCTGACTACTGTGGTGATGTGATTATCAAAGGAGAGACTACTGTCCACCTGTGTCCCAAGGTCTCTTATCACACTTTTGGTGTTAAGTATACTACCGCCTATGTTGTAGTTCATGGGTACAGAGTTTTTATCAAAGGGTTTTAGCATTGAGCTTAAGGCCATAGCTTTGACACCAGGCATCTGTCTCAGTGAGGCCCTTTTGTAGGATGTCCACATCATTAGGAGTTTTGATTATGGCACCTAGTTTGCAGTCATCTGTGAACTTCATTAGCCAAAGACTTTCTGTGTTAGCCTGTACTTCAGAGAAGTAGATACCAAATAGGAGAGGACCCAGGACTGAACCCTGTGGTACTCCACTTGTCACTGGTCTGAAGTCGGATTTGGAGTCTGCTACTTTCACAGTGTAGGTTCTGTCAGTGAGCCAGTTGGCAACCCATCATGTGACATAGGGATTTATACCTAGTTTAGTGAGTTTATCTATAATTCCAGAGTGGGGGATGGTGTTGAAAGCCTTGGCAAGATCTGGATAGGCTGTGTGAACCACCTTACCCTTGTCTTTGGCTTTGGTGACTGTTTCAAAGAAGTCTATCAGGTTTAGGAGACATGATCTGCCTTTTACAAACCCAAACTGGGTGGGATCCAGAGTTTGGAGATTACCAATGTCTTTGTTTATAAGTTCCATGATGATACATTCCATGGCCTTGCAGATCAGGCTCGTCAGGCTAATGGGGCGGTAGTTCCTGGGGTCCGTGGTGGCTCCCCCCTTGTGGAGTGGGATAACCATTGCTGTGCGCCATTCAGCAGGCACAAAGCCTGAGGTGAGGCTATGATTGAACATGGTACATAGGTGGGGTGCCAGTTCGTTTTGTAGTTCATGTAGAACACAGCCTGGGATGTTGTCTGGTCCCATGGATGCTCCGTTCTTGGCTTTGGAGAGTGTGTTTTTTATTTGTGCAGCCGTGATTACAGGAACTTTGCATTCTTCCAGTATAGAGATGGGCTCTTTAGGGGGTGAGAGGGGGGTAAAGTTAGCACTGAACCTATCTGCCAGGATGTTGGCAATATCAGTTGGGTCTGTATATTTAGTGCCATTGTGCTGTAACTCAGAGCAGATCTGAGTGTTGTCATTGAGATTCTTGACATAGCTATAGAATGCTTTGTGGTTGCGTTTAGAATCAGTGGCAATTTTGTTTTCGTAACTAGCTTTGGAGGATTTTATCAGGGATCGCAGCTTCTTACTGAGGCTGACCAGGGAGCTCCTCCACTCGTGGGATTTTACTCTCTTTTGCAAGAGTTTCTTCCTTCTGTTGTACAGTTTGTTTATGGCAGGGGACCACCAGATTGGCTTCCTTTTTTTGGAGGATAGTGTCTTGGTTCTGTTTTGGATAGCACAATCCATGCGCTCATGTAAGTGCTTATAAAGTGCAATTGTGTAGGATTCAGTAGTCGTAACGGTATTGTCCATCTGCATGGGTGTCATGAAGTTCACCACTTCTGTCTTAAGAAGCATGAAGTTGACTTTGGAGAAATTTTACCATGGTTTCCTTAATGGGGGGGGGGGGGGTGGAGGCAGGATGTGGATATCTAGGGTAATTAGCTTATGGTCGGATCAGACCAATGAGGCGTTGACTTCAGGTGTGGAACACCGGTCACTCATATTGGTAATGACTAGATCTAGGATATTGTTGCCCCTGGTGGGGGTGTGGATAAGTTGATCCAGGGCATTGGAATTTATGAATTCCAGAAAGCGTTGAGTGAAGGAGTTGGTACATGAGTAGTTTTCCCAGTTAATGGTGGGGTAGTTGAAATCGCCCATTATTAGGGTGTTTGGTTGAACCCTAATATTTTTCAGTACATCAAAAAAAGAGGAGTGGGAATCCTGGAGCATGGTGGATGATCTGTAGCAAGCTACAATATGGATTGCAGTTTTGCCCAGAGTTAGTTGCACTTGGATAACCTAGGCTGCATTATGCTGAGCAACTAGCCTGGAGGTGTGGATATCCTTAATGAATATGGACACACCTCCACCTTTGGTGTTCCGGTCCAGGTTACATGGCTGAAAAGTGTGGTATGAGTTATAGCCTGGTAGTGTAGGGGTGCTCTCTGGAGCCTTGAATCAGGTCTCAGTCACTGCACAGATATTGATGTTCTCCATTTTAAGGAGTGGCTCGAGTGAGTGCATTTTGAGATTTAGACTTCTAGCATTGAGTAACATCACCCTCAGTTTTTGCTTGCCTGTTCCTGTTATGGTGGTGAATTTGTCATTTGAACCTTGTGCACTATAGGGGCAGCAAGAAACTTAGCCGGTATCCAGAATCCCAGGGGTGACAGGTGCAGGCCATCTCTGGCACAGCATCGTGGTCTGTCGACCACGTCATCCCAGGCAGACAGATACTGGATCCCTTTAGAATGGCACCAGAAGCTTAGCCAATTGTTAAAGTCAATCATTTTGTCCTTGTACTGCAGCATCATTCTGGGTGATGGCAGAATGCTACTCAGGGCTAGGGTCATACCTGCTTGGACTACAAGATCAGAGAGCTCTTCCATGTCTCTTTTCATGTAGTCCAGGGAGGTACGTCTCAGGTCTTCAGCTTAAGATTCACTTTATGTGCTCTTTCCAGAAGTTTCTTGAGGTTTCTATCATGTTCGACTTCATCATTGCCTCCTACTAGAATGTCATCTACTATAATAGCACAGGGATAGCCTGAAAAAGTTTGCTCCATGGCACACTGAAAGACTTCATTGGCAGAATTTATTCCAAATGGCATTCTCAGAAATCTGCATCTTCCAAATGGCATATCAAATGTGGTTAACACTGAAGATTGTTGGTCAAGTAAAATTTGTCAAAATGAACTCTTTGCATTTAAGATTGAAAAAACAGTAGCATTTGGCATGAGGGCAGCAACCTCTTTGACTGTGCAAATTGGATGTTGAGGTCTTTTTAATGCTTTGTTCAGATCTCTGAGATCAATACATATTCTGATATCATCTGAGCTTTTCTTAACATCTACTTACATGGAAGATATGTATTAAGTAGGTTTTTCTACTGGACAAATTACTCCTACCTGCACCATTTTGTCTAGCTTTACTTTAACTCTGCTCTGCATAACTACTGAAACTTTCTGTGCTCATCTGTTAACTGGACTGACCTCTGAGTCTAACTTCATGGAACACACAACTGGTAGTTTGCCTAGTTTGTCTGCAAAAATATCAGCATACTTAGAAAAAATAGTTTGGTTGAAATTTGAGCTGTTGGCATTCAGAATTACATGGTGAATCTCTATTAAGTGAATGCAGTCCCATTCTCAAACTATCTCTGAGGCCTAATAATGACTGCACGTTTCTCTTGACTACAGAAACTGCAAGTCATAGCTGTTTCCAGCAGAGTAACATGAAAGCACTACCGAGCCATCAGTATGAATCTCTTCATCACCATAAGCAACAAGCTTCACACACTTTGATAAATCACGATGTCCTGCAGCTTTTACTCTAGCAAACGTTTCTGCTGATATAACATTCCACTTTGAGCCAGTATCTACTTTGAGATCTACAGGACTCCCATTATTTCAAACAGTACAAAAGGTCTCATTCTTTGTCCACAAATCTACTCCATTGACTGTTTAACCAAACACAGACACACCATCAACATAAAATGTAGGGTTGCAGCTTTCTAATTGATTAACTTGCCTCTTGCAATACCCTCTTATAATAAAAGAATATACCTTATTTGATTTACAAAACCTTTTGAAATAATTCCATTTATTGCAAGAATGACACTGCTGACCAAAAGCTAAGCACTTTTCTTTTTGGACTCATGGTTTCCACCACAATTAGGACAGCTGACTATGAAGCTGGGTGGGAGCACATGTTTTGACTTTGCTGACTTACCCTTATGCTTCAGTGAGCATGCTCTGGAATTTGCTGGAAAGACTCAGGTTTTCCCAAAGACTGTTACAGGACCTGCAATAGCTGCCATGTGCTTGGGCCTGTTTCTTTTAACTACTCGCTGCATGCTATCAACATGATCTTTGTCACTGTGCCTTCCACGTCTATTCTCATTTGTAAGCATACTTGTGTGCTTTTCTGTAAGCTCATATGTCTGACAAATCTCAATGGCCTTATTTAATATTAAATCACTGTCTCAAAGCAACATCTTTCTCACTGTGTCATTATTAATACCACACACAAGCTTGTCTTTTATCAACTCATCTCTCAAACCACCAAATCTGTTTGTTTTAGCCTTGTTCTCAAGCCAAATGTATATGTTGCAAGGTACTAGGCTTTTGATCTGTTGTGTAAAATAAGTACCTTTCCATTGTAATATTCATTTGGGGATTACACATTTCTCTGAATTTACTGAGTCCTCCCTTGTTTCAGCTGGTACTACTATATGGTGGTCTTCCCCCTCCTCTGTAAATACAGTAGGTGCATACACAAATGAACATGCTCTTCTAATGGCCTCTGAACCAGCTAAATTAAGCAGAATGAATGCTTTTATACACACATCTTTGTCAGAAAAAGCAGCCTGTATGAAAATATTGTATTCCTGCTCAAACACTCTCCAATTTTCTGCAATATTGTTATCAAACATAAATGGTGTGGGTCTGCGAAATCCTTCTGCCTTGCCCACAGATTATAATAAAACACAATGCAAAATGGCCCTTGTAATTATGTATGAACATTCACATACATCAGGTACCTGTAATCATATTTAAATGCATAATAAACTCTTCAAGATATTGTACACTGCGAAATATGCCTTGAAATAACTGTATTTTGCTAAATATTCTTTGAAATGACTTTACTTTGTGAAATAACTGCACTGTAATACTGCATACACTTGCAAACACTTTGCACACTTCAGAAACTTTGAATAGCTTTAGCTAATACAAAAAAGTAGTACATAGTGAAAAAATACAGTTTTCCCTTTTTTGTACATTTTATGCAATTCTTATATTGTTTCAAATATTTTTAATTATTTCGAATATTTTTATCAATGTCACAGTTTCGGACATTTCATTTAATAAATTCATTTTGAGCATTCTGAGTGCTTCATTTTATATTTCTAGTGAAATCAATCATTTAAGCAAGTTTTAGTACCTAGAATTTGTTTCCGACCTGTTTTGTGAGTTGTTTGAGCAGTGGGGATGATCCACTCCTGTATATTCCTCCATATTTAACTAGTTACCTCATGGCTGTATCCCTGGATCCCATTCTGACACCATGTCACTCTTCTTATATGCATTAAGAAGACATTGAGGCTTGGGTGTTAATTTATGTAGTTTATTGTACACAAATACATCAGGATGGATGGCAGGAACATCAAACTTAAACTATCTAACTGACCGACTGACTCCATACTTGCATGCTCTTACTCTGGCTGCTCACTCAAAATGGCTCTCTTGCTTGCACATGCTCAGTTCTTATATGCATGTGCTGACTCACTGGAAAGCTTCTTAAAGGTATATAACACACTGATCTACAGTGGTTTTGTAGCTTTCCTGATACACCAACACTGTCATGTTGTTGCCTGTTACAACACCATTTATGATCAACAAACAATCGCTACCTTGTCATGTCTCCATTAGTGCTCCGCTTCCTCCACAACTAGGGACTATTCATTCCTACCATTTATTAAATACCTCTCATTCACTCAACATAAAACACAATGGCTTCTTTTTCAGTATGGCTGCAATGTTCCCTTCCCTGCCATTTAGCTTTTATAACTGGTGGATATACCAAATGGGTTACAGCCCCGTCTTGTTTTAAATGTCATAACACTGGACCACCTCTACTCCTTGCCAAAATAATCTGCCACCACATTCATCTTCTCACTGCACATCATTAGGCTCCTCTCCAAGGCAGCCTGTCTCAGGACCATTAACTTGTTTGATGGCAGTGTCCGCCCCTTGCATTTGGGTCTGTATTTGGGTTCCCTACTCTGTGAGCACTGTCATCTTGTTTAGCCAAACTATCACTGATTCTGTCCGATATGCTCATCCAGTCCTGCACAACTTTTGTTATGCCCCCTCCTAACACTTCTTCTGCCACCCCTGCTATTTAAAGGTTATCGCTTTGAGACCTGGTTTTTAAACTTAATTTATCTAACCTGAACATAATCTCCAATATTTTGCATTCATGGTCCTCTAATTGTCTTTCATTTCCATCAAGTTTCAGTCCTTGCATCAATATTTTTTGTTAACTGTGCTCAATTTCCATTTTAATATATCCCACTAAAATTAAAATTTAATTAATTTAAAATTAGGCTGTATCTAACATTTAAGTTTGCCATTCTGCCCACCTTCTTCCAATTCTCTTCCACTCTGTAAGTTTTACTATTTTATTTTCTCATACAGCCTGGTTCCTATATCTCTTTACAGTTAACTGCTGAAAATCTGCATATACCGTCTTGCCTCCTGAATCTCCCCAGAAAGAGGATCCTACTCTGGCTTTTGTTCACTGGACTGTCTGTCTGAATTAATTTATGATACTGAAAAAGTTTTTTCGTGTTCCAGTCACTTAGTTATTCTCTTTATATTAAATAATTTTTGGTATATGGTTCGCTATAGCTTATTCAGTATTATTTAGATCAACAGTTTCTTTCTCTGCTGCCACATACCATTTGCACATTTTGTCTCCTTTCCTCCCATACATATCCACATTTTTGTCCACTGCTTAGAGTCATTTCTATAACTCAGTTTTTCCCGACTTTCCGCTATGATTCCTTATATCCTTACTGCTCACAAGAAGACCCATTACTTCAATGCTCTTTCACACTATTCCACTTTGAAACAATAACTAGTTGTGAGCTACGATCCTAAGCGATTATCTTCCTCAGTATATCCACAGTGCCCCCAGGAAGACTTTCCAGTTCTTCAGTGCTATAAGCTGGTTTTGCTAGGAGAAGCTGTATTTATTTTTTTTCATATTGTGAAAGTTGAGATATTAGTCACTGAGGTGGTTTGGAAGTATTCGACTGGTGATGAAGTTGTGAAGATCTTGTGGGTATCCAGTTCAATTGCGTTTGAAACCATGTTTGTGTTTTCACATATAAAGGTTCATGATATTTCAGAACATCCATGTGACTAGATATTTTTGAAGTTGTGACTCATTTTAGCATTCAGATGAATGAAAAAGCCCCCAAGTAGTAACAAATTCGCTCTTTACTACAATTTCTAGGAAGAATATCATTCCTTTACTTTGTTTTAAATGGACATGACTAAAATGCATTTCTTTCTTCCCAGTCTAATTATTTTTAGACAATATTATAATAATTAAGGGCAGCTGTTTGTAATAAAGTTGTGAAAATACTGCTTTGTCTTTTTAATTTTTTAGTTATTGCATTTGTTTACCAGGTAGTGTCTGAGTGGACCAGGGGCCTGTTTTCATTGGAAACCCAGGGAGAAAAGCTCCACAGTATTACAAAAACAATATGACAAAGAATATTTTAGAGAATACAGTCCAGCCAATAGTACAGTACAATGTAAGAAAAAGCAAGCATAATAGTGCAGTACAATCTACAGAACAATACAGGCAATAGTGCAAAAACAAAACAAAACAAAAAATAAATAAAAAATAAAAGGGGATTTTCTATTTTTTTTTTTTTTTTTTTTTTTGCTGTTTATCTATCATGAATGCTAAGTTACCATGTAACACCTGTTGTGTCTGACAAGTGAACTGTAACCAAAGTTGTAATATTTTGTTTGTTCTTGTTTTTTTTTATGTGGTGCTTTTCTCCCCAGGCCTCTACTGAAAATGGACATATATCCAGTTAGACTAGCCCGGTCAACAAATGTAAAATAAATAACTAAAAAATAAACAAGCAATGGAACAATACAAGTACTCCATTCATTTCCATACTGAGAAATAATACATATTAGAAGAATAGGAGGTTTGCTGAGAACAGTAAATGATGTGGGTTAATCATTATCCAGGTGAGTGACAGGAGCACAGCTAGTGGTTAGTCAGGTGTTCCCTTAGGAATGATTTGAAATTGTGGTGGTTGTGGTTTTTTGCTATTGTCTCTGGAATGTTGTTCCAGACTTTTGCTATTCTGTGTGAATAGAGGGAATTGCTGTGACATTTATGGGAGTTGGAAACCTTGATTGAAAGTTTGTTAGAGGATCCGAGAGTTCTAATTTTGTTGCTAGGTTGAACTAACTGGAAGATTGCTGGGCAGTTGTTGGGGTGATAGATTATTTTGTGGGTTAAGGTTAGCAGAAACACCCTGCCCAGCCTTTTCCTGGCTCTACCTTTTCTGTAAGACATGTAGCCAGTAGTAGTGAATTCCTTGTCTGAATATGTGGCTTCACCCAGGCTTATGAAAAAGCAAGAATAAATTGCTTATGGTGGAATTTTGTTGCAGTGTTTCATGGGATTTAGAAATACTAATGCCGGATCCTTACAATTCCTGATGATTTTAATGTGGTTATTGAGGTTTGGCCATTGTTCAGCAGGTCTTGGATTTTGTTCTATGTCTCCTGCACACAGCTATTACAATTTTGCAATGTATTGTGAGTTGCAGACCTGAATGTCTATACCATGTACACCACCAAGTGCATTACTGCAGTTGTAAAAGGGCCAGCTGCATTTTAAGTAAATAGTTGCTATGCAAGCTTATAGTTCTATGTGTGTGAAATCAAGGTTGTCATTTAAATTACTCTGTTTCATGGACTACTTTATAAGCAGGTGCTAACACCAGTGTGTGTGTGTGTGTGTCTGTGTGTGTGTGTGTGTGTGTGTGTGTGTGTGTGTGTGTGTGTGTGTGTGTGTGTGTGTGTGTGTGTGTGTGTGCATGTGTGTGCGTGTGTGTGCATGTGTGTGCGAGTGTGTGCGAGTGTGTGTGTGTGTGTGTGTGTGTGTGTGTGTGTGTGTGTGTGTGTGTGTGTGTGTGTGTGTGCGTGCGTGTGTGTGAGTGTAAATGTGACTCATAGAGTGCCTGTCTTCTGTTGCTATAGAAACACATTATGTATTTCCTTTCTAGTCCTAGATCACCTCATTTCCTGCTTCTAGTCTTTATGCTTTTACTTTCATCAGGAGACTATTTTCTTTTTTATCTTTTTCAGATTTTTTTTCATTCTTGAGTATGTGTTCCTGGCATTCTGTGTTTTTTTTTAATTTACCCTTTATGTATGGATTATGTCTGGGTTCGATAAACATTCACTGCCACCATCTTGAAAAGTCATCAAGCAGGGAAAAGTTGTTTGTTTACAAAACGACATCATGGTAGATTTGTTTGGATTAGCAGTTTTGGTAGTTTCTTCTAGAAATAAAGGACATGCAGTTGTAAAGGTTCATGTGACCACAAATACATAAATTATTGTAAATTCAATTAACAGAAAGAACCAGTAAAATTAGAAAATAATTAGCTAATCCTATCACCGCTCTCTAAAATCCTTCACAAATGTATTCAGTCTCAGTTTATGAAGCTCCTCTCAGCCAGCACAGTTTCAGGCCCAACCACAGTACTACTACTGTCCTCCTCAACTTCACAAACATAGTAAACCAGTACAGAAACTAGGTCAGCCTTGTTTCTTCACATTTCCTTGACCTTTCCAAAGTATTTGGCACACTGTAAATGCTCTTCTCTGAACTTGCAACACTTTGTCTCACTTATCCATCACTCTCCTGTTTTCACAGTTATGTATGCAATCATCAGCAGGAAACTATATGACAACAAAACCTTTCAGCATTTCAAGCAATCTTTGTTGGTGCTTCCCAAGGGTCAATATTTGTCCCCCTTCTATTTAATATTTTCATAAATAAACTTCATATTACTACAACACTTAGCACTCGCATACAGTATGCTGCCAATTCAACCCTTATCTGCTGTGCCCTATCCATAACAAAAATTACAGGAAATCACTCAAAAAATCTTTCACTGGGGGGCGGAGCCTAATGGCTAACTGAGAGCAGCTTGATTTTGAGCTCTTCATACTCATACTAGAAAATACAGGAAAAACTAAATATATTTAAAAAAATCTTGGTAAATATTGAAGATGAAGTAATTTATAACAAAACTACCAATTTTGAAGAAAAAATTCTGAAATTTACCTGTCAAATACTACAGAGGACATTCCAAACTGTTTGAAGATGAGTAACTCCAAGAATTCACACTCAGACTCTATTATAAAAAAAGAGATGCAACAGATATAGGTTCATAGGTTCATAGGTTTATACTAGGCTATCTGCCCTAAGGCATTTATAAGCCTAGCCCAAATTATTGTGGCTTACGCCACCCCTTATATGAAAAAATACTGTGCCCATTAGTTTGTTGTGCCTCTGTCCAGCAGTGACCCAGAGATGATTCCCGGGGTAAACCTACGATCTCCCATCCACAGGTCTAGATTTCTCTTGAACAGAGTCAGCGAGGTGCTCTGCCTCACATGGACCGGGATTTTATTCCACAGCATAGGGAGTCTCTGAGTGATAAATCTATCCCTCCAGCACGTCCTATTTATATCCGTGCTAAGGTTTAAGTCGCTTGCTCTAGTGGTTTTGGTGGATTTGGATTTTTGAGGTGGAGCATGTCCATTAATTCGGGTTGGACATGGCCTTGTATGTCAGGCACATGTCACCTCTGAGCAGACGGTATGCGACTGAATAGAGCTGGAGTTTCTTCAATCTGGCAGCATATGACAGATTTTGGAGTCCCTTTATCCTTTTGGTGAGGAACTTTTGGGGTCTCTCCAATTGCTGCAGATGTCGGGTGAGTTACATCCCGAATGGGGCATTGTACTCGATCATTGGTCTGATAAGTGAAGAGTACAGGGGAACAATGACCTCACTAGATCTGGATGTGAATCCCTTCATGATCAGGTGGGCAATGTAGAAGGTCTTTCTAACCACTTTAGCAATGTGAGTGTCAAAGAAAGGCCACTGTCAACCTGGGTCCCCAGGTCCCTGATAACCTCTTCTGTGCTTAGTGGATTGCCACCTATATGGTAGCTTGGGGTTACCTTGTTTTTCCCGAAGGGTATGACTATACATTTTTGGCGTTTAACTTCAGGCCATGGCTCTGGCACCAGCTATCTGTTTCCGTGAGTCCCTTCTGAAGGATATCCGTGTCCGATGCACTTTCCACTATGGCGCCCAGTTTGCAGTCATCTGCAAACTTTGTCAGCCAAAGTCCTCCCATGTTGGCCTGTACTTCTGAGAAGTAGATGCCAAACAATAGGGGCCAAGGACCGAGCCCTGTGGGACACCACTTGTGACCGGCTTGGAGTCTGACACAGCGCCAGCAACTCTAACCCTGTGGGTTCTGTCCTTAAGCCAGTTTGCAACCCATCTTGTGACATATGGGTTTACATTTAAGCTGGTAAGTTTTTCTACAATACCCGAGTGGGGTATTGTGTCGAAAGCCTTTGCAAGGTCAAGGTAGGCTGTATGGACTGCCTTTCCCTCATCAATGGCCTTGGTGACTATTTCCAAGAAGTCGACCAAGTTCAAAAGGCATGATCTTCCCTTGACAAAGCCAAACTGGGTCGGGTCCAATGTCTGCAAGTCCCCTATATCTTTGTTTATGAGCTCCATTATGATCCTCTCCATAGCTTTGCAGACTAGACTTGTTAAGCTTATGGGGCGGTAATTACCAGGGTCCGTAGAGGCGCCACCTTTGTGGAGTGGGACCACAGTTGCCGTATGCCACTCCTTGGGCACGTATCCTGTGGTAAGGCTGAGATTAAACAGCTGCCTTATGTGCGGTTTAATTCCTCATTTAGCTCGTGTAGCACACAGCCGGGGACACCATCCGGTCCCATTGATGCTGTGTTTTGGCTTTAGAGAGAGCAGCTTTCACCTGCGCATTTGAGATGTCCGGGAGGCTACACTCGGCGGGGATAGTTATCTCTCCTTTAGGGGAGGGGGGTGAAGTTTGCACTGAACCTGTCTGCCAGTATGTTGGCAATGTCTGTGGGTTCAGTGATTTTTGTATCATTTTGGACTAATTCTGAGCATATCTGTGAGTTTCCACCCAGGTTCCTAACATAGCTGAAAAAGGCCTTATGATTGTCCTTTGAATCCATGGCAATTTTTCTCTCAAAATTGGCCTTAGTTGATTTTATGAGTGCTCGTATTTTTTACTAATAATGATCAGGGGTGACTTCCCTTTTATGGATTTTGTTCTATCATGTAATAGCTTTCTCCTCTTATTGTAAAGTTTGTTAATGGCTGGGGTCCACCAGACTGGACGCTTGCCCTTTGTGGAAAGAGTCTTGGTTTTATTTGGGATTGCCTGATCCATGCAGTCCTGGAGGTGTTCATAGAAGGCATTTGTAAGGGCTTCCAGCTTGGGTTGTGGTTTCCTCTGACTCAGGGGCCTTGAAGGATACCACACCAGTCTTGAGTAGTGTGAAGTTTGCTTTAGAGAAGTTCTTCACTATGGTCTTTTTGTTTGGGGTGGGGGGGATGTGGATTTCCAGTGAGATTAGTTTATGATCAGATCTCACCAATGAGGGATATACTTCGGTGTGGAGCATTTTGTCCCCATGTTTGTGACAATGAGATCTAGTATATTTTCTCCTCTCGTGGGAACAGTGACTAGCTGTTCCATGGCATTTGAATTTATGAACTCCAGGAACCGTTGGGCTAGAAAGTTAGGGCTTGAGTAATGTTCCCAGTCTATATTCGGGTAGTTGAAGTCACCCAATATGATGGTGTTTGGAGATACATTTATACCCTCCAGTGTCTTCAGGAAGGCTGTGTGGGGTTCCTGAGTTTGAGAGGGTGGCCTGTAGCATGCTACAATTTGTAGAGCAGTTTTGCCTATTGTTAGTTGCACCTGGATGGTTTCAAGCTTCATGCGTTGCCACCAACCTGGAGGTGTGAGTATCCTTTATGAATATGGATACACCCTCCTTTTGTGGAGTGGTCCGGTTTTGGGGCCGGAACGCATGATATGAGGTAAAACCTAATAGTGCCGGGGTGCTCTCAGGAGCCTTGAACCAGGTTTCAGTTACAGCACAGACATCGATGTTCTCCATACTGAGAAGGGCCTCGAGTGCGTGCATTTTGAGATTTAGACTTCTGGCATTGAGCAGCATTACCCTCAATTTCTTCCCATTTTTGTTTTCTAGGGTGGTAGGTTTAGAATTTGAGCCTTGCCTAAAAAGGCACTATGGGGTGGCAAGAGCCTTAGCCAATATCCGAATCCCAGGGTGACAGGTGCAAGCCGTCCCTTGAAGCAGCGTGGCTTGTCAAGCATGTCATCCCAGGCAGACAGACACTGGATCCCCTTTGAATGACACCAGACATTAAGCCAATTGTTAAAGCTGATCATCTTGTCTCTATATTGTGGCATCATTCTTGGTGAAGGAAGGATACTGCTCAGGGTTAGGGTCATACCTGCCTGGGCTACATAATCAGAGAGCTCCTCTATGTCTCTTTTCATGCAGTCCAGGAGGTGCGTCTCAGGTCGCTCACACCAGCATGGACAATGACTGTGTCATATTTGTACTTGCTGTGGAGTGACCCAGTGCTTGTGTTATGTGGCGGATTCTAGCGCCCGATAGGCAGCTTACTGTGACCCTCTCCTTGTTCAGCCTGGTGAGTGGGACGTCAGTGTGTCTGACTATGGAGTCACCTATGACAAGTATGTTTGGTGTTGTATTTGGCCTTAAGGGCTGTGACTGCTTTGCACACTGCTTTTGTGGTTTATGTGTTGCTTGTGGGGTGTCTTGAGGTAGCAGTTGTTTGGGTGTCTGCTTTGGAGGCCTCTGCTGTTTAGGTAAATTTTACTCAGAGCCTCCGAGTATGTCTTTGTGTGTTTATGTGTTTGATTCAGTGGAGTGGTAGCATTATGTGAGGCTGGTTTTGTGGTGTGTGTAGTTGCCTTTTCCTCCTGTCTGGTCTTGCCAGTCCTGAGTTGAGAGAGCTCAGCCTCCAGTTTGGCTAAATAGCTGCATCTCTCGCAAGTATTTGTGTTATGTGGGAGGAGGAGAGGGTTGTCTGTGTACATGAGGCAGTTATAACATTGCCTCAAGATTCCCAGATTCACCAGCTGGACCGGAGAGGAGATTGACAACTGACCTTTGGACATGCTAGAATAATATTGGGAAATCCTTAATTGAAAACAAGGGCCAGTGGGGAGTGAGGGTGTAGTGCTTTTAATTTTTAGTGCTGACTTATATAATTGCTTTAGTGAGCAAGTGCCAGGCTACTCTGCTGGACTTATCGCTAAAAATGGACAGATTTACTCAAAATCTGGAAAGTCTAAAGGATAACTGCCAAAAACAAACATAAGTTTTTAAAGAAATCTTACAACAGCAACAAATAAAAATATCAGACATTGAGACTTCCTTAAGTGATGTTGATGGGAGGTTAAAAGAAAGTGAACTACATACTCAATTTCTGCTACAACAGAACACTTGGTTAATAAATAAAGTTGATGATATAGAGAATAGAGAAAGAAGGACAAACATAAGGATTTTTGGTCTTCCGGAGAAATCCAAAGGTGACGACATTATCTCATTCTTGAACTCTTGGTTTCCTGAAGTTCTTGGACTAAAAGAAGGCTTATCTTATGGGATAGAAAGGGCACACAGAGCTATTGGTAAGCCACTTTCTATTTCTTCTAAATCAGCTCCAAGATCCATAGTAGTTAAATTTCTTTCTTTTATGGACAAAGAGCTTATACTGAGATCTGCATGGAGGAAAAGTCCTGTTATGTATAAACAGTCACTATTAAGATTTGATAATGACTATTCAACCAGAGTTCTAGATATAAGGAAGAAAACATGGCCATTAGTAAAACTTTTGAAACAACATAAAATCAAAGCGCAGCTCTCTTATCCAGCCAAAATAAGAATCCAATATAACAACGGCATGAGAACATTCAACAGCATAGAGGAAGCCACATCTTTCATAAAGAATAATAACATAATTCCACTACCTGAAGAAATGGACTGGTTAAATTCATCTTCTTTAAAAAGGTCTCCAGGAAAAAATATTTGGTCGGAGGCAAGAGAAAAGAAGAAGCAAAAGACTGACAAGAAGAACTCTGATGATACTATTTCTCTCAAAGTATCAACTAAGGTATGATTATAATATATTAAAACTAAACTCTTTGATACACTAGTATAAAGCAGTTTTTTTTTCTTTTTTCTTTTCTTATTTAATTGTTTAGTTTATTATAATACTTAAATTTTAGTACTAATTAATAACTTACTAAAGCCCTGAAGTATATATTTGTTCTCTAAATACTTGAAAGCAGTAGCCAATGAAGTCTACTAGACATTTTTTTTTGTTTTGTCACTAAACTTTTAATATAAACTGCCCTTTTAAATGGTTTTCGCTATACAATTGCTTAGTTGATAAATTAAGGCATTTTTGATGCCTGAATAAATATTATCATTTTTAGAAGTCACATTTATGTTATTTAAAAGTTCACATTCAAAATTCATTGATTTAATTTGATGTAGAGTATTGTGATAAAAATGTTATACAATAGAATCACTCATGAACATTTTAGATATATTCAGTATATTACTGTATTATTTGAAAGTAAAAAAACATCCACGAGCCTTCTGCTCAGTTATTTTTAGTTTCCTTATCTAAAATGTTGTTCACCACTTCATACACAGCACATGACATGTTTAACTGTACATAGATGTAATTTAAGTTGCTGGCCAGAAGATGGCGTGTAAATACACACTATTGCAGAGTTTTCCTCTTTAACACTGCTGTTTTCTTCCTTATACAAGTAATTAGTTACTAGAATAGTACGCTATCATTGCCTGAATAAATATTGTTGTTCTTGTTGAATGCTTTTATGTAGCTTAAAGGTACACATTTACAATTTGTTAATTTGAATTAATGTAAAGTATACTAATGAAAATATTATAAAATGGAACCACTTGTGAACATTTTGGGAAGCATCTAGAACATTAATGTATTATCTGAGGGTGGACAGTATTCATGAGCCTTCTGTTCGGCTTTTTCAGTTTTTTTTGTCTGAAAAGTTGTTCACCGTCCACATTCATAAGCACGCGATATATCCTAGCATGTTTAGATGCAATTTAAGTTACTGATCACAAGATGGCGTATAAACACGCACTATTGCAGAGTTCTTCCCTTAACATTGCTGTTTTGATTACAGTAAAGGAAGCGTTTGCCTCAATTATTTTCACACTACATATATTCTTTGGTATTTTATTAAAAATTGTATGGTTTATTATCAATCTTAGTTAATATCTCATGCAAATATAGCGCTAGATCTGCTTTGAAGACAGCACTATTATAACAAGAAAGATAGTGAATCATTTAAATACTGTTGTGTCTTAATGGGTGAGTGTCTGGTAAAAGTATAATACATGCGCTCAGTGAACACATCTAACCGACACTGTGTTAGATAAGTTACTTATAGTTATTAAGTTATATAGAAATGGAAAAAGAGGGAAGGAAAAGGAAAGGTGAAGAAAAAGAAAAAAAAAAAAAAAAAAAAAGATCCCGAGTGTCAGCTTACTGGGAATTATACTTTTATTTATCTAAAATTTGCTTTATCATACTTGTTATTGTATAAAGGAAGTACTATGCATAAAATGTTTATTATAAATGATTAGTTATGAGACAAGAGTGCTATTTCACCATTATCAAGGTAGATTTCCTTTGCAAGTATAATTCTAATTTTGACCTTTGTCCTTTCTGTTTTATAGTTTTAACATATAAGTTGAGACCTTTTACTAGTTACCAGACGATCACTACATTTGTGATAAGCAGAAGACAATATCTGATATGTGTGATCTTTAAATTGAACTTAATAGAGAAAATCTTATGAATAATAACTTACTAATAACAGAACTACAAAAGATCACATATAAGTAATTTAGGAGTGAAATCTTTTGCACATGTTATTAATTTTAGATTGTGGAATTATCAGAGTTATAAAACTGACATTAACTGAAGAATGAGAAAATGCTTTAATGTAAAGCACTATAAATATTGCTTTAATTCTAACTGTTATTATATTTAATCTTATAAATGAATATTATTATCTGTAAGGACTTTAATTGGTTTCAATAAGTGGTTAGCTATATGTCAATTAACTTCTCACTATGCTGATGTAATAACTTATATAGATCTAAAAATATGTAAAAAAAATCTCTTTTATTTTAAACAGTATCTATCATACTCACTCTACTTCTTTTTATTATTAATAACAATGTTAAATATTACTAATGAACATTAATGATCTGACATTTGCTAATATATTATCTACAATTGGTAATTTGTAAAAAATTCATAATGTTAATGAAAAATGAACATCTAATATATTGTTAAAGCAATTAACCAATGTCTTATTTAAAATTGTTTACAATTTGAAATAATATCTCATTTTAGAATCTAATTAGTAATGAACAAAACTTCACAGACTAGGCATATGTGTTATTTACATAATAAGTGTATCTTGTTCTCTGGTTTTAGTTTTCATCTTTTTTTGATGAGCTCAATTTAAAGCAACATTTCCTCATTAATGCAACTATTATTACTGAGGGTAAATCTGTTTGAACTTTTAAGTCCAAACAGATTTGAGGTGCTAGACACTTTATGTTTGGGATTTAGAATGGTAAAATCATTAATTGTTTATTCAAAATATGTTAACGCAATGTTTTTCAGCTTTTTCATTTTTCAGTGGTCCAATTTGAAACTTTTTTTTTAAGCATAAATAGAAATAAATATATTCATTTCAAAATAACTTTTAAAAGAAAGGATAAATCTAATACTCTAAACACATTAACTTCCAAGGTAAAACAAAATTTCAAGAACAAACAATCCGAAAGTACAAATAAATACTTAAAAAAATGACAGACACAATTTTATTATCTATAAATATTAATGGTTTAAATAATTCTATAAAAAGGTCGAATTTTCTAAGATATTTGAAATTACAAAAAGCACAAAACATATTTATACAAGAATCTCATTTTAAAAGAGATGATAATTTCACATGGAAACCTAATGACTATCTAATTCTTTCTCACTCCCATTAAAAAAAAAAAAAAAAAACAAGAGGAGTTATAATTTTATGGAAAAAAAGTGTAGTTATTCCTCAGATCATTTACAAACATGAAGATAAAGAAGGGTTAATATCAATTGTAATAATAAAATATCAAAATAGAATTTGGACTTTAATAAATATCTACTGGATTCCTGGAATAGGATTGTCTATGGTTAAAAAACACATAGAATTAATTAACAAAGTAAATAAAGGTATGATAATAATGGGGGGAGATTTCAATTGTATTCTAGATGACTCTGAAACAACTAATAAAAGAAAGTTACGTCTCACACCCGTAAGTAAATATTTCAAAAGATGGTTAGAAAGCTTAAATCTAATAGATACATTTAATTTTAAAGATTCTAGCTCATTAAGTTACACACATAGCGATTATTGCTTTAATACTAAAACAAGAATAGATAAAATATTGGTATCCTCTGATTTAAACAGTAGGATAACAAAATTTTCTATTATTCCATGTCCCCTCTCAGACCATAATGCCTTAATTCTTAAAGTACAAATTGATTTCAAAAGATTAAACACTATAACTAGAATACCAGCTTACATCCTTAAATTAAAAGAGTTTAAACCTTGGCTAGATTCAGAAATCAAATATTTCTTAGAAACAAATCCTATTAACGATACAAATAATATAATAACTTGGGATACACTTAAGGCTTTTTTGTATGGCAAGATTATAGGATGGTTTAAAAATAAATCAAAGGAATGGGAATCTGAATTACACAACATACAAAAACGAATAACAGAAATAAATACAAGTTCTTATGATGTAATAGATTCTCAGGAAAAAAAAAGAAATTATAGATCTAAATAAAAAATACAATGAATTCCTCACTCATAAAACAAATCTAGCTTTGGAAAAACTAAAATTTGCTTCAATTTCAACTTCTCCAAAACACTTATATAATCTAGCAATGAGAATTAAAAAGCGGAACTTAGGAAATAACATCATAAATATAATACATGAAGGAAAAGGGAAAAAAAAGGTATCTGATGTGAACGATATTCTTGAAGCTTTTAAGTTCTATTATGCTAAGCATTATGGAAATAATGATAATAATATTTCATTTTCAGATCAGAAATGTAATAGTTCCTTAATAAAAAAAACTACCTGACCAATTAAAAGTAGAAATGGACAAGCATATCTCCATAAAGTAAATAAAAGACATAATTAAAGTAAGTAAAAACAACAAATCACCAGGAATGGATAGAATAATAATGGTACTATATAAAATTCTTCCAAATTCAGCAATTTCTCTACTTCATAACATGCTAAATGATATTCAAACTCAAATGATTACTCCACCATCCTGGAAATATTCACTAGTTACCCCTATAAAAAAAGATAAAAGCGATCCATCCCAGTGTAGCTCATATAGACCTATCTTTCTGCTTAATAATGATTATAAAATCTTTATGTCTATCTTAGTAAATAGAATTAAGAAATCCCTGACTAAAGTCATAAATGAAGACCAAACAGGCTTTATATTTGGAAGACACACATATGACAATATTCAGAGAATTTTAACCATTATAGAAGCTTTGAACAGAGACAATTCAGAAGCTCTTATAATCACATTAGATATAGAGGAAGCATTTGATTCGGTAAACTGGAAGTATCTATTTAAAATTTTGGAACTTTTTGAATTCCCATTAAACTTTATAAATTTAATAAAGAATATATATAAAGATAACCTGGCTTATGTAAAATTAGGTCCATTTACCTCGGAAGCTTTCAAAATAACTAAAGGCTCTAAGCAAGGTTGCCCTATGTCTCCCATACTGTTTGCCCTGGTATAGAATTATTTGCGTCTGCAATATGAAGTGATCTAAAAATAGAAGGAATTAACTTTTACAATAAATTTAATTCTAAAATCATGTTATTTGCTGACGATATATTGCTGACTTTAAGACCGAAGAGTCCATGCAAGAATTAGATAAACAAGTAGAAGATTTTTTTTCCATTTCAGGTCTTTGTTTCAATAAATCCAAGTCAAAACATATACTTCTAAATAAAATAGATGACTTGCATCTGAATAAATATCAAATAATTGGAGAAAAGGTTTCTTCACTAGAATATCTAGGAATATCTAGGAATTCTTATATCCGAGAACATAGATACTACCATGACCTTAAATTATAATAACATCCAAAATTTAATTCAAAAACAAGTTAATAGCTGGAATAAATTAATATTAAACTTGGAAGACAGGTTACAGTTAATAAAAATGATATTACTACCACAGATAAATTATATAGCATTAGCAATCCCTATTTTACCAGATAAAAAAGTTATAAAGATAATACAGAAACTTTTAATGGATTTTCTTTGGTATCCAAAAAAGAATAGAATTGCTTTCTCACATCATATTAGACCGTGGGACTTGGTGGGAATCAAATTTCCAGACATAGAAGCGTATATTAAAGCTTCCATCATTAAACTTATACTAAATTGGGTAAATCCAAATTATTCATCCGCATGGAAAATTTTACATCTAACTTTCTTCTTAAATGAAAACAAAATATTAAAAAATATGGATTTGGAGAATTATAATAACATATTTTGGCATGTACTATGTCATAGCTTACAAAATAAAACAACAAAGCCCACTAATTTATCATATCTGAATAATATTTATAATCTATTTAGAAAATTTATAATTACAAATCCAGACATAAAATTATGGTTCGAACTCTTAATACCATTTAAAACATCAAAGAATTTTAAAGAAAAAATCCAAGAAAAAATACTCATTAATTGGGAATCCAAAAACTTTATTTACTGGTTTCAATGCTTAAATAATCACAGTACTTTAACCACCCAACAAGTAATAAATGAGTTTAGTATATTTGAAATAGAACAGAACTACAAAAAATACTACAATATGCAAGTGATTTATGTAGAATTATTAATGATTCAAACTTTAATACTATACCTAAGTTCATAAAATATATGCAAGAATTGATTTATGGAAATCATAATAAGCTAATTTCTATATCTAAATTATACAAAATTTTAATAGTGTATAAAACCAAAATAGGTCAAAATGTTGTGAACATTTTAACAAAGGGCTTGACAATAAATCTATCATCTGAAGGTATGAATGACCTTTTGTTGTCAGTTAAGCTAACATCAAACTTCCAGATATGAAAAATCTTCACATGGAAAATTTTACATAGAGCCTTTTATACACCACATAAAATAGCCAAATTTGACCCTGCCCAAAAGCCCACATGCTGGAGATGCACTGTAAATTGCGAGGCAGATTGGATACATATATTTTATGATTGCATTAAAAAATTCTGGGAAGATATTAATAAATTTCTTCAACCATTTATAATGATAAATTTGTTCTAACAAAATCTTTAATTTTTTTGAATGTAGACGACTCAGTAAATATGAGTAAAAGTGATCAATATCTTTAATGGTCTATTCTGGCTGTAGCCAGAAAATGTATGACAAGAAAATGGAAATCCACTGTCCCTCCAAGTTATGAAGACTTCATATCTCTTTTAAAGGAATCTGCACAAAAAGAAATAAAAGTCAAAGAAGAAAGGATTTTTCCCAGACGTTGGACAGACAATCCTTGGAATAAAATCTTAATACTTATAGACACATTACAAAAGGATAGAATTTCTTCTACATGAAATTGAAATGTCATAAACTAAGACGGACTTATGTGAATATATACCAGTAAAGGTTATACTAGTTCTATGTAATTATTCCTCTTTATAACCTTATTGGTTAATCCTTTTCATTGGACCACCTGTAAATATTGTACATATTGTTATAGTTATTAACTATTTTCTTTTATTTTGAATTGTAATTTAAATATACTGTATCATAATTTGTCTACAAACAAAAAAAAAATAAAAATTATTTAGTAAAAAAAAAAAAATCTTTCACTGACATTGAAATATGGCTAAATAACTCTAACTTGCTGCATAATGCCAATAAAAAGAAACCTATATCATTTATTCAAAAACAACACATTGTGCAGCAACCCTCATTTCATATTACTTCAACTAATAACACAAAAATTGAAATCATAAACCAAACTCAACTACACAAAGTCATAATAGATGACAATTCAAATTTCATCAACACATTCTTCATTCCATCAAGAAAACTTACCAAAAATTCAACTTCCTCTGTAGGGCCAAACACTATCTGACAGATCAAGCAAGGATAGGTTAGCAGCAACATGCCTCCTTGCTTCTATATTATATGCTTCTCCTGTTCTTACAAGTATCTACACTATGTATAAAACTAAACTAGCATCCTGCTACTATAAAATAGCTACATTTGCAACCAACCAATCTTATAAAACACACCACTGCCATGCATTAAGACAATTAAACTGGCTTGAACTCCCAAACTATTTGACATACTCACAACTAATCATTGCCCACAACCTATTGTACTCTCCAGACAAATGCCCAGCATTATAAAATTCTATATTGTATCATTCACCCACTAGAGACCTATGCTCAAGTAATAAACGTTTACTATATATCTATAAAACATTCAACGCTGATGGAGACTCTAGCTATTCTCATTATGTGTCAGAACTCTGGAATGAAATTTCCACACAGTTAAAACAAACAGAAGACTTAAATAATTTCAAAATGTTGCTTCAACAGCACCTGTGCCAAAGATGGCTCTGTTCTTCCTGCTCGCCTAGGTAGCTTTACTCAGATTATTGTTTCTCCAATTCTTACACCCACTTTGCTTCCCAATCTTTTTGCACCTTATCAGTCCTACTCATATGGCACTGATTTCCTAAACCTTTACTTTTCCGCCTTCTCTCTCATCCCTCTCCCCACCACTAACTACAATTCCTCTTCTGTCCATTTATCCTCTTGGTCGTTTCTATAACTTCTTTCATATATCTCTTATCATTTTTAAGCTGCATGTCTGTCTGTTAATTATTACAAAACTCAAAAACACCCGTCTGATCTTTTTCCTGCAAGCATCATGCTATAAAAACATTAATTGTTATTGTATGTTATTTATCTTTTGAATAATTAGCCAATTTATGCTAATTTCTTTAATGCTTTTCTGTTAAAATGCTATGTAAGAAATATTAAAAAATATTTAAAAATCATGTAAATAAGCTCATGTATAGATGTTTTTACCCTGTAATTGTAAATGTACATTATGTGTAACTTAAATGTGGAGCTTATCTCCATGGGACTCTGCTGTAAATAAAATTTACCCAGTTGAACTTTTCCCGGTCAGAAAAAACAAATACATAAATATTTCTTCAGTTTCATTTAATTTCTTTCTTTCTTTCTTTCTGCATAGTTATTACATGTTCTTGGCTTCATTTTTATGTATAGTTGACTAGGTCAGATCTGATGCTTATATAGCCTCTTTACATTAGCTGTAGACATGGTGGTTCAGAAATTCCCAGGTAACAGAGAAATGATTTGTATAGTAGAATGTTGGTGACCAGTAAGGACAAAATCATTAGCTAACCTTACTTGATCTTTTCATAGTTTGACTCAATTCTGATTGAGTCATTGATACGCAAAGTTCCTTCACTTAGCACTGCTCAGCGTTAGTTAACATTCATTGTTCAGTGTTTCAACCATAATGCTTAGAAAGGCCATGTAAGAGTTTATTACTTAATATTTTAGGATTATAAACATCCCTCCAGGTCATTTTAAAGCAAATGACAAAAACAGATTTCTTAATTTTTAAATTCCATCATCACCCAGCTCTACCAAGAAACAAATTCCAAACAAATATGGTGTTACCAATCTTTCAACTACCATCAGGTTATTTCATATCATTATGTTGGACTTTTTTATTAATCCCTATAATTTCAGCATTGGTGTCATTATATGTACTTTTATAAATAACAATTAGAGCACCTCAGCCAGTCTATAATTAATGGAATAAAGAGGCAGTATTTCCAATAATTTCCTGTATTCAACATCTCTCAAACCTTTAACACAATTAGTAAAAGTTCTCTGGACTCTTTCTAACCTTCTAAACTAAGTAATATTATAATTACAAACAAATGCCCCATAATGAATAGCCGAACTTGCTATCGCTTTATATAATGGAAGCAATACTTTTTATTCCTACTAGTAAAGGTCTTAACAATGCTTTGATTGCATAATTATATCTTCTAAGTACTTCTCACAAGTTAAACCCAAAACTGAATTTGCTATCAGTATTAACATCCAAGCCCCTTATTACCTGTTCTTGTAACAAACAAGAATTGGCATTGCTAAACTGCATAATGTTATCCTACTTAACAATAAATTCCGTACGAGATATCATAGCCCAGGATCCCAGATTATTGAAATAACCTTGTATCCTGTATTGATCCACAATTGAGGTAAATACTGACCCAATTCTTGTATCATCATTGTAGTTCCTCAGCCTGATTTTATTAGCTGATGGGAGACTAGACATAAATATTGTAAATAAAATAGACCCCAATATAAACCCCTGGAGTATACCTGAGGAAATCAACTTCTCATCTAGAACTATATTACCTCTTCTTACCCTAACACCATCTATGTTTTAACTAATTATTTACCCATCCGGCCACATACCTATTTATATTGTTTTCCATCAATAATGACACAATTATATCATCCCGTACCTTATCAAAAGCATTAGCAAGATCTAAATAGACAACACCATTGAGTTATCCTTCAACCATGGCTTCCCAAACAGACTGATAAAAGCTCAATAAATTTGTTTGACATGAATTTCTGGGACCAAACAATGCTGACTTAGGTCCAACTTAGCCCAGAATATTAAGAAAACTCTGACAGAACCCTTTTAGAACATTTACCTAACAATGCTTGTTAAAATTACGGGTCTATAATTCTCCACAACAGAGTCACTCCCTTAGGACCGGTACCACTAAGGCATGTTTCTACATTTTTGGTACATATGCTTTGAGTAAAGATTCTTCAGGGAGGTATAGGTTCATAGGTTCATAGGTTTATACTAGGCTATCTGCCCTAAGGCATTTATAAGCCTAGCCCAAAGTTTTGTGGCTTACGCCACCCCTTATATTAAAAAATACTGTGCCCATTAGTTTGTTGTGCCTCTGTCCAGCAGTGACACAGAGATGATTCCCGGGGTAAACCTACGATCTCCCATCCACCGGTCAAGATTTCTCTTGAACAGAGCCATCGAGGTGCTCTGCCTCACATGGACTGGGATTTTATTCCACAGCATAGGGAGTCTCTGGGTGACAAATCTATCCCTCCAGCATGTCCTATTTATATCCATGCTAAGATTTAAGTCGCTTGCTCTAGTGGATCTGGTAGATTTGGATTTTTTGAGGTGGAGCATGTCCATTAATTCCGGGTTGGACATGGCCTTGTATGTCAGGCACAGGTCACCTCTGAGCAGGCGGTATGCGACTGAATAGAGCTGGAGTTTCTTCAGTCTGGCAGCATATGACAGATTTTGGAGTCCCTTTATCCTTTTGGTGAGGAACTTTTGGGGTCTCTCCAATTGCTGCAGGTGTCGGGTGAGATACATCCCGAATGGGGCATTGTACTCGATCATTGGTCTGATAAGTGAAGAGTACAGGGGAACAATGACCTCACTTGATCTGGATGTGAATCCCTTCATGAACAGGTGGGCAATGTAGAAGGTCTTTCTAACCACTTTAGCAATGTGAGTGTCAAAATAAAGGCCACTGTCAACCTGGGTCCCCAGGTCCCTGATAACCTCTTCTGTGCTTAATGGATTGCCACCTATATGGTAGCTTGGGGTTACCTTGTTTTTTCTGAAGGGTATGACTATACATTTTTTGGCATTTAACTTTAGGCCATGGCTCTGGCACCAGTTATCAGTTTCTGTGAGACCCCTCTGAAGGATATCTGTGTCCGATGTACTTTCCACTATGGCGCCCAGTTTGCAGTCATCTGCAAACTTTGTCAGCCATACTCCTCCTATGTTTGCCTGTACTTCTGAGAAGTAGATGCCGAACAACAGGGGGCCAAGGACTGAGCCCTGTGGGATCCCACTTGTGACCGGCTTGGAGTCTGACATGGCGCCAGCAACTCTAACCCTGTGGGTTCTGTCCTTTAGCCAGTTTGCAACCCATCTTGTGACATATGGGTTTACATTTAAGCTGGTAAGTTTCTCTATAATACCCGAGTGGGGTATTGTGTCGAAAGCTTTTGCATTTTAAAAGTCATTAGATGATATCCTTAACAAAAAAACCCAGGGAAAAAATGTTCAGGCCATCAAAGCATGCTGCTGTGTAAGGCCCATTTGTTTTAAGAACTTTTCCCACTATAGCATAAGTTATTTCAAGACATTTCTCACAGCCTGAGAAGAGTATATCCAGATCAACCACCCCCTTTTATCTTGTATAGGTAAATCTAAGAAAAACAAAGCCTAGATTTTAGAGTCTGCTGCAGAACTGTATCTAATTGTAATATAGTTGGATTAAGTATCTTCAACAAATTCCTTTAATAAAATGCCTTCTTATAGGCATTGGTGTGTCAGCTAAGTGTTCCTCACAACTAATGTCTTGCACACCTCATAAGCTTCCTAAAACCTTATTAAATTGTATTCAGCTTGTCCTTTTACCATTACATGGATTCAACCTACATTTTGTAGTCATATTTTCCATCCTATCATGGTCTAAAGTATTATTCCATCATGGGGTAAATATCCTGGTGAGTTATGCATGCTTATTTATTTATTTTAATTATTTATTGACATTTAATTACCAGGAAAATACAACTGGGTATGAGCACTGTTTCACCAGAGGCCCGGGGCGAAAAGCTCCAAAGTATTACAAAGCATTTTAAGAATAATACTTTTGTAGTCTTTAACAATAATACAAAAACACATGCAGTTTAAATAATTGTATCAAATCAGACATAATATGAAAACGCTGGTTAAGAACAGATAAAAGTTATATGACGATGATGTAATAGTTAGAGAAATTTTAGCTACTATATTGAGAAATTAAAGGTAAGTTAGTATAATACAAACAAGAATTGCAATACAAAGTGTTCCTCTATCAATATAATTAAAAGATCTTTACTAGCTAATTTCAGTATCTGCTATGGATATTGCATCTTCCAAGTTTCAAGCAATTATTAATTTTTTCTAAGATTTGCATGAAGTCTGCGCTGCAATGATCTTTCCTTCCAACTGGGAACATATGTAACTCCAAAGCCATATTATTTAAGTATTTTCAAATGACACACAAATGATGCAAGATAACTAATTCTGATGATGTGATGCATTCACTAATAGATTCAGTATTCTTATTCAAACAATGTCAAGAACGTTATCCCTGTTTGTAGGTTCCTTGTTATCCCTGTGTTTAGGTTCTTTTTTGTCCCTGTGTGTAGGTTCCTTGTTATCCCTGTGTGTAGGGTATTTGTTGTCCCTGTGTGCAGGTTCTTTGTTGTCCCTGTGTGTAGGATCTTTGTTGTCCCTGTGTGTAGGGACTTTGTTGTCCCTGTGTGTAGGTTCTTTGTTGTCCCTGTGTGTAGGTTCTTTGTTATCCCTGTGCGTAGGCTATTTGTTATCTCTGTGTGTAGGGTCTTTGTTATCTCTGTGTGTAGGTTCTTTGTTGTCCCTGTGTGCAGGGTCTTTTTCTATCTGTGTCGAGCCCCTCTCCTTACTGATGCTTAGCAGGTCTCCGATCCCACCACCAGAGCTTTATATGTTAACCAAGAAGATATTTGGGACATTAAAATCACCATCTACAATTTAAGAATCATTCAGAAAGTCTAATGATAATACGATCCAAAATCTTTTAACTTCAATGCTATTTTTTTTAGGAGGTCTGTAAAACATGAAATCCTTAATCATTTAATTTTTTGTACAGCATTTTTGCATTTATTTCATACAGTTCACTAACATGCAGGATATTTGAATATAATTTCTGATTTAAATACAATGAACCTCCAGCCCCTCTCTTCTTCACATTATCATCCCTGTTGTAGCCTTGCAAACTCATGTGCTTGTTGTTTTCAGAAAGCCATGTTTCTGCTATCATTATTGCATTATGTCACTTTACTTCCACTCTTGCTACTAATTTATCACATACATCATTTACACTTTCATCATTACACATAGGGAATCTAATATAATTTTCCTCCTTTTGAGCCATTTACTGATATGGTTGCATTTTCCCTAAAAAAGAACCCTCATATACATTTTTAACAGTTTCTGTAAAACTCTGTTGCTGAGTTGGCTAACTTGAATCCAATGCACAGCAAATATAATAACATATATTAAGCATGTTTTCTGTTATGGGTATTTCTTCAAAGATCAGATAATTTAACAAAAATGTGCCTATACTATCCAAGCAGGGGAAGATTTTAATTTCAATCTATTTTTTTATTTCAAACTTTCTGGGATTGTCATTAATATTTTGGCTCTGACACTGCAAAGCAACATGACTGAAAGCTATTTTGGACTTCAACACTGGACAGGAAAGAACAGGAGCAAACATGAAACGTGTGCATTGAAATCATTTGATCTGAAGTTGTTGTTTACATTTGCTCTTCAACCTGTGGGACACGGATCTGGGATGGATCCAACTCAGCCGCATTTTCCAGCATTGGATCTGAGCTCCAAGCTCCTCCCCTACCCATAATGCACCAGTCTCGCTTCTCCCTAAGATCTCATTTGCTGCACATATTGCTAGCATCGTGGTCCATTGCTCCAGGCATTAGTGAGTGTTTTTCTGCTAATTTTTATCCTATTCCAGGTTCTTTTTAGTACCAAAAAAGACAGGGGACTTGAGACCGATCCTGGATCTGTCAACCCTAAACCTGGCAGTTGCCAAGATGAAGTTCCGGATGGTCACCCTCTTATCTATCCTGCTCTTCCTGCAGGAGAATGACTGGATGTACTCGGTGGACCTCAAGGATGTGTAATATCACATCAAAATGGACAGACCCTCTTGGAGGTTCCTCCACTTCTGGCTGGGAGCCAATCATTACCAGTTCAGATCACTACCCTTTGGTCTCACCACATCCCCCAGGGTGTGTACCAAAGTGATAGTTGTGGTAGCAGCTCACCTGCGGCTGCAGGGCTTCCAGGTTTTTCCCTACTTGGATGATTGGCTCCTTGCCGCTCCCTCCAGGTATTGACTCTGCCAAGCCAGGGATTCCCTTCTCCAGACCACCCACCAGTTGGGCATTACCATAACTCTCAACAAGTCCCAGTTGAAACCAGTTCAGGTTCTGGATTTTATTGGAGCTTGGTTAGATAACACAAAAACAAAAGTTTTTCTAACCCCAGACAGACTGTAATCCCTCAGACTTCATGTCTTGTGGATCCTTCAAGCTCACTCTCCCTCAGTGGAATCTGTCTTATGGGAATTTGGGTCCATGGTAGACATGATCACCCTCATGCTCATGACTTGGTTGCACATGATAGTACTCCAATTGACTCTTGTGGTTCAGTGGTCATTACTAAATCTACCATTGTCCCATCCTCTTTGTTTATCATGAGTAGGCAGGGATTCTCTTCTCTGGTGGATTTAATTCCCGGACCTTTATTGAGGTGACCCATTTGTTCTTACTACCCCATTGACCATGGTGACCACAGATGCCTTCCTACTTGGGTGGGGGGGGGGCATTACTTGGGAAGGACAGTCCAAGGCATGTGGTCTTTCCTGGAGACGCAATTGCATATCATTGTCCTGGAGATGAGGGCAGTGCTGTTGGTGTTGCAAGCTCTTCATGCCTATCTTCCCCTAGGGATGATTGCTAGCCAGACAGACATGTCTGTCATCTGGTACATCAACAAGCAGGGGGGAATTAGGTCTTATCCACTTTGGCATGAAGCCATGAGAGTGTGGGAGTGGGTGATCTCCACCAGCCATCTTCTGTTGGCAACACACATTCTGGGGAGGTCCAACATTCTAGTAGACAGGCTGAGCAGGTCTATCCTGATGCCTTACAAGTGGTCTATGAATTCTTCAATAGCAAAACAGATCTTTCTAAAGTGGGGTCAGCCTTGCTGTGATCTCTTCACCTCTCCTTCCAATGTGAAGTGCAGCAAATTCTTTGCTCTGATCCTCCCACCGGAGGAAGCACCAGAGATGCTCTGGTTCATGCTTAGCCCCCCAACCTTCTGTATGCTTATCCTCCTCTTCCCCTGATTTCCAAATTACTTCAGAAAGCTCAACAGCTTGGGTGCTCAATTATCCTCATTGCCCCATTCTAGCCTCAATAAATATGGTTCTCTTCTCTGTGGTCTCATGTAGTGTGTCCTCCCTGGACACTGGATCCGGTTCCGGATCTGATTTTTCATCCCTCAGAGATTCCACACCCAGATCTGACCAGTCTGAAGCTTACCACTTGGCTGCTCCAGTTGCCATTATAGTTAGGACTCCCGGGCTATCTTCTCCAGTTAAGAAGATATTGGTAGTTGCTCATAAATCTTCCACTAGGAAAGTTTATTCTAGTAAGTGGAAATGTTTTTTGATTTGGGTGTGTCAACATGACTTGGATCCCTTTACTGCCCCAGTTCCTGCTATCTTAGAGTTTCTGGCAGGTATATTTCAACAGGGGGGGGCAGTGTTTCTATGGTTAAAGTTCAACTGACAGCTATATCTAACTTCCATGTAAGGGATAATACAGTTTCCCTGTCTTTGTCTAAGCTTTATAAAGCATTTTTGAAAGGTACCTTTTTTCTTAGGCCCTCAGTCAAGGACCCAACACTGGGTCTATATCAGAACATTGAAGTTTTAAAACTTCGAATGTTCTAATATTGACCCCTATTCAGCGAACGCTAAAAATAGTGAAGCTGCAGAACATCTAATTCTTTCCTAGAGAAAGAATTAATTTGCCGGTTCTGTGGCTTCGCTATTTTTATCACTGTGGTGGAAAGTTACAGGTCGGGTTCAGGTAAGTGTGCGATTATGTGTACATTAGGGTTAGGGTGTGGATTGGGTGAGTTAGGGTTAGGGCACGGGTTAGGTGAGTTAGGGTTAGGGGCAGGTTAAGTGAGTTAGGGTTAGGGCATGGGTTAGGTGAGTGTGCGATAGTGACGGACCTTAGGGTTAGGGTTTGGGTTAAGGTAAGTGGATAGATAGTAGTGTATGTACAGTTTAGTGTAGGGTTAGATGTAGGATTTTAAGTTTATGTGTGTGGATTGATTTTTTTTTTTGGTATGCTTGTGTTGTGTGTATGTGTTTCAGGTTTCAGAATAACAAATTTTTTCCGTGGAAAAAAATTCGCTGTTCTGATTATTCGATATTTTGTGGTTTAGATATTTTAGGTTCGATGAAATAGTGTATGCTCTTTTCATCTTTCTATAGCATGATATAAACACCCCAACACCACCTTGAGACCACACGCTGGTCCACCAAGCCATAGTTTCTTTCCCATTTGAACCCACAGCTTGGGTGGATTTGCAGTTTTTGTCTTGGAAGACCGCCTTCCTGATCGCCATTACTTCAGCCATAAAGACAGGATGTCCTAACACACTAATCCTTTTTTATTTCCAAAGGTGGCCTCAGAATTAAACATTAATCAGGTTATTAATTTCCCTGTTTTCTTTTTGAATTTTCAGAATAAGGGAGATAATAAATTGCACCTGCTGAATATTCGCAGGCAATTACATTTTTACTTGCACAGAACGAAGTCCTTTCATAAGTTTGATCAACTTTTTGTTTCCTACTCTAAGCCCTTTTTAAAGAAACCTATAATGAAGGTCACCATTGCTCGTTAAATCTCTCAGTGCATAATTCTGGCATATTCAGCCAAATGATTATCTCCACCAGGTCAACTTATGGCACATTCTACTAGATCTATGGCCACTTCAGCTGCCTTTTGGTCTACAGTTTCTTTGGATGATATTTGTTCTGCAGCTACCTGGGCATCGTCACATACTTTCATCTCCCATTACAAGTTGGATCTCCTATCCAGAAGCAGGGCATCCTTTGACTCTGCCGTGCTCTGTAATATCCCTCCATGAGGGCGTCCCATTTTTTTGTAGCTGGGGACTCTTTCCCACAGGTTGAAAAGCAAATGGAAACAACAACTTCAGATAAAGAAGTTATGTACTCACCATTTCATTCCATTTGAGGTGTTGCTTTTCATTTGTCTTCAGCCGTTCCTCCCTCCTTCCCCCAGCCTTACGTGGGCTGTGTGGTTAACTGGCCAGAAGAGACATATCCTTACTTTGGCATAATTTGTTCTTTCCTATAGTGCTCTCTGAGTATTTTTGCCAAGCGGTAAGGCATTGTTTCAGGTTGGGATGCTATGGTTGGCAGCAAACTTGATCTGAGGGGAGAGGGAGACAGGGGCATTATGGGTAGAGGAGGAGCTTGGAGCTCAGATCTGTTGTTGGAAAATGTGGCCGAGTCGTATCCATCCGGGATCCGTGTCCCACATGTTGAAGACAAATGAAAAGCAACAACTCAGATGGAACATTACGGTGAGTACATAACTACTTTGTTCAACATCGTTCTACCAGAAACTATGTATTCTGGCTGCGGTGAGCATTTACATGCTGTATTATCTAGGCAGATAGTCCCTATAATTTCAGATGCTTATCTAAGACTGTTGAGTTTATGGTTACTAAATCTAATATTAATTTTCAGGGCTGGTCATACCTAATTTTTAGGGATTCACTATACAATATAGAAGTACTGAAATGTCGAATTTCAGTATTTCGAGACTGAATAGTTGAAAACCCACATACACGAAAACCCACAATCATGAATACCACAACCCCGACCATTCACACATACACACAAACCAGGACATAATCACACACACATACACCTGCCTAACTAAACAAACATAACAACACACAGAAACATACCTAACCTACGTATAAGCAGGGTGGCAAGCCCCCCTGCACCCCCCCACACCCCCCCTACTTATATATTCTAACTCCAAGGTCGCACTAAACACACAAACACACAAAAAACAACACTGCACACACTCACACACACTAAAATCCCTACCCAGTTTCCTCAAACACACAACACTTACCTGATATCCCAGATAAATCCACAAACTGCACCACGTGTAATGAACGCAACACAACAATAGAGGCGGATTTGACATTTGCGGATTCAACACTTCCGCATTCAGCATAGTGTAGTCTCAAGTAACTGCACTTTCCACTATTCGGTCTTGACATACTGAAATTCGAGATTTCAGTATGTCGAGATTGTCTAGTGTATCCATTTTTAAATATTCCAATTCTCGGATTTCTTCTTCTCATATTTTATGTATATTGAGTAACTTTGCTCCAAGTTTGAATTTATTGTATAAATAAAACATTACAAAACATTTTACATGAATAACACTGAAACACACACAAAAAATACAGTATATCGAGAAGTTAGAATAGTATAAAAACAATCATCAGAATTTAGTAGATACATGACAGCATATTCACAGTGATTATTGCAATTATTTATTTTTCAAAAATGAGGTATTCATTTAACAAAATGTCTTAATATCTCTTTTCTGTTCAAGGTTGGGATTGTTATAAACTTGCTAATACTTTTGATATGTACTCATAACACCTTTTGTTTTTCAAAATCACTAATATATATGTTATGGCCTTATGAAAAGAAGTTGCCGTTTGCTAAGCATGCCTTCAAACTGTCCTTAACCGTTTCCCAACATTTAAATATCATTTGAAGTATAACAACCAATGTCCCAACATTTAAATATAATTTGAAGTATAACAACCAATGTCCCAACATTTAAATATAATTTGAAGTATAACAACCAATGTCCCATCATTTAAATATAATTTGAAGTATAACAATCAATGTCCCAACATTTAAATATAATTTGAAGTTTAACAACCAAAGTTACAGTAAACAGTGTTATTTCTTTCATATTGCCTTTGTCTCATAGCTCTGTGGCCACAATGTAACCCATTACAATGATCTAGGGGAACACGTTTCCTCAAAACTTTCTTCTGTCAGTCCCCTTACTGTGACCCCCAATACCTTAGGGCATACCTAAACCACATTGGTGCAATCTGCTTCTGAGCATGAAATTTTGTTGAAACTGCAAGGATACTCTGATTGCAGTGTTTCAACAATACTTTTACCTGTACCTGCATCCTATTTAAGGTAAAACAAACCACTGTTTTATGTGCTTCCCCTACATTCCCTAATATTACTCTTTCCTTATTAATACCAGTAATACAAAATGATGCAAAATTGGATTTTGCACTCAGGAGGGAATTATAACATTCAGCTAATTTGGCTACTAGGATATCACCTTACTTTATTAATCTTGTATTACAGCTGAGTGAGTGGAGTTGTACACCATTTGTCAAACCAGCGACAGTACATCCATCTGTTGGAAAAAGCTTCTAATATTTCATAGCAGCAAATGTAAAATTTACTCGATATTTTTATTCCAAAATCATTATTTCATGCATCTTACACTAGTAAAACACATGAACTGTCAAAATGTCCTTATTATAACATGATTGCCATTTAGAAATTATGGTATTTTCCAAGGAAACAGATGAATCATAAATGTAAATTCTTTCTGAACTGTTAAACTAGAATGCCATCAGCTTGTTTTACCTCATTCTAGACACCGGGGGGGATTCAGTAATCTTCCGTGTAGGATGAACGAAGCCCTACTCGGGGACTGCCATCTAAGAGTATGATGTCAGTGCATCATGCATATGCATGAGGGCATGCTGACCCAACTCCCTGGCTAACACGGACCATGTAGGAGTGCAGGGGGCTTGTCAGACTGCCGAGCAGTCCAAAAATCCACACCTCTGCAAGTGCCTAAATCTTCAAATGTCAGCAGATATGAGCGAGTCTGCTCAAATGTGTATACCCCCAACACTACACTCCCCCACATTGAAAAGCCCTGTACAACTGAAATAAAATGTAAAAAAATTTTTTTTAGTATTCACGATATAGCTGCCCGTATTTGCGCGTGTGTGTGCGGGTGTGCCAATTGCTTAGCTACAGTTAGCAGTTTAGACATCAAAGAGGATAATAAACCACTTATATGCAAATTAAGCCAAATAGCAATAGTGTAGTGGCAGAGCCTTCGCGCAAAGTGGAGGCATTCCCGGTTTGAGTCCCACCACTCCCCTTTCCATTTTCTGTAGGAAATCTGTGCATAAAAAGAATTCCTGACATTTACCTTTTAAATTTAATTAAAATGCATTGAAATGGTCTATGTAGTAGTGAACGATATTTTAAATATATATAAGAAAGTGAAATGATCATGCATACTAATGAATGCATAAGTAACCTATGTTAAACAATATGAAGCACTGCTAAGCAACGTTTACCAATAGTAAGCACATTTAAGAATAATTTCCCATAGCTAAGCACTGGTTTAACTTGCGCAATAACTTTGTGCGGAGCTGCGCATCGCGCCAACTAGTGCAAACCAAAGATGTTTGCGTGAAGCTGCGCACCGCTCTAACTAGCGCAACGTCGGGCAACTTTGGGCAACGTCGGTAAGCGTAGAGCAACGTTGGGCAAAGTTGAGCAAAGTCGGCTAAACCCAGCCACACCCCCTAACAGTCAGGCCAATAGTAAAATAAAAAAGCAATGACAGGTCTCGAATCCAGGATAGTGTGCACCATAATCACAGTACTAATCCACTAAGCCATGACAGCATTTGATGTTCATGGACTGTCAATACACATATACATATGAGTCAAAGTTTACCCAGTGCTAAGCAGGTGTGCACTGAGTTGAGAACTTTCAAATCTGGCCAATCACAAATAAGTGCAGGAAATGTGGCATATTTAAGCTCCATAGGTGGGAATACTCGCCATAACTGGTTGCAGCTCCCATCTGCAAGCAACAATGGCTGGTGTCGGAGAGGGCTCTCGCTTCCGAGCACAATGGTGGGGCGTTGAGGAGTCAAAACTGATGGTTTGGCTCCTCGTTCATCGTCATGATGCTAGACTCCTGCAGGGCCAGTTCCAGGGCATGGAATACAAAGTGGAGGCCTGGAACCGTCTCGCACATGAACTCACCCGTGCCACAGGCGTCCCTTGGACTGGTGAGCAGGTCAAACATCACCATGCAGACCTGAAGAGATGCAAGCAGGACCAACTGAACCAATAGATACAGGTGGCCTGTGGGATGCAAAATGCCCCACTACTGAGTAGGTAGCCATGGACTGAATTATGTAAAAATTGCTAGTGTAGTCAATAGTATGGATAGGTATATGTCTCAATATAACTTAATTTACTTCACAGCTGCAGGTGTCCATGCTGCGAATCAGCAAGCCTATGCTGATAGGCTGCTAAGGCTGCGCCACCAGGCAGGTTAGTAATTTTTCTGCATGTACTGTTATATAAAATAAGTGACAGAGCCTGACTAAAAGTGTCTCAGCCCGATAATAAAGGTATAATAAGGCTTAAATAACCTCTCTGCATGAACTGTTATGTAAAATAAGTCAGAGAGCCTGAAAACGAGTGTTGTAACCCATTAATAAAGGTATAATAAGTCCTGAATTATTTATCTGCATGTATTGTTATATAGAATAAGTGAGAGAGCCAGAAAAAGAGTATTGTAAACCATAAATGAAGGTATAATACATCCTGAATAAGATGTCTGCATGCACTGTAATAACAAATAAATGAGAGAGCCACTAGAAGTGTGTAATGTAATTAATAAAGGTATAACACCTGTAGTGTGTCTGTGTCACTTTCTTTGAACTGTTGATGTACTCTTGCAGTATAGAACTAGTAGTGTTGTATTAAGGGCTGTCAACCCACACTTGGGTAGGCCCACAGAAAGAGTATGAAGGGAGTGGCAGTGTCTCTTAACCATATATACAGTCCTCAACTGTAGTTTCAAGGCTGGCATGTATAGGTAAATCTGGCACATGAGTAGCTTGGAATTGTGTGCACTGGAAATGTCAGTGTGCTGCTAGAAATGTAGGGGGCTATTAAAATATAACTGATAATGTCACCTGAACACATCCAGATGTGTAGACATATGAATATAAATAAAATATATAAATACGTAGCAGTAACATCTGCATCCTGGACAGTTTGTATAACAGATCCAGGTCAGGTACATAAGGAACTAGCAAAACACATCCCATAATGTAATGGACATTGCCTAGTGTAATAATACATGTAGGGGATATATACCTGCAGTCAATAGAAATGTATGTAAACTATAAGTTCATATAAGTTGTTAATGGAAGTATCTTTTTACACCCTACTGTATGTGCATAAACAATGCAATTCCACACCTCAATGGGTATATGTAATCTCAAAACATTCGTTGGGATATATGTCCTATTGGTTTATAAATATCTGCATAACTTTGATGCATGTGGCCTGTTCAAACACCACAATCTTGGTGGCCTGTTGCCACCATTCATTCCTGCATGCTGTTGGAATGTCCACTGTCATTCAATATATGCATGAGTTATGCTTGCTGTTCAACTGTTGGAACTCTGGTGTGTTACGTTAATGGGAATATTACTGCATGCTGTTACAACCAATTTGGAATGCTATTGGCTATATTGTCATTAAATTCACCTAAACACAGAACGTATGGGAAGGCCGGTCCCACCGGACCCACCTGTCCCACCTCAGCTGGCGATGACACCTGGCACCAGCAGGTCCGGTGCCCAGCCCGGGACCTCCTCCTCCATTGGCCTTGTGCCACCTTTGGGTGGAAGCGCTGCAAGGGATGGGGCTCATCCCCCCCGTGCAAGGGTGGCCAGAGGAGGGCCACCTGTCACCATCTGAATGGTCCGGGCTGTGATGCATAGGGAGATCCAGCATTCAGTCGCTGATCCCCTATGCCAGTTCGAGGCAAGTGTGGCATGACTCATGGGTGAGCCTGCCCCTCCTATGCAGCCCCCATCACAGCCACCCTCCAGGCTGTGAAGGTGCAGTGGTGACAGCCCATGGGTGGGAATCTCAGTTCCACTATTACCATCTGTGGGCTCATGGGCTTGCGATTTCCAAACATCCTTCCCCGTCAATTGTGTTCACCCACCCCATGTGTCATATTCCGCCCCTGTATGCGTCTTGTTTGTCTTGTCTGTTTATCTTACCAACCTACCTCCCAAAATATACCTACTTCCCCTACCCCACATTCCACTCTCACCTGAAAAAAAAAATGGGCAATCTGCTCCAACAAAACAATTACGCCCCATACATAGCTGCCCATTTTACACAAATGTCTGCTGGACACAGAAACTGAAATTCAATTGGCAGTACAAACATACTTTGTTGTCCTCACCCCTCTCTCAGAAGTGGAAGGTTTCAAAATTCACTCCAAATTACTAGTATATGCACAGCTGTTGCTGTTAAAGAAATGGGCAGCTATGGACCTTCCCTACACCTGTCCTGCACATCCCAAGCTGTTTTCCCCTACTGTCTTTCCCTCTTTGTGCCCCTTTTTCACCACTTTCCTATCTCCCCATTTTCTTTTCTTTCAAAGAAATGATCGCGGGGGATAGCAGGAGTAAGCACTTTTAAGCAGTAGTAAGTGGGTTTGAGCGAGTGTGCACATGTATGCGCTTAGCTAAGTATTGCTAAGTGTCACGCAAACCCGTGCAAACCCGTGCAAACCCACTTACAACTGCTTAAAAATGCCTTAGTCACCCTGCATATGAGGGGCCTTGTTCTGCTCAGCAGCAAAATAAAACACCACTGTCAGTCTCAAACCCCGGACCTCAGACACACTAGACTGCATGAAGTACCACTAGGCTACAGTAGATATACAGTAGGATGCTGCTGAAATACATATATCATGCATCAGAATGTGTGAATGTAAAGGAAAGATAGGAATGCCATAACACAAAACCTGTTCTGTGGAACTTTACCAGCAGTTGTTGTGGAATTGCATTACATGACTGTGATAACAGAACCAGACATTCTAGCAGTAAATACTGTTACAGCAGCACTTCACAACCCCCACAAAGTATCACAGCAGGATAATCCCCACCCAAATGTACAAAATAACAGTGTGTTCAAGGTACAGCAAGGATGTAGGTAGGCATACTCAGTACTGCAATTGCACAGTTTCATGAGCATCCTGTGATAATGTCAACAAAATAAAAAGCACAAACAGTGCAGAAGTGAGTACATTAATATCCACAGTATAGCTGTTCCCAAACAGTTCATGTGCCAAATGAAAACATCTCAATAACTACATATGTATGGCAGCTAATTGTGGATGTTGTAAAGAAACGCCATGCTCCCATGTATCTTGTGTTAGCATTTCTAGGGGTGAGTACAATTCTACACTGTCAACTGTGTACTGGAAGAGGCAACATTCAGGTTTGCGTACAACATACAAATAACTGGCTACACCCTTAGCAACAGTTAGAAGAAGTATACCAACATTCAGACTTACACAACGGTGTCCACAGCAAACAAGCATGGTCCCCACTCTGGAATTCTGAAAGGGCTACACCTACCTGACCTAGCAATTTATAGCACTGGGTTGCTATGACAGTGAGTACTGCAAGTACCACACAGCAAGGTACATGCAGTTGCTAAATGGTGGCCACCAATTGGTACAGAGGCCATCACATGCACATGTGCAGATACCTATAAAAGCAGTCTGTACTTGCTGTCCACACATGCAATCATTCCATTGCAGGTACGGAGGGAGAGAGAGAGAGAGGGAGAAAGAGAGAGAGAGAGAGAGAAAAGAAAAGAAAAGAAAAAGTGAGGTAAAGTAAAGAAATATAACAAAAAGAATATATTGAAAAAAACTGTATACTGACATAAGAAATTATATTGAAAAAATATATTGAAAAGAAACTATATTGAAAAATATCATTGAAATAAAATATATTGAAAAAAAAATTTGAAAACCAATATATTCTGAAATATAAATCTATATAAAAAAAAATCTTGAACAGTAAAAGAGATATTGAAAGCAAAACGTATATTGGTAAAAAAAAGTATACCAGGATATACAGCAACATGTACGAGCACATACAAAGGAAAGGTATGTAACAGCTATGTATTTACTGAAATGTAATAGATGTTTATGAAGAGTACTCTATATAGTTTGAATCATCCATATGTGGCAGCAGTACATATCGATGCACAGATGCCCTGCATAACCACTGGTGTAGGGGAATGAGTGTGTTGTTGTGTGCAGTGGGATGTGACGGTGACATATGTAGTTCAGCATTAAATGTCAAACATCTGATCCATGTTATCTGGGTTCTGTACAGTAGTGTGTACAATGTCTGTTTGGGGTAGTAGCCCATACGGTTATGCAAACATGGATGTGACAGAGTAACAAATGCATGATAGTCATATTAATGTGTAGCTTAGCAATGGCAACAGTTGTACCAGGCTAGTATGCTAATTCAGCATTAGCAGCTATGTATACACCCTCCAATATTACTGTTTGCTCACATGCGACACCTGTTCATGTTGCAGCAAGGCCCAACAGGTCAGCCGTGAGGTACATGTACTTACAACAGTGTGGTTCTTGTGTGTGTATAGTTTCATAGTTTCATAGTATAGTACTAGGCTATCTGCCCTGGGGCATTTGTAAGCCTAGCCATAGTGATGTGGCTTTTGCCACCCCATGAAATGGTACAAAAATGTACAGAATAAATCTAGAATACTGTGCCTCTGTCTAGTAGTGACACAATGAAGGTCCCCTTATATAATAGAATTAGTTTACTGTGCCCCTGTCTAGCAGTGACACAGATGTGACCCCTGGGGTAAACTTACGATCTCCCATCCACTCATCAAGATTTCTCTTGAAGAGAGTCAGTGAGGGGCTCTGCCTAATTCGAACTGGGATCCTGTTCCAAAGCATGGGAAGCCTCTGGGTTATGAATCTATCCCTCCAGCATGTCCTATTCATACTTGTGCCGAGGTTTAAGTCTTTAGCTCTCGTGGTCCTGATGGATTTGGATTTTTTGAGGTGGAGCATGTCCATCAGATCCTGATTGGATATGGCCTTGTACGTCAGGCAGAGATCACCTCTGAGCAGGCGGTATGCTACTGAATAGAGCTGAAGTTTCTTTAGTCTGGCAGAATAAGACATATGTTGGAGACCCTTGATCCTTTTGGTGTGAGGTACTTTTGTGGTCTCTCCAGCTGTTGCAAATGCCGGGTGAGGTACATACCAAATGGGGCATTGTACTCAATCATGGGTCTGATGAGGGAGGAATATAGGGGTACAATGACATCCTTGGATCTGGATGTGAATCCCTTCATGATGAGGTGTGCAAGGTAGAATGTTTTTCTAACCACTTTGGCAACATGGGTGTCAAATGAGAGGTCACTGTCTACTTGGGTCCCTAGGTCTCTGATTTCTTTTTCCGTACTCAGTGGGTTGCTGTCTATGTGATAATTTGTGGGTACTTTGTTTTTTCCAAAAGGGATGACTATACATTTTTTGGCATTTAGTTCAAGGCCGTGACTACGGCACCAGTTGCCCGTTTCAGTGAGGCCTTTTTGTAGGATGTGTGTGTCTGCTGGTGTATCGACTATGGCACCTAGTTTGCAGTCATCTGCGAACTTTGTCAGCCACAGCCCTCCCATGTTTGCTTTAACATCTGAGAAATAAATGCCAAACAAGAGGGGTCCCAGGACAGATCCCTGTGGGACACCACTTGTGACTGGCTTTGAGTCTGACATTGCTCCAGCGATTTTAACTTTATGGGTTCTGTCCTTTAGCCAGTTTGCAACCCATCTAGTGACATAAGGGTTTACTTTTAAGCTGTTTAGCTTATCTATGATGCCTGAGTGGGGTATTGTGTCGAAGGCCTTAGCCAAGTCCAGGTATGCTGTATGGACTGCTTTGCCCTCATCAGTGGCTCTAGTGACTGTTTAGAAAAAGTCAACCAGGTTTAAAAGGCAGGATCTGCCCTTTACAAAGCCAAACTGGGTGGGGTCAAGTGTCTGTAGGTCACCTATGTCTCTGTTTATGAGTTCCATAATGATTCTTTCCATAGCTTTGCAGACCAGGCTAGTTAAGCTTATGGGGCGGTAGTTTCCAGGGTCTGTAGAGACACCCCCCTTGTGGAGTGGGACCACTGTTGCTGTACGCCAGTGTTCAGGTACATATCCTGGAGTAAGGCTAAGGTTAAATAGCATTTTTATGTGTGGGTTTAGCTCCTCTTGGAGTTCACGTAACATGCACCCCGGGATACTGTCAGGTCCCATTGATGCTGTGTTTTTTGCTTTGTTTAGGGCGGTTCTCACTTGGACATCTGAGATGACAGGGAGATTACATTCAGCTGGGATAAGTATTTCTTCTTTTGGGGGTGAAGGAGGGGAGAAATTTGCACTGAACCTGTCAGCCAGAATGTTGGCAATATCAGTGGGTTCAGTGTATTTTTTGTTGTTGTGAACCAACTCTGAGCATATCTGAGGGTTTCCGCCCAGGTTTCTAACATCGCTGAAGAAGGCTTTGTGGTTATCTTTAGTGATTTTTCTCTCAAAGTTTGCCTTGGATGTTTTTATGAGAGAACGTAGTTTTCTGCTAATGTTGATCAGAGATGTCTTCCCTTCATGGGATTTCGCTCTGACGTGCAGTAGCTTCCTTCTTTTGTTATACAATTTGTTTATGGCTGAGGTCCACCAGACAGGCACACACATACGGAGAGATCTGTCCATGTCAGATATATTAGCATCTGTACATTTGCATTGAGAAAGGGACATACTGCAACTGTTTGTGAAAGGTGGATATATATATATATATATATATATATATATATATATATATATATATATATATATATATATATATATATATGTTGTTGAAGGTTGTTATGTGCATATTTCTATGTAGGTTGTAGTGTGTGGCAGACCAGACAGCATACAGTGCTGGTATATTGACATGTGGTGGTTAAACGCTGTGGGTATGATTCATCAGGTTTACAGTGTTGCAGCCAGTGAGGCCTGCTAAAACTACATGGGCTGAGAACACCTTCAACGCATTCTGCACAACACTGTGCAATGCTATGACATAACTGTATACGTCACAACCTTCCCATACTTGATATACCCGCCATGACAAGTGGAGTTTATATGTGCCTATATGTATATCTATATGTACAGCAATGGATGTTCATATGTATGTGTGTGTGTGTATATATATATATATATATATATATATATATATATATATATATATATATATATATATATATACACATATATATATAGAGAGAGAGAGAGAGAAACAGGCTCATAATTACTGCAACACATGCGTGGTGACAAAGCCATGAACTCAAGCTCAATGTTGACACTGTATTGACATCCCTTCTTGCAAAGACATAATACCCATGAACTACCACATAGGTGGTAGTCTACTTAACACCGAAGGTGTGATAAGAGACCATGGGACACAGGTGGACAGTAGTCTCCCCTTCGATAGTCACAGTGCCACACTAGTCATGTAATCCATCTACGTGGCCCACGTCATCGCAAAAGTTGTGTCATCCAGGGAAAAATAGGTCAGTGTTCCCCTCTATTCCACACACACATAAAACCCAGTATAGAGTACAATGCCCCATGTGGTATGTACCTCACAAGACATCTACAGCAAGTGGAAAGGACACAGACATACCTCACAAAGAGTGATACAGATTCCCTATGCAGACCATCCTGCAAACCCACAACTAGACTGTGTCGCATACCGCCTACCCAGAGGTGACCTCTGACTGACATACTAAGCTATGTCAAACCCAGATCTGTTGGACATGCTCCATGTAAACAGATCACAATCTGTACGAGCTACATGCTCTAGGGACCCAAACCCTTTGACCACAATAAACAGCACATGCTGGAGGGATAGATTCCTATCTCAGAGACATCCCATACTCTGGAACTAACCAACTATCCATAGCAAACAAAACTCCTAATTAGCAGTCATCATAAATAATCCTGGAGATTGTATGGGAGATAGTGAATACACCCAGGCAATCACCTCAGTGTCTCTGCTTGACTGGGCCATGTGTAATTTAAATACCTGTGTGTCAGAGGCCAGCATAGCATATGGCTAGAGTTCTATAGGCCCTAGGGCCAATAGCCTCTTACCTACCTATGAAGTGATACACACCCACATGTACTTGTTGCAATAATCGATATGTGAGGTTGACTGAGTGTGATGGTGAATGTGTTGGTGAATGTGTCAGAGTTCGGTATATGTGTGATAGCTTAGTGGCAAACTGTTTCAGTCATGGTATTATGTGTCCTAGCTGTGATCCCAGCAAAAGATGTGTATGCAATTGGTAGGCAGAAAAAGCAGTATGCCATATGGTCTGACATAGTCCCTTGTTGTCGACTGGGGTGTCCCATTGTAGGCTAAAGCAGTACATGTATGCTTATTGGGTGTTACTGCTGGTGAATCCAACTCCTGTATGAACTGTAGTACTACCTGAAGCAGTATGCCTAAACAGCACAGTATGGTGTACGTGCACATTTATTGGAACCACTGTTATGTGTGTTCCCTGTAGTCCTCACAGGTTACATACCTCAGGCATAATGTCTGGTAACTACTGACACACAGTACTGTAAGGTACACAGGTAAGGGTCACCTGACTTGCCATACCTTTGCGTCTGTTATGTATGTCTGCTGTGTGTGGGTATACCTGTACCATGGCCTCGGTCATATGTGTGTTACAGGATATAACTGCATATCTAGCAACATGTATAGTCTAATACAGCAGTATGCCACCTATATTAATGAATGTGCACATATGTTAGGCAGGGGTCCGCCATCAATAACTAGTGTGGTGTACTGGTAATACTGTCATTGGACTTTACATTCATTGCAATGGATTACATATGTCATGATGCATTGGCATGATATATACCTCCTGTGGCTAGGTGGTGCATTGTGTCACATACAGTGTGCCATTTACTGTTGTATAGTCTTACATACTGTTATAACTTTGTTGCTGTGCAAAACATGGTTTGATATATAGAGTGTGCTAGGCACTGTCAGGTATCTGTGTGTTGAGAACTGATATGTGGTATTGAAAGTGTGTATCTTCCGACAGCCAATAGGTTGCTATATATGGCAGTTAATTTATATCTGTACTTTAGAAAGTTACGTGTGCCACATGACTTGCTCACACATATTATTTAATTGTCTTCCAGGGTAATGTCCCACCATCATAACCCAGCATATAGCATGGCCAAGGAGGAAGCCATCACAGCGAGCCTGGTGCAGCACTATGCATTGCTGTTCTCCAGAACCAGCCAGGACCAGCATGAGCGGGCTGCACTGTGGCAAGAACTTGTCTGTAGGGTAAATGACATAGGCATGCATAACCGGACATATGAGCAGGTACGCCATCACTGCAGTGATTCAATTAGACATGTCCGGCAGCGTACATCTGATATCCGCAGACAACAGCTTGCAACAGGTGGGGGGGTAGCCATCCATCCCCCCCTCACCAGAGTGGAGGAGCTGCTCCTGAGCCAGGTGGCTCCTGGCCAGCAATAACCACAACAATTAACATGTATCATCATGGAAGCCAGAGCAATCCAGCAAGTTGACATGGAGCATGCAAGTAACATGGCATAGCTGTAGAATACTGTTACCTCTATTGGTAAAGCATGCTTATATGAGATGTGTACTGTGTAGTTAGATGATGTGGTGCCTAGTGTTGTGCAATACTAATAATTAGTAATATAATCTGTAGGCCTGTGACTGTCCACCATTGTACTACTGTAAGATTGCAAACACACAGTAGCAATGCCACAGTTGTTGCCACTGACAAAGTGTCTGATATCCTTGTAGGTCCCTCTGGTGTGACAGCAAGGCAGCCGAGCCATGCTGGTGAGTGTGTTATACCTTTAATATTGCTAATTAAATGTGCATGTCATAGGTGAGGTGTAGGCTATGTGCACATAACACACCTACGCATAATGCATGCTGTGCATGTTTGCTGTGAGACTATGCACATCCGAGTAACGTGGGTAGCTGCCTAAAACACATACAATACACAGAGCATCCCACACAATTGTGGCAAAACTGTAGTGGATATCGGATAGGCAGAGTCGATACACATGCACACAACATACACACCTTTGTCATACGCAGTATACATTAATATACTACACATGGCGTATGCAGACACCCGCTGTAAGGTCACACTACAGTATCCCAAACCTCATCCACACAGCACACTTAATATACCTGAGGGGTAGATGCCTGACATGTGTCTGTGCAACAGTCTTCAACACATAACACATTCATGTTAGGCAATGCCACCTATTGGGCACCACACAAACCCATGTAACAACTGGCCGTGAAATGGTGAATGTAGCCATGGTACTGCAGTTCAGGTACAGCATGCTATGTGCCAGTCTGGCACACATTATTAGCCTTGAGTGACCACATGATGCTGCATGATGATGGCTCATGGTACTACACCCCATCCAGTTACAGTGGCCACAGTAATACACATATCATGAATTGTTATGCACCTCAATGTTGTGTGTGTGCAGACATATGCACCTATACGCAATATGCATAGCAATCCCCATTTGTAGAAAGTGACACACATATGTCTTGTAATGCTATGGGGTGTATAGGTCACATGACACACACTGTGTATATGTGTTGTTTCATGTTGCAGTTGTGTGGTAGCATGCCATGTCATGGCTGGCACTGGCATGTCCACAATATGTCCTACACTCACCATAACCACTGTAAAATGGCTATGTTGAGCAATGGTATTCCATCAGGTGTACATGCACCACTCATCCTGTGTGTATACATAGCATGCATGTGCTACACCTGTGTCCACAACCATCTGCTAAAGACACAGATGCTGTAATCAGAAATGGATATCTATGTGACACACTGATACACATCCAGCCATGGTATGTATACCTGTGACTGATGGTGCACAGGACATTGCAGGACTTTTAATACCTGCACAGCAATGTTGTGTCCATGTACACATTGCATTCCAGGGTGAGGCCATTCACTGAACAAAGCACACATGCATCAGGGCCATGTATACCATTATTAGCAATGGCTGTCTAGACTCACACTGCATGCTGCTGAGCAACACACATCCTGCATGCTGTCACGTTTGATATAAATGTTTAGCTTGCAATACTGTACCCCAACATCACACATTATTGAGTATGTTTGGGATTGCTGGTGGTGTGTGTGTGTGTGTGTGTGTGTGTGTGTGTGTGTGTGTGTGTGTGTGTGCGTTTGTACTAGTGAGGAGTGTATTTGTGTGCATGTGTGCATGTGTACATGTGTGCATGTGTTCATGTGTTCATGTGTGCATGTGTGCATGTGTTCATGTGTGCATTTGTGCATGTGTGCTGACATCATGTACAGGTCATAAAGTGTGTTTCCTGTCTCCCTCTCACAGGTGCTGATACTAGGCTGGTTCAATGCAGCAGGAAAACTGATGTCACTAAGCATGATAGTGACAATGATGATAGGTGTGATGAGGCACAGGCATGCTTGCCAGGGTCTATCGTTGGGACACCAATCGACACTACACAAGTGTCCACCCCATCCATGCAAACAGTCATACTGCCAATACATCCATCACCAATGCCCTTAGTAGAGGGACAGCATACAGCCGGCATTGGTCAGGACAATGTGGTATCCATGGCACATGCATCCCGACACAGCAGCCATACCCAGATGTCTGGAAGGGTACCACATAAGCAGATGTCCAGGGATTCTTGTTGGAGCACTGCTGCCCATTATCCCATGGCAGACGTGCCACAGGTCTAACTATCTCACACATGCTCCAGGCTGTCATGGAGGCACAGGCATGTATGGAAATGTACACCAGACAGTGACTGAGGGCACAGAGGGCACATAACACTGCTGTAATAGACAGTATCCATGACCTAGCTGGTGCCATCTGCAATTACACTGAGGTCACCGACAGACATTGGGGAGAGACACTTGATGTCCTCCGCAATGTCATGTCCATGTGTCAGAACAGTGTAGAATGGTTGAGTCATCGATGTGGACGTATGCCAGCAACATCAGCAGCTGGCAGATGCCACGGACATCCCTCAAGCAACAGCCACTCCCGTAGTGACAGTACCAGCCCCAGCAATGTTGGGGTGGGCTGGCCATAGAACGTCCTAGAAGACCACGTGCAAGTGGCTCTGGACAGTCCCAGCAGGGACCTGGTTCCAATGTACATCCATCTACCTCTGGGGATTGTACCCAGTCTGGCTTGGTACCTGATAGTGTCAGTAGCATCCTTGGCAGGCACAGGTACCGTATCCATGGCCAGAGATGGTGATCTGTAAAGCCCCGCAGGTACAGTCTGTGGCTGTCCCACAAGTACCCATATGTGGCAGCCACATGGTGGAACTGTGTGCATGCAGACACACACACACACATAATCCAGACACCTAGGGCTAACACATATCCACACACATTACATCAACATTGGCCCATACCATTATTCTTGCCCCCCCCCCACACACACACACACACACACATAGATGTCGATTGCATGGCTCACTGTAGGCCTCTGGCAGACCAACAACACACCCTGTGCAAATGATGAAACATGTGCCGCCTCCTGTCATCTGTAACATCGATGCAGGAACAGGCTACCATGGTGCTGATGCACAGGGTGTCTTTATAGCAGTATAGCAATGTTAGCATGTTGTCAGCAGTAGAGTGTAATGATATGCTTGAAGGTGTAGCTGAGCAGGCATGATGCATTAAAGCTATGATTGTCATTGTAGTGTTGTTTACACCAGTGTTAGTTCCAGTTGTATATTGTCCACCTACGTGCCAGTTGGCTGATGTGTGCAGTATTGGCACCATGTGTTAGAGAGTGGACAGTATGTGTGGGATGTGTGTAGCATATATTTGCATGTGTACAGTTGTGGAAATGGTGGAGGTGCACTGTCTGCATGTACGTGCATAGTGGACACATGGGCAAGGTGACATGCTCTGTATTACACAGTAACACTCCATAGTTTCTATTGGTGGCCAGTATGCATTGTACTACACACATGTTGGAACCTGACTACACGTGTGTGTATGACATGGTTTGACACTGTGCTGCGGGTGATACTGTTACTATCTGTCATTGTTTTGCATTCTGGTAGTATATCTGACTGCAACAGCCTGACCATAACCAATCGTTAGCTGATGTCCTGACAACTGACACACAGATGTAGGACACACAGCAACATTTGGATCCTTCAGGTACTATACTATGCCAGTAACCAGTGGTATTCAACTGCACCCATTACTGAGACCACTCCTGTTCGGCATATGGCTCTCTTAGGTACACGCAATCACAGTAGGGATATGTCTGTCCAAGTGTGCTAATGCATACTGTGGCCTATACTGCATTCTCCAGGTGACTCACACATCCTCCACAAGGGTATCATACAGGCAGACACCTGTTGTCAAACCCATGCTGTAAAGCTATAGGCGAAACTAAGCGTAATCATCCACCTTTATGGAACATAGTATCCCCACAGTACCACATGGGTAGTAGCCACCAACATCATGAACAGGTACCGATGTGTACATGCAACCTAGTGTTACATCATCTCTCCTTTGAGAATCACATTCCCTAAGGTATTTCGGAATCCCTCGGTGGATCACATAAGCAATCAGGGGTCTGCATGCATGTCCACAAAGGTTGTTGTACACCTACAATGCATAGTCATCATTGACAGACTCTGCTGCATTTGAACAGGTCTGACATATACCTCAGCATAAACCCTCACACACACAATTCAATAGAAACCGTAATGAGTGTGTGTGACATAGATGACCTAGGCCAGGCATCACTGCAGTGGCTGGCCTTGTCACAAGCATACAGATGTGACCTAAGGTCTGTGAAGCAGCAGCACAGTTTGGCAAAGATGCCAACTGTGTACTTGGATAATGCAGGGTTCCCACACATGCAATACTTGAGGTAACATTTACGTATATGTATTTGCCTCATAGCTAACTCACATGTGCAATACCTACTGATATGTCATACGGTATTAAAAGCAAAATCCCCAACACATTGACCAACACTGCCACACACATAGAGTACACACACTCACCAAGTGCAGGATTCAAGCCCCTACCTAACTACGTCATGATACTAGTGGCATATGCATCAACACTTCGTGCTGTACATATTACTGGGAAGTGTCTTTTCCACAGGTATATTTATAGGATGGTGACATAATCAGACTTGACAAAGAATAGTTTACCACTTTTAAGGTGTTTTGCTACTCCCCTAAAAGTTGTTTTTTCCCCAAGGAGACCACACACAAACACGGACACAATTGTCAAGTGCAGGATTCAAACCCCTACCAAACTACTTCATGATAGTAGAGAGAGACACACATTAGCACGACGGGCTATACACATTACTGGGAGAAATCTTTTCCACAGGTATGTTTGTAGGATGGTGACATCATCAGACATGACAAAAATTTGTATACCACTTTTAAGGTGTTTTACTACTCTCCTAAAAGGTTGCTCCTCTCCAAGGAGATCACACATGAACACACACAGTTATCAAGTGCAGGATTCAAACCCCTACCTAATTACTTCATGATAGTGAAGGAATATGCATTAACACGACACACTATACATATTACTGGAAGCCGTCCTTTCCACAGGTATGTTTGTAGGATGGTGACATCATCAGACATGACAAAGATGTGTATACCACTTTTAAGTTGTTTTACTACTCTCCAAAAAGGCTGCTTCTCTCCAAGAAGATCACACACATACACACAGTTGTCAAGTGCAGGATTCAAACCCCCTACCTAACTACTTCATGATGCTAGAGAAATACGGATTTGCGCAACACACTATACACATTACAGAGGGTTCTCTTTTCCACAGGTATATTTGTAGGATGGTGACATCATCACACATGACAATGATGTGTATACCACTTTTAAGGTGTTTTACTACTCTCCAAAAGGTTGCTCCTCTCCAAGGAGATCACACACACAGTTGCCAAGTGCAGGATTCATGCCCCTACCTAACTGCTTCATGATACTAGAGGAGTATGCATTAGCACGACGTGCTATACACATTACTGGGGGATCTCTTTTCCACAGGTATATTTGTAGGATGGTGACATCATCAGACGACAAAGATTGGTTTACCACTTTTAAGGTGTTTTACGACCCTCCTAAAAGGTTGCTCTTTCCCAAGGACACCACACACACATGCACACACAGTTGTTAAGTGCAGAATTCAAACCCCTACCTAACTACTTCATGATACTAGAGGAGTACACTTTAACACAACGCGCTATACACATTAGTGGGGGTCCCTTTTTCCACAGGTATATTTGTAGGATGGTGACATCATCAGACTTGACAAAGATTGGTTTACCACTTTTAAGGTGCTTTACAACCCTCATAAAAGGCTGCGCTTTCCCAAGGAGACCACACACACACCCTTGTCAAGTGCAGAATTCAAACCACTACCTAACTACTTTATGATACTGCAGAGGTATGCATTTACACGCCGCACTATACACATTACTGTGAGTTATCCTTTCCACAGGTTTATTTGTAGGATGGTGACATCATCAGACTATACAAAGTGGGTTACATTAGGTGACATTAGGTGGGCTACATTGAAGGAATGTCTACACACTTTGACCATGTCATCATCAAAGGGGTGTGTACTATCTACCTCTGTCCCCAGGGCCATAATGACTTTCTCCGTACATACTGGATTACCACCTATGTGGTACTTTGTGTGCACTTTGTTGTACCCAAACAGGGTGACTATGAATTCTTTGGCATTCAGCTTGAGGGCATTGTTTTGACACCAGGTATCTGTCTCTGTAAGACACTTCTGGAGGATGTCTGTGTTAGCCGTGCAGTCGATTATGGACCACAGTTACCATTCATCTGCAGACCTGTTCAGCCATACACCTCCCATGCTTGCCTGTACCTCTGAGCAGTATCTACTGAACAGGTGGGGTCCCAGGACCAAGACCTATGGGATGCCATTTGTGACTGGCTTAGAGTTGGACATGGCACCAGCAACTCTGAACATGTGTGTTTGATCTGTGAGCCACCTGGCCAACCATCCTGTGACATAGCTGTTAATGCTCCAGCTGATATGCTTGTCCATGCTGACAGAGTGGGGAATGGTGTGGAAAGTCCTTTGTGAGGTCTGTGTGGGCTGTGTGGACTACTTTCACCTCCAACTATGTCCTTGGTAACTGTTTGAAATAAGTCAACTAGGTTTAGGAGCCAGGATCTGACTTTAACAAGGCGAAGTTGTGGAGAGTCCAGTGCCTGGAGGTCTCCAATGTCTCTGTTTATGGGTTCCATGACAATTTGCTCAATAGCTCTGTAGACCAGGCTGAGTAGACATATTGGGCAATGGTATCCATGTTCTGTTGTGGCACTCCCTTTCTGGAGCTGGATGACTGTTTGTGAATGCCATTATTTGGGTACATAGCCTGTGGTACACTTGTGTCTGGACAGTCAATGTGAGTGAGGGTCCAGTTCCTCATGGGCCTAGTGAATGTCGCAGCCTGTGACACCATCCAGTCACATTGATGCTGTGTTCTCAGCTTTGGTGAGGGCTGTCTTTACCTGCATGTCCATGACATCTGGGGCTCTGCTTCATTCTGTGATGGACACGGGCCCTTTTGGGGGTGATGGGGGGGGGTGTTTACACTGAACCTGTCCCCCTAGATGTGGGCAATGAAAGTTGGTTTGGTGTATTTCTTTCCTTTTTTCAGTAGCTGACAGCATATTTGCAAGTTGACACCTACATGTCTGATATAGCTACTGAAGGCTTTGTGGTTGTTATTCTTACATTCCTTGGCTATTTGTCTTTAGAAACTGTCCTTGGATTATTTTATGAGTGATCATTGTTTCATCCTGATAATGATCCGTGATGCGTTTCCTTTAGTGAAGTTGGCTCTATCATGTGTTGTCTAGCTTATTTATGGGCAACAACCACCTGATTGTTGTCCTATTTTTGGAGGTGTGCATCTTGGTTTTATTTGTGATGTCTCATTCCATGCATCCCTGTAGATGCTCATATGATGCACTTGTAAATGATTCTGTGGTTTGTTTATAGGTTTATAGGTTTATAGGTTAGTACTAGGCTAACTGCCCTTGCGAGCCATTTTAAGCCTAGCCAATTATCCCCTGTGAGATTCAAATCCTGCACCTTGTGTTTGTAAGGCAAACACCTCAATCATTAGGCCACCCTCCCAACCCCTATGTATACCATTATCCTATAGCAAGAGGGCTTTGGAACGCTCCACTTTGGTCTTGGGAAGTGTGCAGTTTGCTTTTGCAAATGTCTTCACAGTGGTTTCATTGACTGAGTGGGGGGGGGGGGCGGATGTGGATGTCCAGTGTGATTACTTCATGATCTGATATTACCAGCGTGGGGTTTATCTCTGTAGTGGAACACTAGTACCCCATGTTGGTGATGACCATGTAAAGTATGTTGTCACCTCTAGTGGGCATGGTGACCAGCTGTTCCAGGGTGTTAGGGATTTTAACCTCTAGGAAATATTGGGCGAAGGACGTTGTACATGAATAATTCCACCACTCACTGTTTGGGTTGTTGTAATCTCCTCATATAATGGTGTTTGATAGGACCTTTATACTTTCCACTGTTCTCCGGAATACTGAGTGAGGTTCCTGAGACAAGGTACATGATTTGTAGCAGGCTACAATCTGATGGCCAGCTTTGGCCAATATTAGTTGCACTTGCATGGTCTCCAAGGCCTCATGCTGTGCCACTAACCTGAAGGTGTGGGTATCCATAGGGTAAATGGGTACATCCCTTCCTTTTGTATTTCACTCGTGGTTTTGGGTCCAAAGGTCAAAGGGATTGTGAATGTTTTACATGGACCATATCCAACAGCTCTGTGTTTGACATAGCTTTGTATATTAGGCAGTGAACACCTCTGAGTAGGCGATATGCAAGGGAGTATGTATGGAGCATTTTGAGATGGTCTGTGTATGGCATGTATTTCAGGCTGCTAATGCTCTTTGTGTGGTATTGCTGCTGGATTTCCAGTTGTTGTAGTTGTCGTGCGTGGTACATAGCAACAGTGGCATTATACTGTATTATAGTACTAGTGAGTGATGCGTGGAGGGGAACATTGTCCTCTTCCATTCTGCATGAGACGCATTTTGTGATGAGGTGTGCCACATGGGAGGGTTTCCTGACTACTGTGGGAATGTGATTATCACAGTTGTATCCACTATCCACCTGTGACCCAAGGTCTCTTGTCACACTTTCAGTGTGAAGTATACTACCACCTCTGTTGTAGTTCTTGGCTACAGAGTTTTTAACATAGTGGATGACAACGCACCTTTTGGCATTGATCTAGAGCCCATGGCTTTGGCAACAGCCATCTGTCCTAGTGAGGCCCTTTTGTAGGATGTCCACATCTTTTGTGTTTACCATTATGGCTCCTGGTTTTCAGTCCTCTGGAAAATTCAGCTGCCACAGACCTGCCATGTTAATGTTTAGTTCAGGGAAGTAGATACTACACAGCCTGGGAAGGTATCTGGTCCCATGGCTGCTGTGATACTGGCTTTGGAGAGTGTTTATTACCTGTGCAGCCATGATGACAGTAACTTTGCAGTCTTCCATTATAGAGATGTGCTCTTTCATGGGTGAGAGGGGGGTACAGTTAATAGTGATCCTATCTGCCAGGATATTAGCAATATTAGTTGGCTCTGTACATTTACTGCCATTGAGCTGTAACTCGGAACAGATCTAAGTGTAACCATGACATGAACCTGTCTGTTGGGCAGAGATCTCCTGAGTAGACAGTATGCCACAGAGTACAGATTGGGTTACATTCAGTCTTGTTGCATGGGGCGACTATTTGAGGCCAGTAATCCTCTTGTTAAGGTACTTCATTGGTCTTTCTAGCTGCTGAACGTGCCTACTCGGATTCATCACAAGTGTGTTGTGGTACTCTCTGACAGGTCTGATGACTGCTGAGTAGTGGGAACTTCCTTTGACCTACATGCACAGACCTTGGCAGTTTGTGTGAACACATAGCATGATTTGCCAACCACTTTGTGAATGTGTTTCTGGAAGTAGAGATAACTATCCACATTTGTCCATAGATCCCTAATTATCACATCCGTATTTAGCCTAAGTGTGTGAGCATGCCCAGTATGACCTTTCAGTATGTTGCTGCCTGACATTTGGTTTGTTTATTTAAGTGTGTGAGCATGCCCATTATGACCTTTCAGTGTGATGCTGAATGGAATTCACTACATTTGTTGGAGTGTGTGAGCATGTCCAGTATAGACATTTATACTATATGTGTATGGAAAATCAAGTTGTATTTTTACAGCAGGACTCACCTTTGTGTCATAGATCGACAGGGATCATGCTGTGCCTGCAGGGCTTCCATGCAACACTTTGCATAGACTTACCAACATTTCTACATACAGGGGGAACAGCTATTCTTTGTACATTTCTACCCGGGGGCACACCTTATTGTTACTGTGGGTGTACATAGGATGTGGGTTTCACCTAACACTTATACACATTTGCTATGCCTGCACTGCTATGTACAGGACACCATTTCAGTCTGTACTGTTGCCTATCATAGTGCCTTGAGGCATACTACTGTACTACAGATGTTGGCGTCCAATATCACATATATTACACTGTGACTTCATAGCCTACACAACCCACATCACGCCACCTAGCCTGATGTTTTCAGTCTGCATAGGCATGTGGGGGAGGTTACCCATTTGCCTCTTTAGGGGCATGATACTGCATTTCTTTGTGTTTGCATTAGTGTACAATTGTCCTGCTGTGTCTATGCCACCAAAATGCTATCATGGCTTAGTGGCTCAGTACTGTGACTAAAGTGCACAGTATCCTGGGTTCAAGCCCTGTCATTGCTCTTTATTGCCATGCTGGGCAGACCAGACAGCTTCAGGAGCAGTAAAGCAGATGTGAGCATGTTTAACTGACTTTGTTCAACTTTGGCCAACCTTTCCCAACGTTGCCCGACATTGCACTAGTTGGTCTGAACAATTTTGTTTACATATACTAGATATTGGTAAAAGCTGCTTAGCACTGCTTTATATTGCTTAATACATGGCAATCATGCCTCAGGTGGTGCTGCAGGGCTGACTATGTCAGATGCACATACTACACTCCCCACACATGTTTGGAAACAGGTAGTGTCAAGTTAGGCATCCCTATTATTTTATGTGTGAGTCAGAGGGAGATATCATTTCCAGGGTTCCTACTGAGCTAGTGTATGTGCTATGCGTTGCCTCTTTGCCAAGGCTAAGGCATACTGGGCACACCTCCTTCTGCCTACTGGGCCAGGCTCAGGTTATTCCTCCTCTGAGTCACACTGTGCCTGTGCAGGCCTTGGCAATGGTGGGGGGCTGTTTGGCCCTGCCCCATGCTGTTCCTGCTGCAGCTGTTTTCACAGGGTCATATTGTGTAGCATGGCACATACCATGACAATTTGGGTACATGTAGTTGGTGAGTACTGCAAGGCTCCATCAGATGTGTCCAGGCAATGGAACCGTGACTTGAGCATCCCAAACACACGCTCTATTACACTTCGTGTTTGTGCGTGTGCCTCATTATGGTGTTCTTGTTCAGGTGTGTGTGTGTGCATTTCTGATGGGTGTCATCAGCCATGGCTCCAGTGCATATCCAGCATCCCCCACTAAGTGACCGTCAGGGATGTCCCCATTGGAAAATGTCTGGTACAGCTACGACAGATGCCAGATATGGGAATTGTAGCAGCTTCCAGGGGACCCAGCACACACATTCATTATTATGCCCTGGGCATCACACATGACCTGGCAGTTGAAGCGGAAGCCCTTGCGGTTGATGTAGGCCCTACCACACTCACCGGCTGGTGCTTTGATGTGTATGTGCATGCAGTCAATTGCACCCACTACCTCAGGGTATTCTGCTATTTGATGGAAGAGACGCATGTTGCTGGCAAATACCTCACAGGAATTGGTGAAATATACATGATCACCGACATGTACTGACATGGCATTCAGGAACTGGTGCAGTACCCTGGATGCTGATGCCTGTGAAATCCCCATCATATCACCAGTCGGTCTCTGGAAGGTACCTGTTGCTAGTATTCTTAGGCCAACACATACCTTGGTTTCCACTGGGATGGGTTCCCCTCTGTTCGTTCTGTGTGTGAGGCGTGGCCTGCACAGCTTAAAAATTTGGTGCAGGAGCTCTCTGTCCACTCTATAGCACTCCACTATCTCCAGCTCATGTAGCACCTGGTAGGTTACCCTGGGTCTGTACACTCTTCTCCGTCTCCTCACTGTGGGTTGCTCAGCAGCATTCGCAATGGCACCACCCTCAGCATCTTACACATGTTGCCTTATAATAGCAATGGCAGCTCCTAACATTTTTTGTCTCAGTTAACCTTTTTAAGTTTTCACTTCTCTTTGTAGACTGCAGTGTTGCAGTGTTTCTGAGAAAAACATGGGGGAATGTTGTTTGCAGAGTTTTAAGTGCTGGGCTGGGCTAGGCTAGTGTACTGCCTGTGTAATTGGCTGATTCTGATTGATTTCACCTGGCACCTCTGCTAGTTCTCCTTGGTTAACTTCCTACTACTTCCTTTCCTTCCTGTTCCCATTTTTGTTTCCACAGGGGGCAGCGCCACGCAAACAAGTGCAAACACATGCACACGAGTGCACACGCATGCACACAGCCTTACACAGGCTTGCACAGGCTTAGGCAGGTGCACAATCGTGCATACATGCTTAGACAGCCTTACACAGGCTTACACGGGTGCACACACGCACACACAGGCTTAGACCGGTTTACAAGCACGCACACGCGCGCGCACAGCGTAAGCAGCTTTGCAAGAAACTTCAGTGATAGCCACAGCATACACCTTCAGTTTCTGGGTTTCAGTTTAGACAACTGTAGACACGCCTCTTCCAGTCCTGAGTACCTCATAGCAAACACATGCCACATCTGCTCCAATAAGCTTACAGTCTTTTTGATACATACCCCCTCATTATGTCACCTATCGTCTACTCTGTTACTCCCCTAATCCTACTCTTACACTCTAAGGACATGGTTCACATGGCAGGGAAATTTGGGATTCACTATCCTTATACTCATTTGCATAGGATTACCTACTAATGCTTGGTTACATCTGTCAGACTGAGCTTCCCCCCTTAGCAACCACTACCCAGTAGCCATGTTGTCTTCAGCTTGCCATTCCCCTGCATGGCAGATGAATATTTTGAATAAAATACCTATACGTGGCTTTTATTTTTTGTTTTAAGGGTTTTTAGAGTGCTGCAGATGTGGCATGTGTTTGCTATGAGGTACTCAGGACTGGAAGAGGCTGTGCTATGCTTAAACATCGGTGATTGTGGAAAAAAAATTTTTTTTATTATTTTGCAATGGATAAAAATGCCAATGGCCGTATATTTGGCCATTGGTATGCTTCCTCAACTGGATGCATCCTTTACTTGGAGCTGTCATAGCTCCGTTTTGCTATTTGCAGAATGGTACTCAGTTGCCAACCGAGTACATTTCTGCAAATAACACTACTCTTACTTGGACAGGTTAGTGTTTCCTGGATCGCAAATTTACCTAATTTGCATAGCTTTCAGCAGCAAATGAGGTAATTTGCATAAACTAACCCTGTCCATGCAAGAGTCATTTTAGGAGCTCTCTTGCACGCCCCTGCCGGCTGTTCCTGGATCGCTCGGCAGACATGTTAGCTTGCTGGAGTCTTACTCTACTCTTAGACTCTGTGCAAGCCTTCGTGAATCCGGCCCACCCTGTTGTTCTTTTATTTATTTATTTTACATTTGTTTACAGGCCCTTTTTCAGTGGAGGCCCGGGGAGTAAAACTCCATTACAAAAACACATTAAAAGCAATACAAGAAATTGATAACAATCAAGAATACACAACTTTGTTAAATATAGGTAGTAAATAGTTTATACATAAACAATAAAATTGAGAGAGTAATATAAAGTGGAAAAAAAAAGCTAACAAATAAACTAGCATGAAATAGCTTGTGCCGTCCTTATCTTTTTTGTGTCTGCAGTCTGGATTCACTTTAGAACATTGAAAGCCCATAACATTGAAATTCAAAACATTGAGACCAGAATCTTGAAAATTCAAAACACTGAAAACTCAAAACATTGAATTTCATAACATTGAAAAAACATAGGAAACCAACATTTAATACATGCCAGCATAACTACATACAGATAAATAACAAACCATTACACTTTTCCAAATATAAGCAGAGGGGCAAGCCCCCTTGCATCCCCCATCCCCTGCTACTTAAATATTTCAACTCCGAGATTGCACTACACAGAACAAAACAGCAAACATACCATTCCACGCTTCATGACTGCATATTTAAATTGTAAAAAACTATCCTCAGCCTTCGCTTAGAAACACTACTTAACTGTTAAAACATTTCACATTACCATATATCTCAACCTACTCTTACAAACACTACTTCACTGTTAAAACATTACACATTACTATATATCTCTCCAATACTTCACTGTTAAAACATTACACATTACTATATATCTCTGCGATACTTACCGAGGTTTCACAGGTAACATCAGTCATGTTCCCTTCTTACTCACTATAGTACAACATAACACATCTTAGTGTAGTGTAGTGCAATCTCAAAGTTGATATATTTAAGTAGCAGGTGGTGTGGGGGGGGGGTGCAGCCCCCCTGCTTATATTTGAAGAAGTGTAATATTGCTTGTTTTTTATTTGTTTCTGTATGTAGTTGTGCTGGAATATAGAACATGTTGCTTTCCTATGTTTTTTCAATGTTACGGGATTCAATGTTTGAGTTTTCAGTGTTTTGAATTTTCAGGATTTTGTTCTCAGTGTTTTGAATTTCAGTGTTATGGGTTTTCGATGTTCTAAAGTGAATCCCTGCAGTTTTGGGGTCCTAGTAATAGTTATTGATACACAGTTGAGCAGGACCAGTATGCTGCATGCCATGTCTAGTAAATCACTGAGCAATGCACATGGTGTTGAATATCATGGCCAAGACTATGACTTAAATCTTGCTCCAGGCTGTAAATATTGTGCTTCATGCAGTGAGTCCATGTAAAGAGCAGCTCTCCTCCATGATTGTATGTAATTTAAACAGCCAGAATCACTGGAGTACTAGTTCTTCCAAATGGGGTAACTTGCAGGACAGCAGCCCTCTACAAGGTAATGATGCTGCATTAAGTGCAGCAATTTCTCTCCCTCTTGCTAGAACTTTCCTCAACAGTCAGTAGAGAGCAACATCTTAGTGCTGTGACAAAAACTGAAAAAGCGATAGCAATAACTTATGATGGTCAGACAGGGTTGGCTAGAAGAATCATAGACAAAGAATGGAAAAATTTCGCCAAGTTGTCAGATTTAAAATACATATTTGATGATGACCTGAGATACATCTATCATAAAGGATTGAATATTAAGAATATTCTAGATAGGGGAGCAAATAGAAACAACTTTGAGAAAGGCACAAAAAAGAAAAAAGGACTTTTCAAGTGTGGGAGTTGTAACTGCTGTTCACATCTTATAACTGGGGATGCTGTTTACCTATATGCAAGGAAAAGGAAACTAATTTTGAACACATTTGCAAAACGTTAACACTAAGGGCATTATATACTTGGTCCTTTGCAAGGGATGTGAATCATTCTATGTGGGTAAGAGTGAAAGAAAATTAAAACAGAGGATTTATGAGCACCTTTATGACATTAGGACCAAAAATGAAAATAATGCACTTTACAAACACAGTATTGTTTGCAATCAATCAGAATTCCAGTTTTTCATACTAGAAGTTGTACCCATTGACCCTAGGGGAGGTATGTGGGAAACCTTAGTGGAATATAGAGAACTATACGGGCAGATAATTTTGGAGGCCAGTAAATCCCCGGGACTCAATGACATGATTTCACTAGCACCAGTCTTGAAACTGAGATCAGCAAAGTTATAGATTATTTTCAAACATTTTACACCCAGAAATTTATTGTTTTAACTTGGTAGTATCGAGAACTGTTTCCAAGACATATTACACTTTTATTATGAAATGAGGTAATGAGATATTATAGCCAGCAGTGGGGAATAAATATATACACTAAATTTTGTTAACAAAAAGTTTATTTAGTATTTTATTCCAGTTATATATATACATTAAAGTTTTACTTAAGGATGTTACAATATTTATTGATTTTACAGTTTTAAAACTTAAAATATTTATTATATACATTATGCAAAGGTTATCATTACATAAATATGCATTTTACTGTTTACTCATTATGAAGCTTGGGAACGAAGTGACATTTTGTATGTATTTTATTGTTTAATTGTTTCTTTGACTTCATTGGATATGGTTTAATTGCTTAATGATTTGGTTCTGTATATAAAGAGTGGAACACAAAGGGATTTTTATCTGACGAAGTTGGAGACGAAAACGTGACTTTTGGAAGCATTATTTTATCTTATTTTTCATTAAACCATGTGTATTTATCTCCTGGGTTTGAGGTGCTTGTTTTGTGGTTACTAGTGACTTTTGTACATTCCATTCTTCAGTTTAAAAATTGAAAAAGCCCACATTTCTTTTGCCGGTGGGGGACATGCTTACTGACAAAGAAGTTACCTAGTGTGCAGACAAACATGTTACCTGAGCCAACCTTATCCCATCCTCACATGGTGATGCTGGCAAGCTTGTTGCAGTAATGGAGAACTACACAGAAGAGGATCCAAAGTCTACTTTTCCATATAGTAGTTCTTGTGATGCCCCTCACTGGCCCAGTAATCAAGGAGCCTAAATCATCGCCACTAGCACCAGTGAGGGACGTGCACATTGGGAGGATGACAAGTACACACACAGTATAGTACAATTTCCCTTAAGAGCACACAGAGATCACAGTCAGTCTGGGGATGGTTTCTCCCTCTTTCTCCAGATCCCCACTGGCACAGCTATAGGGTTAAGATTTCAGCCGAGTGGTCAGGCCAAAACCTCCAGCACCCTCTCTGTCCAACCAGTGCTTCATGTCCCCGCCCAAGTAACTGACACACACCACCTTTTGAGATTTGATTTATATACAAACACACACACACACACACACACACACACACACACACACACACACACACACACACACACACACACACACACTCACACACGGTTCCCATTCAGAAGCCTGAAACATCATAAGCCTGAAAATCAAAATCCTGAAACCAAAAGCCTGAAAATTCAGAATCCTGAAAACTCAAAATCCTGAAAGCCCAAAATCCTGAAAGCCCAAAATCCTGAAACTCAAAATCCTGAAAACACAAAATAGACATACTGATGTCATTGTGGCTTTGCTATTGTTAGCCCTGTGGTGTTAGGTCATGCGTTGGGGTCAGGTAAGTGTGCGTTGGTTTTATGTTAGGGTTAGGGCGGTTTAAGTGAGTTAGGGTTAGGGCAGGTTAGGCATGTATGCAATAGTGACAAATATTGGGGTTAGTGGCGGTTTAAGTGAGTTAGGTTAGGTTAGGCACGGGTCAGGTGAGTGTGCGATAGTGACGGACCTTAGGGTTAGGGTTAGGGTCAGGGTCAGTTGGTAGATATTAGTGTCTTTATAGTGACATATTAGCATTATTTGTGTTTTCAGGATTTTGAGTTTCAGGATTTTGGGCTTTCAGGATTTTGAGTTTTCAGGATTCTGAATTTTCAGGCTTTTGGTTTCAGGATTTTGATTTTCAGGCTTATGATGTTTCAGGCTTCTGAATGGGAACCACACACACACACACACACACACACACACACACACACACACACACACACACACACACACACACACACACACACTCCTGGGAAAGGCTGGCACAGGTTCACTAGCTATGCCCCCTTCTGCCCAGACTATAAGGTAGTAATTGCTGCCACCAGCCACCCTTACCTATCAGCTACTTTAAGGCCCTTCCCAAAGGGTGACCAATTCTACTGTGTAATGTTACTGTTATCCAAATGGTAGGTGTGACCACATTTTTTTAGGTTACTTAGGAGTGGCCTATACAGTGTCACCAAATACATATGCAAGTACTGTAAGAACTTAAATATCTCTAAACAAAGCAGCCACAATTAAAATGTTTAAATATATTTAATAACAAATACTACAAGAACAAGACAATGCTCAATAACTCAGCACAGTGACAACCGAGTTCAGAATCACAGGAGATATTTTAAAACAACATTGCAGGACAGTCTCACATAAATTCAGAAAACATCTAAACTAATCTTACTATATTCCTGTCTATCTCAAAGAGAAATACTATGATCTAAATCTTACTTACTGAGCAAGACAAGAAGTGCTGATGAGAGGATGTGGTCAGATCCAAAGACAAATAAAAAAGCACAGACTCACTCTCTGAGATAGTTCTTAAATTACTATCAAATATTTCTGCTGGGTTATCTTGGATCACATCATTCTTGTCACCTCTGCCTTTAGTTCCCAGGCTAACAGGAACTTAAAATTTAACATCTCTGTGTCAAAAGTACTTATCTCTCAGATGTTGCCTGGAACTGGAAGTTGTAAAACCAGTTAAATACTTTTACCCTTGAAACCTGTAATTATTTCTGTTTCCAGACAATAGAAGGAATTTCTAGGTGCAGATATTCTGTCTCTTTGCTGTATTATCTAACTTTATAGCACATTGTAAAACTTTTTATTTATGCTCTCAGAGTTTGCAAGTTAACTCTGCATGTACCAACTTCTACCATGAAAACATACATTTGCATAGGCATATAGTCCATATACATTTCTGCTCTTCTCCAGCAGGGTGCACTGTGGTTACATTGTTGAAACTCAGCACATAATATCTAGTTTGGTTACATTTGTAAGACAATCCTATGGATCTTATTAATATTTACAAATGACACAGGATTATTTACAAAATTCTAGCTAGCTGGGCTGGCAGCTTCACAGTTCTGTACTGCACTATGCTAAACTGTCATGCCAAACATAACAGCAAAGCAGCTGTTTGGCTATTTCTGAGTGGGAATACAAGTGGAACAAAGCACTTTGTACAACACAGTGTCACTGCACATATGTGGAATTCATAAGATACAAAGAAGGGCTTGAACATTACCTTTGTAGACTATTATTTATGCCCATGAATACAAGGGCCTGGATATTTATCAATAGTACATCCATTAATGTCACAACTGTAACACATCATAGAAAGTCAGGAAAGTGCAAATGTTCCATAACCACTACCTCAACCATAACCAATTTGTTTAACCACTGCTGGCACTTAAATAACTGTTCAAGAAGGTTACAATTGTTTATGCCTTATTACTAATCACTATCAGTTTGTAATTTATAGACAGGTGCAGTTTCCCCAAGTCTGTATAGTTAATCTCAAGTACTGTTATGTTTGGGTTAATATTCATATCACATATTTTACTCATGTCTTAAGATAAATACCCATATACTGTATCCGTTTCCTTTGCCATGTAAAGGGTCATTGTATTTTGTCCACATCTGAAGCCATCTGGTTTAACTGAAGTATGCATTTCTTCTATTTACCATAAGTCTATCAGTTCTGAAATTCCTCCTTCATAACTACTAAGTTATGCACTAAAGCTTAAGGTATAGATGTTAGTCAATCATCTTTAACAAATATTTTATTTTTCATTTATACCATACACCACCTGTATTCCTACAGTTAAGTCTTTCAGTTTATACTGCATCAGTAAATTGTGTTATAAACAAGAATGGAAATGCACCCTGAATGGATCCTTTAAAGAATTTCAAATGTCTGTGTTAACAACTCATTCACTATTACTGATAAAACAGGTCTATGAGAAGATCTGTATCCTGCTTATTTCCTGATTAGGTAATGCAAAACACCTTAAATATATCAGATATCAGCTCCATGCAGGTTTAAAACATTCTTTAGTGTCATCTTGCTGTTTTTCTGCTGGTTAAAACATTTTTAGTGTCTCATTGCTGTGTTTCTGGTATTTAAAACATTTTTTAGTATTTCCTGCCTAAATTAGTGAAGCTACTAGTTGTACAATAGTCGGGATGCAGGTTTGCTGCATCTGAATCAGTTTGTAGTGGCTGTCGTATTGTGAGCACGTTTTACAAGCCATATTTGATTGGAAGGTGGCCTTCTGCACACTTGTGAGATAAGTGTCTTGATTGCAACCTGACTGGAGAAGGGTGATTGGTCTAGGGCTTGGATTAAGCACCCTCACTGGTTCTTTTGAGTTTCTTATGTTTTTTTTTTTTTTTTTTTAGTTTTTAGCTTCTGGTATTTAAGAGAGTTTCTACTTGTTTGTACGTTGCACAGCACGGTGCACTACCGCACAACTGTATGCCATAGCTATACAGATGTCAACAATTTGTCCCTTAGATATAGCCATAGTACATTAGTGTAGTCCTCATCTTTAGTACATCTGTGATCTAAGAAGTATTGCTAGTGAGCTGTGACTAATTAAACCTCCAGCCAAATACCCATCAGAAATACCCATCTATAGAGCACCTCCTAGATCATTCTGAAAGCATCCCCTTTGTGATAACAGTTCTTCAAACCTATAATTATGGACAGTTGGACTACTCTTGTTTCTTCTGTCAGCCTTGTTCACTTGGGTCTCCTGAGGCAGTGTAGCAACTGCCTCATATACACTGACAACCACCTACTAATAACTCAGTCTAGTACAGAGTGCGAGAGATGTATCTACACCAAGAATCTTGAGTTTCTGCTCTGTCACAATCAAAACAGTAACACTTAAGAGGTTGTCAACTCACCCACCACCACTCATGCACATACTACCACTACTCCTACACATAGCACTCACTAACACATAAATTAAAATATGCAGAGGTTCTCTCAAAAAACTTACTGAAACACCAGAGACCTCCAAAACAAATTACTGCTGCAACTAACACCGTCCCCACAGCACCCAAGATACATTGCAACACCAGTGTCTCACCTGCTAAGCCATCAAGGTGTAACACTCAAAACCCAAATTTTCTTGTCATTAGAGACTCCATAGTGAGATACACACATGTCCCACTCACCAGGGTAGATAAGGAGAAAGTCACTGTTAGCTGCCTGTCTGGTGCAAGGATTCATGAGATCACATATGCACTCAGGTCTCTCTGCAACAAGTGCCATTATGACTCTGTCATAGTTCTTGTTGGAGTGAACGATATGAGATGTACCTCACTGGATTACATGAAGAGAGACATGACTGAGCTCTCTGAGTATGTGTCCCAGGCAGGTATGTCCCTAGCCTTTTGCAGCATATTACCCTCACATAGAATGATGCAACAGTATAACAAAAAATGATTGATTTCATTAATTGACTGAGATTTTGGTGTCATTCAAACAGGATCTACTTTCATCAGCCTGGGATGACATGGTCAACAAACTTCATTGTTTTGCTAGAGGTGGTTTGCCACTTGCAACATTAGGCTTTTGGCTGCTGGCACATGCTCTTGCCTCCCCCATAGTGCCTTTCTTAGTCAAGGTCTGAAAAACAAAATTGCCAACATGAAAATTGTCAACCATATCAAAATAAGGGTTATGCTGCTAAACTAAAAACTGCACACCCTGGCAGCACTTCTATCACTGGAAGATGTAGATGTCTGTGCAGTCACAGAAACCTGGTTCAAGGGCTCAGATAGTACCCTGGCCTTCCAAAGCTACAATGCCTTCTATACCATCAGACTGCAAAATGAATGGGTGAGAACCAAAGGAGGTGGTGTTTATATCTATATTAGAGATAAATTCGCCTCCCGACAAGTTAGACCTGACAACTCCATGGAGTTACTGCAAGTTCAGATTACAGTGGGCAAGACCCCCATTCAAGTCATAGCTAGTTATAGATCCACCTCCATGGACCATGATGTGCATGAGGCCTACTTGACCAAACTGGAGTCAATCCAAATATTGCCAAACACTATGGTCATGGGAGAGTTTAGTTATCCTGCCATCAGCTGAGAAACCTCTTCTAGCCCTAACTCACTAGTGCAAAAGTTCCTTGACTTTGTTAACTGAAATTCCCTGAAACAAATTGTTCAAACCCCAACAAAATGAGCAAACAAACTAAATCTGGTCCTCACTAACAAGACAAACAGATGCACCACCACAACTGTTGGACCCTCATTGGTTAAAACTGACCACAAATCAGTCACCTTCAAACTGGCACATACACTAGAACTCACAAAGGGTGAAGTCAGACTAAAAAACTTCACTAAAGCAAACTATACCATCCTAAAGGAAGGTATAAATGCATTCCAAGCCCCACCCCCCAGCTGGAAGTGGTAACTACATCAAAGCTTCCACTAAATCCCTATACAATTATTTGTGAAAGTGTATAGACTTGGCTGTTCCAGAAACAACCAAAGCCAGATCCCCAAGTGAAAAAAGCCATCCTGGTGGACATCAATTATCAACAAACTTTACAACAAATCCAAAAAGTTACTGTCTAAGAAAACTAAGGTGAGGCCCCAACAATGGAAAAGCACCCTTCTCAGTCTCAATAGGCAAATAAGACAACATGTCAAATCCTCTAAGTTAACTTTGAGAAAAATGTAGCAATCGCAGCCAAGGATAATCATAAGGCTTTTTACAGCTATGTACATAGCTTAAACGTTAGGACCCAAGCATGTGCCAAACTAGTGGCTAATGGTAATACACACACTGATCCAACAGAGAGAGCAAACCTGCTAGCAGACAAATTTGGTACCCCAACCCCCCCCCTACATATCCAAACAGCAGGCCATTAAAGCCTTGTCTAAAGCAAAAAATACAGCCTCTATGGAACCAGATGGCATCCCAGGCTGTCTTCTAAACAAACTAAAACATCAACTAGCATCACCATTAAGTACCCTATTCAGTCACAGCCTAACTACTGGCTTTGTTCCTATGGAATGGAGAATAGAAACAGTTACTACCCTCCACAAAGGTGGCTTAGCAACAGACCCGTAAGTCTGACTAGCCTCATCTGTAAAGCCATGGCCATCATGGACCTCATAAATAAAGGCATACTTGACCTCCAAACCCTGGATCAGACCCAATTCTGCTTCATCAGGGGCAGACCTGCCTGGTAAACCTGGTGGATTTCTTCAAAAGTGTGACCAGGGTCAATGTCAAGGGCAAATCTGTGCACACAGTATACCTTGACTTGGCAAAGGCCTTTGACACAATCCCACACTCAGGCATTACTGATAAACTTAGCAAACTGAATGTAAACCCCTTTGTTGTAAGATGGGTTGCCAACCCAACTGGCACACAAATCGGTCACACACTATCAAAGTGGGTGACTCCACATTAACCAGCAGACCTTTTACCAGCAGGGGGCCACAAGGGTCAGTGCTAGGACCCACTAGTGTTTGGTATATACTTTTCAGAAGTTCAGGCTGAAACTAAGGGGCTGTGGCTGGTCAAGTTTGCAGATGACTGCAAACTGGGTGCAATTACTGAATCTCCAAATGATGCCAGTATACTTCAGGAGGGTTTTACACAGACCAATGGTTGTATCTTAGTCACGGTCTCAAACTGAATGTTAAGAAATGCATCAACATTCCCTTCGGTAAAAACAATGTCCATTCACACTATCAAATTAAGAACAATACCCTATGTACCTATGAAGTGGTATGAGATCCAGGATCACAAGTAGACAGTGACCTTAACTTTGACCACCATGTGTCTACTGTAGTAAGGAAGAATTTCTATGTAGCACACTTGGTTAGCAAAGGCATTGCCTCTAGAACAAAGGAGGTTGTAACCCCTCTATACTCATCACTAATCAGGCCCATAATTGAGTATAACGCCCCTTTCGGCATGTACCATACAAAGCACCTGCAGCAACTGGAGAGACCTCAGAGGTTTCTAACTAAGAAGATCGAGGGACGCCAGCCCGCACCTTACACAGACTGACTAAAGTCCCTGTCACTATACTCAGTATGCTATAGATTTCTTAGGGGAGACTCATGCCTGGCTTACAGAACAGTCTCCGACCCAAACCAAATTAATTTTCTGCACATCTATAAATCAAATGGGACAAGAGCTACCCATTCCAGGGGCCTAAATATGGCTTGTGACTTGAATAAGATGTGCTGGAGGGACAGATTTGTCTCCCAGTGACTGCTGCATCTTTGGAATAGGCTGTCAATTCATGTGAATCAGAGCACCCCTGTGACACTGTTCAAAAGGAACCTGGATGAGTAGATAAGGCACCATAAATTCTTACCAATGATAGCACATACAACCCTCCTGGACATGGGTAGTCATCATTAAATAAAATCCTGGGTATTGACTAGAGAATCTATGGTATTATAATGGGATGAAACAGCTAGGTTTGAAATGACATCTGAGTCGATAGACTAGTAACCTCCTATAATCCTATGATCCTGCATTATGGAAATGATCAACAGAAATATAGTAAACTTCTAGACACTGTACCCAACACAATTTGGTTTCATCAAGGGCAGATCATGCCTACTCAACCTGGTGGACTTCTTTGAGACGTTCACCAAAGCAATGGATGAGGGCAAAATTATTTACACTGCCTACCTTGACCTGGCCAACATATATGACACAATACCTCACTCTGGCATTTTTGGCAAACTCAAGAGATTAGGTACAAACCTGTATGTCACCCAGTGGATAGCCAACTAGCTCACAAGCAGGACCCAGGAAGTTAGAATTGGGGAGTCCACCTCTAAAAAGAGGCCAGTCACAAGTGAAGTTCCTCAGGGATCAGTCCTTGGGCTGCTCCTTTTTAGCATTTATTTCTCAGAAGTCAAGGCCAATGTCACTGGTCTCTGGCTGATTAAATTTGCAGATGATTGCAAATTAGGAGCTGTCATTGAATCTCACACTGACACAAATGTTCTCCAAGTGGGGCTGACATAGACAAACAACTGGTGTCAGAGCCATGGACTAAAACTAAATGCCAAGAAATACATAATAGTATTCTTTGGGAGTCATCCATCCTTGGTAGCTATCACATTGACAACACCCACCCTTAGAGATGACCCAGTAGTCAGGGGATTTAGGGAGACACATAGAAAGTAATCTAGCCTTTGACCATCGCATGTCTACAGTGGTGAGGAAATTATTCCATGTTGTGCAACTTATAAACAATGGTATGTCAACTAAGTCCAAGGAAGTCATTGTTACACAGTATTTGGCATTCATACAACCTATCATTGAGTACAATGCCCCCTTTGGTATGTACCTAATCAGGCATATCCAACAATGGGGACATCTGCAGACTCACTATAGGACTACAGGTTCTAAGTAAAATGTCCTATGCAGACCACCTCAAGGCCCTGTGCTTGTATTTTGTCTCCTACAGACTTTTGAGGGGAGATCTATGCCTAGCATACAGGGCATTGTCAGACCCCACTCTGATGGACCATATGCATATCCACAAAACAAACAGCATTAGAATTACCAGTTCTAAAGACTTGCCTGTGATACAAATAGTACCTGCTGGAGAGATAGGTGTGCATCCCAGAGACTACCCCGTCTATGGAACAGGCTCCCCATCCATGAGAAGCAGAGTTCCTCCCTAACCCAATTCAAGTGCAACTTGGACAATTGGATGGGAAACCAGAAATTCATCCCTAGTTTGGCACCTATGTCTCTAATGGACACAGGCACCATGTAAATGGTTCATCTCCCAGGCCCCTGCTTGTAAATGTTTTATCTCCCAAGCCCCTACTTACACTTATCAAGGCTATCAGAACTTATCAGAGATTTGGGATGTATAGCTAGGCTTAAAAAGACCCTTGTAGTCGTCAGCCTAGTAAACACCTATGAAACTATGACCATAAGCTAATCACCTTTGACATCCACATCCCACCCCCACCCCCCCAGTAAGGAAACATCCGTGAAAAACTTCTCCAAAGCCAACTTCATGCTACTCAAGTCAGAAGTGACAAACTTCATGACACCCATGCAGATGGGAACTGAAAGTTCGATTGCTGAATCTTACACTAAGGCACTGTACGAGCACATTCAGTCATGCATGAATCATGCCATCCCAAATAGAACCAAGACGCTCTCCTCCAAAAAAAAGGAAGTCAATCTGGTGGCCCCCTGTCATAAACAAACTCTACAACAGAAGGAAGAAACTGTTGCAGAAAAGATGAAAATCCCACGATGCAAAAAACTTCCTTACCAGTCTCAGTAACAAGCTGAGATCTCTCATAAAATCCTCCAAAGCTAGTTATGAAAATAAAATTGCCAAAGATTCCAAAGACAACCACAAGGCATTCTATAGCTTTGTCAAGAATCTAAATGGCAATGCTCAGACCTGCTCTGAGCTACAATAGAATGGCATTAAATATACTCATCCCAAGGGCATTCCAAATATCCTGACATATCATTTCAGTGCCAACTTCACCCCTCACTCACACCCTAAAGGGCCCATCTCAATACAGAAAGACTGCCAAATTCTGGTAATCACGGCCGCACAGTTAAAAAACGCACTCTCCAAAGCTAAGAATACAGCATCCATGGGATCAGATGACATCCCAGGCTGTGTACTACATGAACTACAAAATGAACTGGCACCTCACCTAAGTGTCATGTTTAATCATAGCCTAACCTCAGGCTTCATGCCCACTGAGTGCGCACAGCTACAGTTATCCCACTCCACAAGGGGCGATCTACCTTAGATCCTGGGAACTACCATCCCATCAGTCTGATGAGCCTGATCTGTATGGCCATGGAATGTATTATCATGGAACTTATAAACAAAGACATTGGCAACCTTCAAACACTGGACCCCACCCAGTTTGGTTTCGTGAAGGGCCGATCGTGTCTCCTGAACCTGATTGACTTCTTCGAGTCAGTCTCCAGAGCTGTGGATGAGGGTGAGGCAGTCCACACAGCCTATCTGGGCCTTGCCAAGACCTTTGACACCATTCCCCACTCTGGAATCATAGATAAACTTACTAAGCTGGGCATTAATCCCTACATCACTCGATGGGTTGCCAACTGGCTTACTGACAGAACCCACACTGTAAAAGTAGCCAACTCCAAATCCAGCTCCAAACAAGTGACAAGTGGAGTACCTCAGGGTTCAGTACTGGGACCGGTCTTGTTTGGCATCTATTTCTCTGAAGTACAGGCCAACACTGAGGGACTCTCCTAACAAAGTTCACAGATGAATGCAAACTGGGAACCATTATTGAATCCCCAAATGATGTGGATATTCTACAAAAGGGCCTTACAGAAACAGATGCTTGGTGCCAGAGCCATGGGCTCAAGCTTAATGCCAAGAAATGTATAGTTATCCCCTTTGGGAAAAAACATGTACCCATGAGTTACCACATAAGTGGCAGTACACTAAACACTGAAAGTGTGATAAGAGACTTAGGAACACAGGTGGACAGTGGTCTCACCTTCAATAACCACATCACCACAACAGTCAGGAAATCCTTCTATGTGGCACGCCTCATCATTAAGGCCTTTCATCCAGAAAAAAGGAGGTCATTGTCCCACTGTACTCATCCCTCATTAGAACCATCATAGAGTACAACACCCTGTTTGGCATGTACTTCACAAGACATCTGCAACAACTGGAAAGGCCGCAGAAACGCCTCACTAAAAGAATCACAGGCCTAAAGCAGATGCCCTATGCTGACCAACTAAAAAAACTCCAGCTATACTCTGTTGCATATCGTCTACTCAGAGGCGATCTCTGTTTAACATACAAGGCCATGTCAAACCCAGAGCTGTAGGACATGCTACACTTAAAGAAATCCCAATCCATCAGAGCCACATGCTCCAGGGACCTAAACCTTGTCATCACAATGAACAAAACATGCTGGAGGGATAGGTTCCTGACCCAGAGACTCCCCATACTCTGAAATAGACTGCCCATACATGTCAAGCAGAGTGCCTCCTTGTCCCTCTTCAAAAGGAACCTTGATGACTGGATGGGAGATAGGAAATATACCCCGGGGATCACGTCAGTCGCCCTGCTAGACAGGGGTCCAGGGAAGTAAATATTATGGGAAGAAATAGCCAGGGAATTATTATGGCTAGGTTTGTACAGGCCCTCGGGCCGATAGCCTAGTACCAACCTATGAACCTATGAACCTATGAACCTAACCTATGCTCCTATATTCATGTGTATCCATTGAATGATATTTGTCTGATGGACAGCAGTTCAAACAAATTATCACTGAAACAACAGAACAAACTTTTTTCTTTTTTTTTTTTTTTTTTTTTTACTGGGTGAAAGCAATCCTACACCCTGAGCTTCCATCACTTATGTCTATGCCCACTCTGTAGTAAACACAGCAGAGAAGAAAGAACAACAGGTAATGTTCTCTGAAAGAGGCTTCCAGCAATAGTTTATTTACATTCATACATGCAGACAAATATTTCAAACATGGGCATTAATGCATTTCGAACCTGCCAGTATACCAAAACAACTTCTTTCCATAATAAGTGCCCAGGCTGTTCATAAAAATAGCCAAACTAGTACTTGCTTTAATGTAATTTGGTAGTCTGTTCCACACATTAGCTGCTCTCAGATGACCAAGTAGTACATTTCTCTTTCCTACAAATCTTTCTCTCTTTTTTAACTTTTACAAATCTTTTGGGTTTCTAATACTATGACAGGAATGGTTCCCATTCCTAAGTCAAAGTACAATTAAAGTTCATGAAATTAGCGCTCTTTCATCTTTGATGTCAGACAAACGTGCTTTGCGCAGCACCCGCAATGTGCCCAGTAATGACTCCTTCTGCATTTCATACAGAGTTGCGTGTATTGGAAGCATATCTAAATATGACTGTAGACTCTTTTTATAAGACCCATTGCTCCTACTACTATTGGAGCTATCTAGGTATCTTTCTTCCACATTGCTCTCATTTCTGCTTGCAAATCATGATATGGGGAATCTTCTCATAGGTTATCTGATGATTCTCTAGTACTTTTTTATAACCGCCAACATTCGCAGAGGTAGTTGTCCCTAAATGCCCTATATACCTGAATAACATCTCTTAGATATCTATAAGAGACACTGTACAAGTTCAGATATCTTAGTCTTTCATAATGACTTAAAAGTTTCACATCCATGGATGCCCTCAGTATATTTCTGTTGCACTCTGTCCAGTTTACTCACGCTTGTTTTCTTATAAGGTTTCCATATTGTTACTCCATACTCAAGTTTAGATGTAATGTAACTAACAAACAATGACATCATAATTTCTGATTTCCTAGACTTTATTAATCTTTTTATACAACTTATAGTTCTATAACTACCATTAACCTATTGGCTGATATGATTAGAAAACCTTAAAGCTGGGTATATAACCAGGTCCTTAAATTAATCTACAGTTTCAATAACTGTGTGCTGTAATAAATATTCACCTTTCAATTTATGTCTCCCAAACGTCATATGCTTAGTTTTTGATGTATTTATCAGCATATTATTGTCCTGTGCCCAGTTGGTCAATTTAGTCAAGTTCTTTTGCAGACATGTCTTATGTGTAACACATGTAATCAGTTTACTCAGTTTCAGGTCATCTGCATAATGTATATACTATAGAACATCTCAGATGAAAAAGATCTGAAAGATACAATTTAAACAAGTAAGGGTGTAGGACAGAGCCTTGTGGGACACCCTGACTGTAAGCAAGAATTTCACCTTTACAATTGTTATATGATACTTGCCATGCCCTGTTTGTAAGCCATCAATACCTGCTTGTTCTCATTTATTGATCAGTATTTTGTGTATTACCCTGTCAAATGCTGAAGTTAAATCTATATAAATTACATCACAGCACAAGTTTTCATTCATAGCTGTTATTATAGTGTTATAGAACATCATGTTACAGGTGGTAATAGATCTATTTTCAACATATGCACGTTGATATATGGTTTCAAGTCCCAACATATCCAGTTCTGACAATAACGTATCCAATATTACCTTCTCCATTATTTTTCCACAACATGAAAGTCGACTTAATGGTCTATATGATTCTGGGTTTGTCCTACTCCCCTTTCCCTTAAAGACAGGTTTAATAAGCGCATGTCTCCAATCTTGAGGAATCTCCCCATATTTATATGACCTAGTGATTAATAGATATAATGCTACTGTTAGTTTTTGCTGGAATGTTCTCTCATCATTATTACTAATTCAGTGTCCTCCCTGTGCTTTGTTTGGATCCAGTTTATGCAGTTCTTTTTCAATATAATTTAATATGATTTCAGTTTCTGTGGTTGCCTGGATGTCACTAGGGCAACTTATCACCCCTTTTGAGGAGCCACACTGTTTTGTATAATATTTTGCTAATATATCTAAAATCTGTTGTGTCTGAGAATAAATTTTAGAATTTGCACACAGTTCGTCAGTTTGTATGTGCTTACCCTTCCACATCTCAAGTATCTATAAAAAGGATTCCTGTTATGCTCAATATCTTTATATATATTTTCTTCATTTATTTCTTGATCTTGTCTCACACTATGCTTAATTTGTTTTTCCAGCTTGCTTATTTCAGTTTTCAAAATTGTACCTCGACCTCTTTCCAATTTCTTATATTTTTGTCTCTCACCTTAATCAGGTATCTTGTTCTTATGGAAATGTATTCCCCTGATGTTGTATGCCTAGATACTGATGTCAAATATTTATTTGCACTCAAACACTTTCTCTTTCAAAACGTTCCACATTCCATCTGCAGTTTTTCCACTGAACACATCAGTTCAGTTAGTTTTACAAAGTGACTGCTTTGCTTCCATATAATCTCTAATTAACCTTTTGTGCATTGGTTTAAATCTTAGTTTGGCTGAATCATCTAGAAACAGATTAACCTTTATAACGCCATGATCACTGCACATCAATAGTGGTAAAACTTGACTTGAAGTAACAGTAACGTCTTTGGGAACACAAACAATGTCTAGTATGTTCCATCCCCTGGTATTTTGTTCTTGTTACAATCTGAAGCAATTGCTGTTCCTGAACATACATTGTGAATAATTTCCTTACTAATGTTGTTGAATCAATATTATTCCAGTCTGTTTCTGGTAAATTTAAGTCACCAGCTAATATAATTCTTCTCTCCTGTGTTTCATGTAAGAAATGTATGAATTCTTCTAGGTCATCAGCACTTGACTTTGGTGGTCTGTGCATTCCAACAATTGCTATGTGTTCCAGGGTTGTCTTTATTGTCACAGTTACACAGTCTGTAGTATTAGTGTTATCACTGAACATGTAATAATCACACAGGTCTCATAACTATCTTTAATCCCTGTCATCATAACATCTATATCTGTTTTTTTGTTAGAATGTATGTCAAAATCTATGAGAAACTATCTTAACTTGCAACATTTTCTGTATATACTGTTGATAATCAATATCTTGTTATTGTGTTAAAGCCAACAACCTGTAATGTTGTTTACTATTTCTGCAACTTTGTATCTCTATCATGTACATGATTTGGAGCTTTTTTCCCCAGGCATTCACTGAAAAAGGACCTGCATCCATTTGGAATTTCCCGGTAAACAAATGTAAATAAAATAAAAAATAAAATAAATACAGTAAAACACTTATACCCTGACAGAACTGGTTTCCAATCATTGCTCCCATGGTTCCTGAATGATAACAGCATCAATTTTCTGGAAGCATAGCAAATTATCCAATACAAAAACTTTATTAACTTTATTAGTAATGCTCCTGTCATTAACAACCATCAGAGATGCATCAGATGTTGTCATCTGTGAACTGTTAAATTTTTGACCTGGCAAAAATCCTACCTAGTGTTTGTCAAATATTACAGTCTTTTCTGTCGGACAAACATTCATCAGTATCTTCTCATGTTCCCACCCCCATCATATTACAATACACAGGGCTCAATATAACTATGACTTGTACCTCTGTACCTTTACCCTTCATTAAACTTCCCTGGTTTTCATGAACCATTTATGAGATTATCTTCTCTATTCTGTCTGCCCAATGCTCTTGACATAATACGTACATATATATATATATATATATATATATATATATATATATATATATATATAGAGAGAGAGAGAGATAATATTTATAGAGTAACATCCATTTGGTGAATCCATTGGTTTCTCTGCTTTAAACAAATTATAATGGCATTATTTGTCTTGGAAAAAAAAACATCATGTAGTCGTAAGGTGTAAAAGTTAGCAAATATGAAAACAATTTCAGTATGATTTAATTAATAAAGCCTTTCCTCTACCTCATCTTGGTATAAAGCCATATCTTTTTTTTTTTTTAATGCTGTTGCTAAGCTTACACCAACCTGTGAAATAGGTTTAGAAATTTCTAATTGTTTCTCTTTTGTGACATTATATAAGTTTAATCAATTTGGGAACCTTGTAACGGTTTCATCCTTCGCACGCTCCTACATTTGATACTATCCTACAAAGTAATCCATATGGCCTGTATCAGTTTTTATATGGGCTGCACCTTGTATATCTTTCAGAGCTTCAATAGTCATTTCACACATTTTCTCTTTTGGAATATATAGTAAAGTTTCTGTGCATATCTTCCCCAAACCTAGTAAAATATTTATTTTAAATAGTAATTTAGAATATCTATTTAGACAGCTCTGTATTATAGTAGAATAAAGCCTTGACTATGACTTAGATGTCCTGGAACCAGTTAATATCTTAGGTGTCGTAAAAGCTGACTGAGGCCAGAGATGAGTGATACAGCATAATATGCTCACTTCTATCAAGGGGGCATAAAATGGACAGCATGTCCATGGGAGTGACTTTCCTTAGAGTCTCTGTCACTGGCTATTTTATCTTTTAGATTGTTTTAAAAGTTCCAATCAAAATGTTGATTTTTAACCCACATTTTTACCTCTGGGATGCATTCAGAATCCATTATTATTTTGGTTCTAGGTCCCATATACAGCAGCACTTGACTTTTATTATTGACACTTTATTTAACTCCACATGAGGCTCCTAATATTCCTCATTCTAGCCTTATGGTAAGTGTGATGTTAAAGTCATGCTTTATTACTTGAACACTAACATTGCTAAGGATAACTTTATGGACACGTTAAAAAAAACCCTTCATATCTTCATTTGTGTTATATGCATTCCGCATAAAAAGTCATGTGTTTTTATATGCACATGCAACTTACTGAGTCTTTATGTCAGATAAGTTTCAGTGACTTTAAAGATGCATGTGCCACTGTGAGTACACCCCTCTGTGCTGCTTGGACATCCCCAACATCTTCCCAAAGTTATGTGCTGGTGCCAAATCTAAACAAAGGACCCACTTTTTATGTGGGCAAAATCCAGTGGAAATTATAATCTGACAGGATACAGGAGCACTGCTACAGTATAAAAAATAAGGATATAAGAAATGCCTTTTTCAAGTATTCCATGATTTGTTAATATTTTTAAAAAGTTTTCTTTCTTTTTTTTGGCAAATGATTTGATAGAAGGGGATGGTGAGATGGAACTTCTTTTCTGGGAAAAACACTGGCAAGAATAGCTGAATAGTGATATAGTGCCAGGCTTAAATGACTACATTTCCCCAGCACCCATCCTGAGGAAACAATAAAATAAACTTACATGACATTGGCTAGTTTTGATCACATGAACATGGACTTCTTAGTATTTAAATTCATTTGTGGGAATATGTTTTTATCGATGAAGTTCATCACAAGTATATGAACAAAAGTGCTAATTTGTTAAAAAGCAATCTTGGTGGAGTATACATAATTGTTGGTGCAGTTTGTTTCGTTCTTGGTTGCTGTCAGCGCTATACACCATTTCTACAATCAACTGCCTTTTTATCTTTTGGTGTTTGCTGAATTACATCTTTTGATGTCAGATCTAACTCCCAGGATTTGTTTATGAGGAGGATGGCATAGCAATGGAAAGCCTGCAAAGTGATTGGACCAACCTCTCCCCTAGAACATCACAAACTGCGGCTTCTTGGGTACTTATTTATTTATTAAATTATTTAAATAAAGAAATGATGCATTTAGATTGCTTATTAAAAGTTCATTAGTTAATTAATTAATTATACAGGAATGTCCCACAACACCTATAAGCACAACTCTAGTACCCAGTTCCAGCATTGACAGCAGTCCCTCTAGAGTTGTGGGCCCCAGGTGACTGCCCATATTACCTTATTATAATCTTCCAGTGCCCACTAGCACAATTTATCCCACATGTAGCATGTCCAAGGGATACCACACTCAAATTCTGGTCAACTTGAAAAGGTCCTTTAAAGCATATTTATTTAACATGGGTTTTGATTTATTTTAAGATTTTAATATTGTTAACTTTAACACACAACATGCACATTTTAATGCACTGCATTTAGATTATAAGTGGAATGGATGGAGCACAGTAAATTCTTACTTGACATTGCTCCCATAATCCTCTTGGACATGGGTAGTCACTACTAAATATAATCCTGGGTATCGACTATATAATTTATGGTATCATATTGGGATGAAACTGCTAGACTTGAAATTACCTCGGGGTCGATAGGCTAGTAACCTGCTATGATCTTATGATCCTAGAATAATACAGCTGGACTCATTACATTTATATGAAAATCCGCTATATAGTTATACCACTTTAATTATATGTAAGGGCCTCTACAAAGCACCGAAAATAAGATAATTTAATCTAGATCTAAACTATAAGGTTATACCTAAATTTTATTTATCAAAAGCTCTGACTAAGTAAAATATTTTAATTCTATTATATTTTAAATCAGTTGAATTAGCCTAATACTTTCAACATTGTTTGGAATACTACAGATTAAGTCTGGATGAAAATTAACTTTGAATCTGTTTTCAGTCAAATAATTCCATCTGCAGAGCTTTACTCTAGATGGTCTTTCTTTTTCTTTGAACTCTAGACAGGGCAAGTTCAGAACAGTAGGTTAATCAGAAATTTCTGACAGAAAAAAGAACTTTAAGGTCTACATGAGAAGTATGTGCTTTTTTTCTAGGATATTACATTTTTATTAAATTGTTCTGTTATATTTCATTTACAAAAGTCTCATTCTGCATGCCATATTAGAATAAAAATTATAATATGGTATGCAGAATTATTGTTAGTTTACAAACATAATTATATTTGAAAATAAGATATGTGTTATAAATATTAGGAAAGAGCAACATACTTAAAAATTGTATATTTTGTATATTCTGATATTTTGATAACTCCAAATATATTATCTCTTTACTTAATACATGATATAGAGTTGAATGTATTGTCTTTAAATGTTAATGGTCTAAATAATCAAATAAGAGATCTAATTTAATTAAATATGTGACATTTAAAGTATTTCTTCAAGAAACCTATCTCAGGACAGAAGATAGGGACAAATTTAAATTTCCTAACTCTGAAGTTATCTCTTAATCTTCCTTCAAAAGTAAAAGAAGCGGAACTATGTTTTTGCGTGTGAGAAAACAGGTGCTATAACAAAAAATGTATTCAAAAAAGAAGATCAACATGGTTTATTTAATATGATTGTTGGTTTCCAGGTTTTGGTGCTAAAATAACAAAAGACTACTTTGTATTTTAGAAAACATAAGAGGGAAATTAATCTTAGGAATATACTTTAATTGTGTTATGGAGAAATCTGAAACTAGTTCTTCCAGGGACCCAAGAAATAAGTTAGACAATTTAAATATAATTGATACATTTTCTTTTAGCGATACCAGTTCATTAGGACTCACACATTGGTCACATGTTTTTGGCATGTTTCAAGATTGACAAAATGTTCATATCCCAAATTTAATTTAAAAATTGTAATTTATAAAGTAATTTGATTTCAGATCGCAATGTTCTTTTTTTGAAACTTCAAATTAATTATACAAATTTAGCATATACTTTAATGATTCCAATTTGTATCATGACACCTGAAGACTAATTCCTATCTTAAAAATGAATCTGTTTTTAGATTTTAACTTAAATGACTGGACCTGACCTAATCCGGCTTTGTCAAGGTCAGGTCATGCCTACTGAATCTGGTGGACTTCTTTAAGAAAGTGACTAAGCCCATGGATTACGGTAAAACAATACCTACCACCAACCTCGACCTGGCCAATACATTTGACATGATTCACCACTCTGGTATTATAAATAAACTAAAAAAACTGGCCATACATCCATACATCACCAGATGGATAGCCAATTTGCTCATGGACAGGGCTCATGTGGTTAAAGTGGGTGAAGACAGATCCAGCAAGAGGACAATTACTAGTAGTATGCCACAGTGCTCAGTGGAGGGACCACTCCTGTTCAGAATATACTTCTCTGAAGTTAAGGTTAGTGTGGAAGGTCACTGGATGATAATGTTTGCTGATGACTGCAAGCTGACACCACAGTGATGTTGATATCCTTCAAGAGGTATAGATCAGACAAATGATTAGTGCTAGACCTATGGCCTACAACTAAATGCAAAGCAAAATGCATTATCATACACTTTGGGATGTCAAATACCAATGCAAACTACATTGTCAACAGCACACCTCTAAGAGTAGACTCAGTGATGAAAGATTTCAGTACACAGATAGATACTGGCCTTAACTTTGACCACCATGTGTTCACAGCGGTGAGGAAGTCCTAGTATGTGGCACAACTTATAAGTAAAGGTGTGGCATTCTGATCCAAGGAAATTATAAAATATACTCAGCCCTCATTAGACCAAAAAACAAGTACAATGCACCATTTGGCATGCACTTGACCAGACCCTTACAGTAGCAGGAGTGACCTCAGAGGTCCACCAAAAAGAAAATAGAGGGTATAAACAACATCTCCTATGCTGATAGACTAAAACCCTTGTCCCTTTACTGTGTCTCCTACTGACTATTAAGGGGTGACTTATGCCTGACCTACAGGCACTCACAAATCCAGTCCTGATGGATCTGCTACACATCTGCAAGTCAAAAACCAGGAGGGTCACCCAATCTATGGATATAAACTTAGTCAGTGAGCGAAATTAAACATGCTGGAGAGACGTGTATCAGAGATTGTCCCTTCTTTGGAATAGGCTTCCTATTCACATTAAGCAGAGCACTTCCTTGCCCATGCCAAATGCAATTTGGATCAATGGATAGAGATTTACAAATTCACATACCTTATGGACAGGGACAATCTGTAAGATACTCAAGGCATAGGCACAAACCCAGGCTATCTTCTTGCCCCTAGGGGGTCATATATTGGTCAGAATTGGGTTAAATTGGTTATGCTTATAAGGGTTCTTATGCCATTAGCCTAGTAATCTCCTATTAAACTTTTGAACCTATAAGAACACCAGGATCAAAATGGAATAAAAAATTAAGTAATATTCAAGGAAAATTTAGAAACTTAAAAAAAGAATTTCAGAAAGGTAACAAGTCATTGCTTTCTCAAATTAATAATCTTAATACTCAGTATAAAATATTCTTACACTTAAAATATCAATAGCATTAGAAATTTTGAAAAGTTTGGTCTGTGCCATAAGCCATGTATATAATTGTAAGATGATTTAAGATACACTCAAAAAATCTCATATAGCAAATATTATAAACTCTAAAGATGATAAATCTAAGGCAGACAATGAGGAAATTCTTTCTGGATTTTATTCTTGTTATAACAAATTAACTCTCTCTCAAAATTATAATCTATCAGATAACACACAAGAAATTAAAATCTTAAATAAACTAGGCATTACCAAAATTTAAACTTCTGAGAATAAGGATAATGCCATGGTATCACCGATGCATAGTATGGCGGCACACCAATCATAAGTAGCAGCCTCCATTCATGCACTAGTTAAGGTATACCTGAGTCAAACTGAAGTCAGTTTTATGAGGGGCAGGGGACAGGGTACTGTCCAAACATGTGGTGGGGAAATCACATGATACTACTGCTGGTTCTCAAGACAGTAATGTCAGTAATCACAGTGAACAATCACAACACATTTCCTAAAGGCTATGTCAATCGTCATCTACACCTCAGAGAACTTCATATTCCAGGTCACAGTCACACAACAGTGTCAGGTCAGTGACAGCAAGATTACCTTCGTCCAGTAGATTGTACCATCAGACTAACTCACCTTACAGTTGTCACGTTAGCCCATCCTCCAAATCAGTTGCACCATCAACAGGCCTATCAATAGGAGATGTGTATATAACTCATTTGATCTGGAACTGCTATGAATTACATTCATTGACAAATCTTTCTGTTTAGTTGGAATGTGGATTTGTTGAGTGATACCATGGTAGTATCCTTGTTCTCAGGATACAGCTATTATATGAACATTACTGTGAAGATGAATCATTTAAAGAACTTTCTGTTTAATTGGAATGAGATTGGGGGGGTTGTGTACAGCTACTAACTACATGAATGAACAAAAACAAATGATACATGGATTATTGTTCCTTCTAGTAGTAGTCACATATAATATCAAAACAGCAATGAGCAAACATTTTCAAGCCCAATATATGATAAGGAAATGGCACATTAAAATAAGCATACTGCCATGTACACTTACCTGCTGCCTCTACACCCTGCTCACTGCACAAATTATGTCAGTTTCAGAAGTCAGAATTTATTTTGTATGGCACTATAAAAACAATCTGATGTGCAGTAAAACAAAATACAGCAAACAGAAATAGCACATATCAGTGAATATTTCATTGTTGCCAGTACTGGCAGAACAAATAATTAAACAAACGTTATAAAGTTCAGCCGGTACAGCTGTTATGTTTTTTACTGATGTGGTGTCTTTCAGCATCACTGAACACTTATCAGTAAGCAGTCAGGCAAAGAGCAAGTAATATAAAAATATCATAAAATGAAAGAGAATGTCAGATGAACAGTAACAATACACCATGCACCACACAGCATATATAGTCCACAGATATCACTGCATGCATCAGTTACACTCTATGTGTTTTATATAATAATGAAACACTAATCTGAATTTCCTGGTCCATAGTTTTGGACTAGATACCACTTCTTAACCTGTGCAGCCACATGCCGTGCACAAGCCTGCTGCATGGGATCCCTTACTACTGATGTCAGCTGGTCATCCTTAGTGAAATTGGGACTAGACATTGGAGCTACAGTGGCATGATCATGCGCCACTTTGGTTAGTTCACCACCAAACTGGCACATGAGCATGCAGTAAACATCCTGCATGCAGTAGCTGGTAATACTGAAGAGCACCCCAGACCCATCCAGGTACTTAAAACAGTACTTTAGGAGGCCAAAACTCTCTCAATGGCAATATGGGTCTGGGACAGGGATTTGTTATATGTCTCCTCCACAGTTCCAGAAGGATTTCTCACTGGAGCCATGAGCCTTGGCCCATGCATATTCAGCATCCCCTTAAAAAGAGAGAGAGAGAGAAGGGGGAGAGACAAAACAGAAAAATAAACATTAGTATACAGCAATACAGTTTAACATAAATAACTACTTTAATAGCACAGAAAAAAAAAAGAAATTCAGCTTACCAACAAGATGACCACTGTGCATACTACCATGCAAGAAGAGATGGTAGAGAGAGATAATGTGGAAGATATGGAAATCATGTGCACTGCCAGGATGGTGGGCATACACATTGGTGATGCACCCCCATGCATCACACACCACCTGACAATTGATGGAATGATAGCCTCTCCTATTTTAGTGCCACTGTCCATTTGGACCAGGAGGGGCCCTAATTTTAACATGAGTGCAATGTATCTCACTGAGTATCTCAGGGAAACATGCCAGCCCATAAAAGGCATGCATGATCCTGGCTTGGTCCTTAGGTGACACTGGGAAATAGATGTATTGATTCACATGTGCCAAGAGTACATCCAGAAACTGCTTTAGTATCCTCGAGGCAAAAGCCTGTGAGTTCCCCTAACTGTCCCCAGTCTGTCTTTGGATGATGGTCTCCAGAACAAGTATAGTGAAGGTTATACATACTTTGATGTCCACAGGAATAAGAAGTCCATGCTTTCCTCCACTGTCCCTATGGGAGTCAAACATGCCCACTATGACCCTTATGATGTCTCTGTCCACTCTAAACCTATCAAGGATTTCCTTATTACCAAAGTTATACTGAGTAATCCTTAACTTATATGTTGCCTTCTTGGCAGGCAAGTGTCGCTTTGGTCCAGCCAAGACAAACAACTCTAACCTAGAAATAAGAAAGCTCACCTCAGCTGATAGCATTTTTCCAGACTGCTATTCTGATAGATATGAGAATACTTCTTTTTTTATAGTGCATATTGGACAAGCATGAAAAAGCATGAACATCTGAATACAAGTTGCAAATGGTGTACAACAGACCTCATTAGCATATGAAGATTTATATTACTCCTCACTTCCTTGTCATTATTTGTTCCATTGCATAAGTACATTTAAAGCTACCATCACTTTAAATGGCCTCTATGAACAGCAAGCTTTGCTGAGCTCGTACGTGCAAATACCCAGCAGCCTTAATGCATTTGTATAACTGGCTATGAATACTGGCTTAAGTCTTGAAAGGATCTGAAGCCCTGTCCTTTCATTGATTGTATTCCTCCCAACAGCTGCACTTAAAAAAAAAAAAAGCATTAAGTTTATAAAATCATGGTTGAAAAGTATCACTTGGTATTTTGTGACATTTACTTCACAAATACAATGCTTTCTACAGAATACCAGATATATTTTACACTTAATTATATTTCCTAGTCCATGATAAAATATTCTATTTCCTTTTAGTTTACTTCACCATATTCACAAATATGCTGCTCTTGTGTACCTCTTTAAGGTACCTCAGGGGATATACCAGTTCCCCAAAGACAGATCTCGGTCTTTCCAGTTATTATTAGCTAAACATCAGTCTTCAACCTTTTCCAGGCACTATTCAATAGTATAGGTCTTTGCAAAAATTTTAAAATGCATATTCATAGAATAAACAGAATTGTGAAAAACAGAATGATAAAAATGCAGTAATTTAACACATTGCTTAAATTCCACATTCAAACTACACTTTCTATAACTATAGAACTGCCCCCATTCCCCCAAACATGGACAACAATGAAACTTTTAAAAACAACATTTATTGGCATTTATACTTTGATAATAAAGCAAATTGTGTGCTATAATTATTTGTCATTGTCAAATGCTTAAGAGTGGAAGAAATATCATATATCAAATATGAAGAGTACATCTTTTAATAGGCCAAAAAATGTAATCAGGCATTAAATAATTTAAATATAATTAGTACTTAACAGCATTCATGCATCATTAACAAATTCTATGACGCATTTATTTTTCATCAGCAGATGTTTAAGGACTGGTTGAAAATGTCATACATCAACAATGTACAGTACTCGTGTAAATAGTGTATATAAGTTGTTAGAATGTTATTAGAAGCTTGTTGGAAAATTACCTGTGTTTTTCCATGTAAAATGTTTTGTATTAATAAGACGAAAAATAATAAAGAATGATTATTGAAAAAAAAAAAAAAAAACAATGTACAGTTCTCCTTGTAGAAGACCTTTCGCAGTTTCCAGACTCCTGAAAGGATAGTAAAAGAAAAAGAAAGAACAAGGATATCTCCATGAAATTAAATACTTTTAGGTCCAATTGTACTCAGAAATATTCAAGTTATTGGAGAATTGTGTGCAATAATCGAATATTCAGTTGTCCTCTTCTTCGACTGTGAAAATTCTAGGATCATTACCAGAGCTGTACTGCATATTACCACATGATGTACTGTCAGGAATTTATTTTCCAACAAAATTATCCAACATCTTAAATCTATTTTGTACTTTAACACAAATATGAAACAGATTCTTGCCCTGAATATTATTAATGTTTTCACTCATGTTTCCCTGCATTATTATGCTCAGTAATCTTTCACACCTTCCTTTTATCAGCAGAGAGCATTTGTCTTCCTGTGCTGGGAAAAGGATCATCCCACTGGCTTTTAATCAGTGGTACTTATTTACTTCTATTGTCCATTGTGTCTGCTGCTAATGCAAGGATCACTGGATCTTCAGCACTTTCGGTATCATTACTCAATTTAACTTGAGTTACAGAACCTCTCGGCACTGTCTGTAGTCTAGTCATTATCTTAGGTTCATAGGTTAGTACTAGGCTAACTGCCCTTGCAAGCCATTTTAAGCCTAGCCAATTATCCCGTGTGATTTTCAAACCCTGCACCTTGTGTTTGTAAGGCAAACACCTTAACCATTAGGCCACCCTCCCAACCCCAATCTTTGTTTCTTTATCGGAGTTTAACATCCAGGAAGACTCACCTTTTGTCACAAATAACATAGCTAGAAATTTTAAATGACTTTTTTTTGCCCAGCTTTTTGAACTTTCTCATAGGAAAGGTCATTTCATTTTTTCTTTGAGTGTTCTTACACAATGTTTGTGCCATGCACTAACAAAACTTTATTTTTGCATCATTAAGCTGAACTGCTGATAAACCTGCTTCTTTATTTCATTTCTTTACTAATGATAGAATGCAAACTGGATGAGATATTAAGCTATAAAATTTAGTTCTACAACATTTAGGTCCCCAGTCATTGTTCTCCAAAGGAAAACACTGCAGATGTGGTTTATATTTATGTGTTTACAGTGATACTATTTTTGTATGACTGTCTCTTTTCTCTGCAGCTGTGTGACCGTGGAGTTAGTACATGCCACTAAGGGTAGCTTTGGTGTATATGGAACACCATGGGGGTATGACATATCAGTAAAAATGCTGTGGTGGATACCTGAAGCTTAATTCTCAGCAAAATGCTTGCCACATGAATCTGTAGACTAGATTAGATGTAAAGGAAGCTTCTCATAATTCGACAGTTTACATAGTAAATATTTTGTCTGCCAGGTATCAGTGAAGATTTAAGGATTTGGGCTTCCATAGGTTCATAGGTAATTAGTTGGCTAATGGCACAAAATCATTTACAAGCCTAGTCAATAACACTCAGAATATGACAATATTATATCTTAATTCCACAGATGTGGGATGGGGGAGTATCAGGGTAGTGGTTATTTGGATGCTGCAGCCCAGAGTGATTGCACAGCCTGCCTCTGTCCATACGGAACATGAGCAGTACCCCAGGAGTGAATTTTTAGTTCCCTACGCAGTCATCCAAATTATTTTTGAGGAGAGTGAGGGACACACTTTGTTTTACAAAGATGGGAAGTTTACTCCATAGATGAGGTAGCCTTTGCGACACAAATCTGTCTCTCCAGCAAATTCTGCTCAAGTCACAATTAAGTTTCAGGTCCATGGAACTCATAACTGTTGTATAATTTTTCTTGCGAATATGTAACATTTCAACAGGGATGGATCAGGGAATGCCTTGTAGGTCAGGCATAAGTGCCCTCTCAATAAACAATATAAGACGGAGTAAAGGGGTAGGGCTTTTTATTCAGTATGCATAAGACATGTGTCTTATGGTTTGTATTTTTTTATACTGATTGGTGTGCCGCCATACTATGCATTGTACTTGATTATGGGCCTGATGAGGCAGAGTACAATGGCACTATGACTTCCTTTGATCTTGATGCCATGCCTTTACTTATAAGTTGAGCCACATAGAAGGATTTCCTCACTACTATAGCTACCTAGTGGTCAAAGTTTAGGTTACTGTCTATCTATTGTGTGGACTATTAGCTACTGGACATGCTACACATAAAGAAATCCCAATCCCTCAGTGACACACGCTCCAGGGATCTAAACCTTGCCATCACAATGAACAAAGCATGCTGGAGGGATAGGTTCCTGACCCAGAGACTCCCCAGACTCTGGAATAGACTGCCCATACATGTCTAGCAGAGCACCTCTTTGGCCCTCTTCAAAAGGAAGCTTGATGATTGGATGGGAGATAGGAAATTCACCCCAGTGATCACATCAGTTGCCCTGCTAGAAGTAAATACTGTGGGAAGAAATAGCCAGGGAATTGCTATGGATAGGTTTGTATAGGCCCTAGGGCCGATAGCCTAGTACCAACCTATGAACCTATGAACCTAACCTGTGTTCCTTCGTCCCTCACCACAGAGTCTACTTTTAGGGGTGTGCTATCAGTGCTATAATTGGAGGGATATCTGATTTACTGAAGGTTATGATTTTGCACTTTTAAGCGTTTAGTCTCAGACCATGGTTTTGGCACCAGTCATTTGTCATTTTTAGGCCTGTTTGAAATATGTCAACATTGTTTGGACAGTTAATGATTGCTCCCAGTTTACATTTGTAAGCAAACTTTGTGAGCCAAAGGGCCCCGGCATTGGGCCTCACTTCAGAGAAGCATATACCAAACAGAAGGAGTCCCAATACTGAGCCTCATGGGACACTGCTAGTAACACATTTTTTTTATCAGAAGTGGATTCAACCATCTGGACAACATATGTCCTGTCAGTGAGCCAATTGGCTACCCATTTGACAATGTAAGGATTTATGCCTAACATCTTGCCTCAGGAGTTCCTGGAATTGCTATTCTACATGGCTGATAAATCACTTCCTGACACTAATTCATACTGTCTAAATATTATTCAATTATTTCAACAGCTGCAGGTTTCTAGTTAATCCAGTCTTGCAGGTAGCCGCTGCTGCTTAGTTAATCCAGTCTTGCAGGTAGCCGCTGCTGCTTAGTTAATCCAGTCTTGCAGGTAGCCGCTGCTGCTTAGTTAATCCAGTCTTGCAGGTAGCCGCTGCTGCTTAGTTAATCCAGTCCTGCGGGTAGCCGCTGTCGCTGAGGTTCCATTCCCGTTGCTGTGTTTTCAGATGTATTGTGAGCTGGTTATACTACAGAACAGAATCGCCATGGCTCTGCAGTATAACTTCCCATGATCCCAGTTTCTTTCTAGTCTCTTTTGTATCCTCTTGTTACACCAGCCATGTTACATTAGGCAAGGCATATGTTATAGGTTCATAGCTTGCTACTGGACAATATACCCATTCAGTGTTTTAATGCCGTCTACTACAGGTTATATTTAGTCATCAAGTTCACCTCCCTGATGTTAAACTTCCCAAAAGCAAAGCATTGTGGGTGTTGTTAATATTTTTGTGGAAGCTGTGATTCTCCTATAATGAGATTTCTTGATTTTTCCATGATTGTCTGACCATGGCATTAGCATGTATCAGTTAAGGTGGTGAGGGTGGATGCCTTCCATAATTCAGCTTATTTAGCTAGTAAATATACTGCACACCATCTCTGCCATGTTTGCACTTCAACTCTTAAATATGACTTTTCCAGCACAAAAATTAACAGGCGCTCAATCAGCTTGCATTTCCTCTGCTGCAAAATTCTGCATATTTAAAACTTAATTGATTTACTTATTGAGTATTCCAGGATCAAAGGAAACAAAGAGAATGACCACTAGGGCTTGACAATTAATTACATTGTATACTTATTGGCAATACCAGGGCATATAGCACTGCCCACAACCACAGTCCACCCCCACACATGAAATTCAGAAATGTAAATGAGGCGATCCAGGAAACACTAACCTGTCCGAGTAAGAGTGGTGTTATTTGCAGATTGTTGTTAACTGAGTACTGTTCTGCAAATAGCAAAACGGAGCTATGACAGCTCCAAATAAAGGATGCATCCAGTTGAGGAAGCATGCCAATAGCCAAATATATGGCCATTGGCATTTTTATCCATTGCAAAATAATAAAAAAATATATATTTTTTTCCTCGATCTCCGATGTTTAAGCATAGTGCAGCGTCGCTCTAAAAACCCTAAAAACAAAAAATAAAAGCCACAAATAGGGATTTTATTAAAAATATTCATCTGCCATGCAGGGGAATGGCAGGCTGAAGACAACATGGCTACTGAGTAGTGGTTGCTAAGGGGGGAAGCTCAGTCTGAGAGATGTAGCCAAGCATTAGTAGGCAATCCTATGTAAACGAGTATAAGGATAGTGAATCCCAAATTTCCCTGCCATGTGAACCATGTCCTTAGAGTGTAAGAGTAGGATTAGGGGAGTAACAGAGTAGAAGATAGGTGACATCATGAGGGGGTATGTATCAAAGACTGTAAGCTTATTGGAGCAGAGTGGCATGTGTTTGCTATGAGGTACTCAGGACTGGAAGAGGTGTGTCTACAGTTGTCTAAACTGAAACCCAGAAACTAAAGGTGTACGCCGTGGCTATCACTAAAGATTCTTGCAAAGCTGCTTACACTGTGTGCACGCGTGTGCATGCCTGTAAACTGGTCTAAGCCTGTGTGCACATGTGTGTGCCTGTGTAAGCCTGTGTAAGGCTGTCTAAGTGTGTATGCATGATTGTGCACCTGCCTAAGCCTGCATAAGCCTGTGTAAGGCTGTGTAAGGCTGTGTATGCGCATGTGCGCTCATGTGCACGTGTTTGCACTTGTTTGCTTGGCGCTGCCCCCTGTGGAAACAGAAATGGGAAAAGTAAGGAAAGAAAGTAGTAGGAAGTTAACCAAGGAGAGCTAGCAGAGCTGCCAGGTGAAATCAATCAGAATCAGCCAATTACACAGGCAGTACACTAGCCTAGCCCAGCCCAGCACTTAAAATTCTGCAAACAACATTCCCCCATGTTTCTCTCAGAAACACTGCAACACTGCAGTCTACAAAGAGAAGTAAAATCTTAAAAAGCTTAACTGAGACAAAGTAATGTTAGGGGCTGCCATTGCTATTATAAGGCGACATGTGCAAGATGCTGAAGGTGGTGCCATTGCGAATGCTGCTGAGCAACCCACAATGAGGAGACGGAGAAGAGTGTACAGATTCAGGGTAACCTACCAGGGGCTATATGAGCTGGAGATAGTGGAGCGCTATAGAGTGGACAGAGAGCTCCTCCAGCAAATTGTTGAGCTGTGCAGGCCACGCCTCACACACAGAACCAACAGAGGGGAATCCATCCCAGTGGTAACCAAGGTATGTGTTGGCCTAAGAATACTAGCAAAAGGTACATTCCAGAGACCAACTGGTGATATGATGGGGATTTCACAGGCATCAGCATCCAGGGTACTGCACCAGTTCCTAAATGCCATGTCAGCACATGTCAGGGATCATGTATATTTCCCCAATTCCCGTGAGGTACTGGCCAGCAACATGCGTCTCTTCCATCAAATAGTGGAATACCCTGAGGTAGTGGGTACAATTGACTGCACGCACAAACACATCAAAGCACCAGCCGGTGAGTGGGGTAGGGCCTACATCAACCGCAAGGGCTTCCACTCCATCAACTGCCAGGTCATGTGTGATGCCCTGGGGCATAATACTGAATGTGTGTGCTTGCTGCCCTGGAAGCTACCACGATTCCTCTATCTGGCATCTGTCACAGCTGTACCAGACATTTGCCAATGGGGACATCCCTGATGGTCACTTAGTGGGGGATGCTGGATACGCACTGGAGCCATGGCTGAAGACTCCCATCAAAAATGCACACACACCTGAACAAGAGCACCCTAATGAGGCACACGCACAAACGTGAAATGTAATAGAGCGTGTGTTTGGGATGCTCAAGTCATGCTTCCATTGCCTGGACACATCTGATGGAGCCTTGCAGTACTCACCAACTACATGTACCCAAATTGTCATGGTATGTGCCATGCTACACAATATGATCCTGCGAAAACAGCTGCAGCAGGTACAGCATGGGGCAGGGCCAAACAACCCCCCACCAGTGCCAAGACCTGCACAGGCACAGCGTGACTCAGAGGAGGAACAACCTGAGCCTGCCCCAGTAGGCAGAAAGAGGTGTGCCCAGTATGTCTTGGCCTTGGCAAAGAGGCAACACATAGCACATACACTGGCTCAGTAGGAACCCTGGAAATGATACCTCCCTCTGACTCACACATAAAATAATAGGGATGCCTAACATGACACTACCTGTTTCCAAACATGTATAGGGAGTGTAGTATGTGCATCCGACATAGGCAGCCCTGCAGCACCACCTGAGGCATGATTGCCATGTTTTAAGCAATATAAAGCAGTGCTAAGCAGCTTTTACCAATATCTAGTATATGTAAAAAAAATTGCTCGTGCCAACTAGCGCAACATCGGGCAACATTGGGCAAGGTTGGCCAAAGTTGAGCAAAGTCAGTTAAACATGTTCATATCTGCTTTACTGTTCCTTAAGCAGTCTGGTCTGCCCAGCATGGCAATAAAAAGCAATGACAAGGCTCAAACCCAGGATACTGTGCACTATAATCACAGTACTGAACCACTAAGCCATGATAGCATTTCAGTGGCACTGACACAGCAGGACAATTGTACACTAATGCAAACACAAAGAAATGCTGTATCATGCCCCTAAAGAGGCAAATGGGTAACCTCCCCCACACGCCTATGCAGACCAAGAACATCAGGCTAGGCGGTGTGATGTGGGTTGTGTTGGCTATGAAGTTACAGTGTAATATACATGACATTGGAAGCCAACATCTGTAGTACAGTAGTATGACTCAAGGCACTATTATAGGCAACAGTACAGACTGAAATGGTGTCCTGTACATAGCAGTGCAGGCATAGCAAATGTGTACAAGTGTCAGCTGAAACCCACATCCTATGTACACCCACAGTAACAATCATGTGTGGTCCCGGGTAGAAATGTACAAAGAATAGCTGTTCCCCCTGTATGTAGAAATGTTGGTAAGTCTATGCAAAGTATTGCATGGAAGCCCTGCAGGCACAGCATGATCCCTGTTGATCTATGACACAAAGGTGAGCCCTGCTGTAAAAATACAACTTGATGTTCCATACACCTATAGTATAAATGTCTATACTGGGCATGCTCACACACTCCAACAAATGCAGTGGATTCCATTCAGCATCACACTGAAAGGTCATACTGGGCATGCTCACACAGGATAAATACGGATGTGATAATTAGGGATCTATGGACAAATGTGGATAGTCATCTCTACTTCCAGAAACACATTCACAAAGTGGTTGGAAAATAATGCTATGTGTTCACAGAAACTGCCAAGGTCTGTGCACGTAGGTCAAAGGAGGTTCCCACTACTCAGCAGTCATCAGACCTGTCAGAAAGTACCACAACACACTTTCGATGAATCCGACTAGGCATGTTCAGCAGCTAGAAAGACCAGTGAAGTACCTTAACAAGAGGATTACTGGCCTCAAATAGTCGCCCCATGCAACAAGACTGAATGTAACCCAATCTGTACTCTGTGGCATACTGTCTACTCAGGAGATCTCTGTGAAACAGACAGATTCATGTCATGGTTACAATCAGATCTGTTCCGAGATACAGCTCAAAGGCAGTAAATGTACAGAGCCAACTGATATTGCCAACATCCTGGCAGATAGGATCACTGTTAACTGCAACCCCCTCTCACCCATGAAAGAGCACATCTCCATAATGGAAGACTGCAAAGTTGCTGTCATCATGGCTGCACAGGTAATAAACACTCTCCAAAGCCAGTATCACAGCAGCCATGGGACCAGATAACTTCCCAGGCTGTGTAGTATCTACTTCCCTGAAGTAAACATTAACATGGCAGGTCTGTGCAGCTGAATTTACCACAGCACTGCAAACCAGGAGCCATAATAGTAAACACAAAAGATGTGGACATCCTACAAAAGGGTCTCACTGGTACAGATGGCTGTTGTCAAAGCCATGGGCAAAGCTCAATACCAAAAGGTGCATTGTCATCCCCTATGTTAAAAACTCTGTAGCCAAGAACTACAACAGAGGTGGTAGTATACTTCACACTGAAAGTGTGACAAGGGACCTTGGGTCACAGGTGGACAGTGGATGCAACTGTGAAAATCACATTCCCACAGTAGTCAGGAAACCCTCCCATGTGGCACACCTCATCACAAAATGCATCTCATGCAGAATGGAAGAGGACAATGATCCCCTCCAGTCATCACTCACTAGAACTATAATCGAGTACAACACCACTGTTGTTATGTACCTCACAAGAGAACTACAACTACTGGAAAGCCAGCATCAATACCACACAAATAGCGTTAGTGGCCTGAAATACATGCCATACACAGACCATCTCAAAATGCTCCATAAGTGCTCCCTTGCATATCACCCACTCAGAGGTGTTCACTGCCTAACATACAAAGCTATGTTAAACACAGAGCTGTTGGATATGGTCCACGTGAAACACTCACAATCCCTCTGACCTTTGGACCCAAAACCACGAGTGAAATACAAAAGGAAGGGGTGTACCCATTTACCCTATGGATACCCACACCTTCAGGTTTGTGGCACAGCATGAGTCCTTGGAGACCATGCAAGTGCAAGTAACATTGGACAAAGCTGCCCATCAGATTGTAGCCTGCTACAAATCACGTACCTTGTCTCAGGAACCTCACTCAGTATTCCTGAGAACAGTGGAAAGTATAAAGGTCCTATCCAACACCATTATATGAGGAGATTACAACTACCCAAACAGTGAGTGGTGGAATTACTCGTGTACAATGTCCTTCGCCCAATGTTTCCTAGAGTTAAAAACCCTAACATCCTGGAACAGCTGGTCACCACGCCCACTACAGGTGACAACATACTGGACATGATCATCACCAACATGGGGTACCAGGGTGCCACTACAGAGATAAACCCCTCGCTGGTAATATCAGATCATGAAGTAATCACACTGGACATCCACATCCGGCCTCCCACCCAGTCAATGAATCCACTGTGAAGACATTTGTAAAAGCAAACTGCACACTTCCCAAGACCAAAGTGGAGCGTCCCAAAGCCCTCTTGCTATAGGATAATGGTATACAAACTGCAGAATCATTTACAAGTTCATCCTATGAGCATCTACAGGGATGCATGGAATGAGATATCACAAATAAAACCAAGATGCACACCTCCAAAAATAGGACAACAATCAGGTGTTTGTTGCCCATAAATAAGCTAAACAACAGAAGGAGGAAACTAACACCTGATAGAGCCAACTTCACTAAAGGAAACGCATCACTGATCATTATCAGCATGAAACAATGATCGCTCATAAAATAGTCCAAGGACAGTTTCTAAAGACAAATAGCCAATAAATGTCAGAATAACAACCACAAAGCCTTTGGTAGCTATACCAGACATGTAGGTGTCAACTTCCAAATATGCTCTCAGCTACTGAAAAAAGGAAAGAAATACACCAAACCAACTTTCATTGCCTACATCCAGGGGGACACGTTCAGTGTAAACACCCCCCATCACCCCCCAAAAGGGCCTGTGTACAGCACAGAAGGATGCAGAGCCCCAGACGTCATGGACATGCAGGTAAAGACAGCCCTCACCAAAGCTGAGAACACAGCATCAATGTGACTGGATGGTGTCCCAGGCTGCGTCATACACTAGGCCCATAAGGAACTCGACCCTCACTCACATTCACTGTCCAGACAAAAGCATACCACAGGCTATGTACCCAAAGAATGGCATACACAAACAGTCATCCAGCTCCAGAAAGGGGGTGCCACAACAGAACTTGGACACCATTTCCCACTATGTCTACTCAGCCTGGTCTACAGAGCTATTGAGCAAATTGTCATGGAACCCATAAACAGAGGCATTGAAGACCTTCAGACACTGTACTCTCCACAACTTCACCTTGTTAAAGTCAGATCCTGGCTCCCAAACCTAGTTGACTTATTTCAAACAGTTACAAGGACATAGATGGAGGTGAAAGTAGCCCACACAGCCCACCCGGACCTCACAAAGGACTTTCCACACCATTCCCCACTCTGTCATCATGGACAAGCATACCAGCTGGAACATTAACAGCTATATCACAGGATGGGTGGCCAGGTGACTCACAGATCAAACACACATGTTCAGAGTTGCTGGTGCCATGTCCAACTCTAAGCCAGTCACAAATGGCATCCCGCAGGTCTTGCTCCTGGGACCCCACCTGTTCAGTAGATACTGCTCAGAGGTACAGGCAAGCATGGGAGGGGTATGGCTGAACAGGTCTGCAGATGAATGGTAACTGTGGTCCATAACTGACTGCACGGCTAACACAGCCATCCTCCAGAAGTGTCTTACAGAGACAGATACCTGGTGTCAAAACAATGCCCTCAAGCTGAATGCCAAAGAATGCATAGTCATCCCCTTTGGGTACAACAAAGTGCACACAAATTACCACATAGGTGGTAATCCAGTATGTACGGAGAAAGTCATTATGGCCCTGGAGACACAGGTAGATAGTACACACCCCTTTGATGATGACATGGCCAAAGTGTGTAGACATTCCTTCAATGTAGCTCACCTAATGTCACCTAATGTAACCCACTTTGTATAGTCTGATGATGTCACCATCCTACAAATAAACCTGTGGAAAGGATAACTCACAGTGATGTGTATAGTGCGGTGTGTAAATACATACTTCTGTAGTATCATAAAGTAGTTCGATAGTGGTTTGAATCCTGCACTTGACAAGTGTTTGCGTGTGGTCTCCTTGGGAAAGCGCAAACATTTTGGAGAGTAGTAAAACACCTTAAAAGTGGTAAACTAATCTCTGTCAAGTCTGATGATGTCACTATCCTACAAATATACCTGTGGAAAAGTGAACTCCCAGTCATGTGCATAGCAGATCATACTAATGCTTACTCCACTAGTATCATGAAGTAACGAGATAGGGGTTTGAATCCTGCACTTGACAACTGTATGTGTGACCTCCTTGGAGAAAAGCAACCTTTTTGGAGAGTAGTAAAACACCTTAAAAGTGGTATACACATCTTTGTCATGTCTGATGATGTCACCATCCTACAAATAAACCTGTGGAAAATAGAACCTATAATAATGTGCATAGTGAGTTGTATTAATGCATATGCCTTTAATATCGTTAAGTAGGGGTTTGAATCCTGCACTTGACAACTGTGTATATGATTTCCTTGGAGAGGGGTAACCTTTTTGGAGAGTAGTAAAACACCTTAACAGTGGTATACAAATCATTGTCATGTCTGATGATGTCACCATCCTACAAACATACCTGTGGAAAAGCCTTCGCCTAGTAATGTGTATAGTGTGTTGTGTTAATGCGTACTCCTCTAGTATCATGATGTCATTAGGTAGGGGTTTGAATCCTGCATTTAACAACTGTTTGTGTGTGGTTTCCTTGGAAGGAGCAACCTTTTAGGGGAGTAGCAAAACACCTTAAAAGTGGTAAACTACTCTTTGTCAAGTCTGATTATGTCACCATCCTACAAATATACCTGTGGAAAAAACACTTCCTAGTAATGTGTGCAGCATAATGTGTTGATGTGTACTCCTCTAGTATGATGAAGTAGTTAGGTAGGGGTTTGAATCCTGCACTTGGTGAGTGTGTGTGTGACAGTGTGTGGGGGGGGGGTTGCTTTTACTACCGTATGACATATCAGTAGGCATTGCACATGTGAGGTAGCTATGAGGCAAATACATATACGTACATGTCACCTCAAGTATTGCATGCGTGGGAATCCGGCTTTATCCAAGTACACAGTTGGCATCTTTGCAAAACTGTGCTGCTGCTTCACAGACCTTAGGTCACATCTGTATGCTTGCGACAAGGCCAGCCACTGCAGTGATGCCTGTCCTATGTTATCCGTGTCACACACACCCATTACTGTTTCTATTGAATTGTGTGTGTGAGGGGTTATGGCCGAGGTATATGTCAGACCTGCTCAAACGCAGCAGAGTCTGTCAATGATGACTATGCATTATAGGTGTTCAACAACCTTTGTGGATATGCATGCAGACCCCTGATTGCTTATGTGATCCACCGAGGGATTCCAAAATACCTTAGGGAATGTGATTATCAAAGGAGAGATGAAATAACACTAGGTTGCATGTACACATTGGTACCTGTTCATGATGTTGGTGGCTACTACCTATGTGGTACTGTGGGGATACTATGTTCCATAAAGGTGGATGACTATGCTTAGTTTCGCCTATAGCTTTACAGCATGGGTTTGACAACAAACCATATCTGTATGATACCCTTGTGGAGGATGTGTGTGTCACCTGGAGAATGCAGTATAGGCCACAGTATGCATTAGCACACGTGGACAGACATATCCCTACTATGATTTATTGTACCTAAGAGAGCCATATGCCAAAAAGGAGTGGTCTCAGTAATGGGTGCAGCCGAATACCACAGTTTACTGGGATAGTATAGTACCTGAAGGATCCAAATGTTGCTGTGTGTCCTACATCTGTGTGTCAGTTGTCAGGACATCAGCTAACGATTGGTTATGGTCAGGCTGTTGCAGTCATGTATAATACCAGAATGTGAAACAATGACAGATAGTAACAGTATCACCCACAGCACAGTGTCAAACCATGTCATACACACATGTGTAGTCAGGTTCCAAAATGTGTGTAGTACAATGCATACTGGCCACCAATAGAAACAATGGAGTGCTACTGTGTAATACAGAGCATGTCACCCTGCCCATGTGTCCACTATGCACGTACATGCAGACAGTGCACCTCCACCATTTCCACAACTGTACACCTGCAAATATTCATAGGCCACAGTATGTGCTACACACATCCCAGACATACTGTCCACTCTCTAACACATGCTGCCAATACTGCACACATCAGCCAAGTGGCACGTGGGCGGACAATATACAATTGGAACTAACACTGGTGTAAACAACACTACAATGACAATCATAGCTTTAATGCATCATGCCTGCTTAGCTACACCTTCAAGCATATCATTACACTCTACTGCTGACAACATGCTAACATTGCTATACTGCTATAAAGACACCCTGTGCATCAGCACCATGGTAGCCTGTTCCTGCATCGATGTTACAGATGACAGGAGGTGGCACAGGATTCATCATATGCACAGGGTGTGTTGTTGGTCTGCCAGAGGCCTACAGTGAGCCATCCAATCAACATGTGTGTGTGTGTGTGTGTGTGTGTGTGTGTGTGTGTGTGTGTGTGTGTGTGTGTGTGTGTGTGTGGGGCAAGAATAATGGTATGGGCCAATGTTGATGTAACGTGTGTGGGTATGTGTTAGCCCTAGGTGTCTAGATTATGTGTGTGTGTGTCTGCATGCACACAGTTCCACCATGTGGCTGCCACATACAGGTACTTGTGGGACAGCCACAGACTGTACCTGCAAGGCTTTACAGATCACTGTCTCTGGCCACGGATACGGTACTTGTGCCTGGCAGGGGTGCTACTGACACTATCAGGTACCAAGCCAGACTGGGTACTATCCCCGAGGTAGATGGATGTACACTGGACCCAGGTCCCAGCTGGGACTGTCCAGATCCATGTGCACGTGGTGTTCTAGGATGTTCTATGGACAGCCCACCCCCAACATTGCTGGATCTGGTACTGGCACTACGAGAGTGGCTGTTGCTAGAGGGACATCCACGGTGACTGCCAGCTGCTGATGTTGCTGGCATACATCCATGCCGACGACTCAACCATCCCGCACTTTCCTGACACATGGACATGACATTTTGGGGGGCATCTAGTGTCTCTCCCCAACGTCCATCAGTGACGTCAGTGTAATTGTGGATGGCACCAGCTAGGTCACGGATACTGTCTATTACGGTGGTGTTATTTGCCCTCTGTGCCCGCAGTCCCTGTCTGTTGTACTGTTCCATATGTGCCTGTGCCTCCATGACAGCCCGGAACATGCGTGAGATAGTTAGACCTGTGGCATGTCTGCCAGTGGCATAATGGGCAGCAGTGCTCTGACAAGAACCCCTGGACATCTGCCTATGTGGTACCCTTCCAGACATCTGGGTATGGCTGCTGTGTCGGGATGCATGTGCCATGGATACCACACTGTCCTGGCCAATGCCGGCTGTAATCTGTCCCTCAGCTAAGGGCATTGGTGATGGATGTATAGGCAGTATGACTGTGTGCATGGATGGGGTGGACACTTGTGTAGTGTCGATTGGTGGCCCAACGATAGACCCTGGCAAACATGCCTGGACCTCAACACACCTGTCATCATTGTCACTATCATGCTCAGTGACATCTGTTTCCCTGCTGCATTGAACCAGCCCAGTATCAGCACCTGTGAGAGGGAGACAGGAAACAAACTTTGCGACCTGTATATGATGTCAGCACATATGCACACATACACACATGCACACATGCACACATGAACACATGAACACATGAGCACATGCACACATGCACACATGAACACATGCACACATGCACACATGCACACAAATACACTCCTTACTAGTACAGACACACACATACACACACACACACACACACACACACACACACACACACACACACACACACACACACACACACACACACACACACACACACACACACCACCACCAGCAATCCCGAACATACTCAATAGAGTGTGATGTGTGATGTTGGGGTACAGTACCACGAGCCAAACATTTATATCAAATGTGACAGCATGCAGGATCTGTGTTGCTCAGCAGCATGCAGTGTGAGTGTAGTCAGCCATTTCTAATAACAGTATACATGGCCTTGATGCATGTGTGTTTTGTTCAGTGAATGGCCTCACCCTGGAACGCAATGTGCAAATGGACACAACATTGCTGTGCAGGTATTAAAAGCCCTGCAATGTCCTGTGCACCATCAGTCACAGGTATACATACCATGGCTGGATGTGTATCAGTGTGTCACATAGATATCCATTTCTGATTAGAGCATCTGTGTCTTTAGCAGATGATTGTGGACACAGGTATAGCACATGCATGCCATGTATACACACAGGATGAGTGGTGCATGTATACCTGATGGAATACCATTGCTCAACATAGCCATTGTACAGTGGTTATGGTGAGTGTAGGACATATTGTGGACATGCCAGTGCCAGCCATGACATGGCATGCTACCGCACAACTGCAACATGAAACATCACACATACACAATATGTGTCATGTGACCTATACATCCCATAGCATTACAAGACATATGTGTGTCACTTACTACAAATGAGGATTGCTATGCATATTGCATATAGGTGCATATGTCTGCACACGCACAACATTGAGGTGCATAGCAATTCATGATATCTGTATTACTGTGGCCACTGTAACTGGATGGGGTGTAGTACCATGAGCCATCATCATGCAGCATCATGTGGTCACTCAAGGCTACTAATGTGTGCCAGACCGGCACATAGCATGCTGTACCTGAACTGCAGTACCATGGCTACATTCACCATTCCACAGCCAGTTGTTACATGGGTTTGTGTGGTGCCCAATTGGGGGCATTGCCTAACATGAATGTGTTATGTGTTGAAGAGTGTTGCACAGCCACATGTGAGGCATCTACCCCTCAGGTATATTAAGTGTGCTGTGTGGATGAGGTTTGAGATACTGTAGTGTGACCTTACTGTGGGTGTCTGAATAAGCCATGTGTAGCACATTAACGTGTACTGCTTATGACAAAGGTGTGTATGTTGTATGCATGTGTATCGACTCTGCCTATCCGATGTCCACTACAGTGTTGCCACAACTTTGTGGGATGCTCTGTCTATTGTATGTATTTTAGGCAGCTACCCATGTTACTAGGATGTGCATAGTCTCACAGCAAACATGCACAGCATGCATTATGCGTAGGTGCATTACATGTACATAGCCTACACCTCACCTATGACATGCACATTTAATTAGAAATATTAAAGGTATAACACACTCATCAGCATGGCTCTGATGCCTTGCTGTCACACCAGAGGGACCTACAAGGATATCAGACACTTTGTCAGTGGCAACAACTGTGGCATTGCTACTGTGTGTTTGCAATCTTACAGCAATACAATGGTGGACAGTCACAGGCCTACAGATTATATTCCTAATTATTTGTATTGCACAACACTAGGCACCACATCATCTAACTACACAGTACACATCTCACATAAGCATGCCCTACCAATAGAGGTAACAGTATTCTACAGCTATGCCATGTTACCTGCACGCTCCATGTCAACTTGCTGGGTGGCTCCGGCCTCCATGATGATACATGTTAATTGTTGGGGTTGTTGTTGGCCAGAAGCCACCTGGCTCAGGAGCGGCTCCTCCACTCTGGTGAGGGGGGGGGGGTGGATGGCTACCCCCCCACCTGTGGCAAGCTGTTGTCTGCGGATATCAGATGCATGCTGCCGGACATGTCTAATTAAATCAATGCAGTGATGCCATACCTGCGCATATGTCCAGTTATGCATGCCTATGTCATTTACCCTACGGACAAGTTCTTGCCACAGTGTAGCCCACTCATGCTGGTCCTGGCTGGTTCTGGAGAACAGCAGTGCATAGTGCTCCACCAGGCTCACTGTGATGGCTTCAACCTCGGCTGTGCTATATGCTAGGTTATGATGGTGGGACATTACCCTGGAAGACAATTAAACAATATGTGTGAGCAAGTCATGTAGCACACGTAACATTCTAAAGTACAGATATAAATGAACTGCCATATATAGCAACCTATTGGCTGTCAGAAGATACACACTTTCAATACCACATATCAGTTCTCAACACGCAGATACCTGACAATGCCTGGCATACTCTATATATCAAACCATGTTTTTCACAGCAACAAAGTTATAACAGTATGTAAGACTATACAACAGTACATGGCACACTGTATGTGACACAATGCACCACCTAGCCACAGGAGGTATATATCATGCTAATGCATCATGGCATATGTAATCCATTGCAACGAATGTAAAGTCCACTGACAGTATTACCAGTATACCACACTAGTCATTGATGGTGACCCGTGCCTAACATATGTGCACATTCGTTAATATAGGTGGCATACTGCTGTACTAGACTATACATGTCACTAGATACACAGTTACATTGTGTAACACACATATGACCGAGGCCATGGTACAGGCATACCCACACACACAGCAGACATGCATAACAGACACAAAGGTATGGCAACCCAGGTGACCTTTACCTGTGTGTCTTACAGTACTGTGTGTCAGTAGTTACCAGACCTTATGCCTAAGGTATGTCATCTGTGAGGACTGCAGGGAACACACATAACAGTGGTTCCAATAAATATGCATGTACACCATACTGTGCTGTTTAGGCATACAGCTTCAGGTAGTACTACAGTTCATACAGGAGTTGGATTCACCAGCAGTAACACCCAATAAGCATACATGTACTGCTTTAGCCTACAATGAGACACCCCAGTCGACAACAAGGTACTATGTCAGACCGTATGACATACTGCTTTTTCTGCCTAACAATTGCATACAAATCTTTTGCTGGGATCACAGCTAGGACACATAATACCATGACTGAGACAGTTTCCCAGTAAGCTATCACACATATACCGAACTCTGACACATTCACCAACACATTCACCATCACACTCAGTCAACCTCAAATATCGATTATTGCAACAAGTACATGTGGGTGTGTATCTCTTCATAGGTAGGTAAGAGGCTATTGGCCCTAGGGCCTATAGAACTCTAGCCATATGCTACCCAGGCCTCTGATGCACAGGTATTTAAATTACACATGGCTCAGTCAAGCAGAGACACTGAGGTGATTGCCTGGGTATATTCACTATCTCCCATACAATCTCCAGGATTATTTATGACGACTGCTACTTAGGAGTTTTGTTTGCTATGGATAGTTGGTCAGTTCCAGAGTATGGGATGTCTCTGAGATAGGAATCTATCCCTCCAGCATGTGCTGTTTATTGTGGTCAAAGGGTTTGGGTCCCTAGAGCGTGCAGCTCATACAGATTGTGATCTGTTTACGTGGAGCATGTTCAACAGATCTGGGTTTGACATAGCTTAGTATGTCAGTCAGAGGTCACCTATGGGTAGGCGGTATACGACACAGACTAGTTGTAGGTTTGTCTGACGGTCTGCATAGGGCATCTGTTTGATGCCGGTATCTCTTTGTGAGGTATGTCTATGTCCTTTCCACTTGCTGTAGGTGTCTTTTAAGGTACATACCACATGGGCATTGTACTCTATATAGGGTTTTATGTGTGTGGAGTAGAGAGGAAGGCTGACCTATTTTTCCCTGGATGACACACCTTTTGTGATGACATGTGCCACGTAGACAGATTACATGACTAGTGTGGCACTGTGACTATCGAAGGGAAGACTACTGTCCACCTATGTCCCATGGTCTCTTATCACACCTTCGGTGTTGAGTAGACCACCACATATATGGGAGTACATGGGTACTGAGTCTTTGCAAGGAGGGATGCCAATACAGTGTTAACATTGAGCTTGAGTCCATGGCTTTGTCACCATGCATCTGTTGCAGTAATTATGAGCCAGTCTCTCTCTCTCTCTCTCTCTCTGTATATATATATATATATATATACACACACACACACACACACACACACACACACACACACACACACACACATATGAACATCCATTGCTGTACATATAGATATACCTATAAGCACATATACAGTCCACCTGTCATGGTGGGTATATCAAGTATGGGAAGGTTGTGATGTATACAGTTATGTCATAACATTGCACAGTGTTGTGCAGAATGCATTGAAGGTGTTCCCAGCCCATGTAGCTTTAGCAGGCCTCACTGGCTGAAACACTGCAAACCTGATGAACCATACCCACAGCGTTTAACCACCACATGTCATATACCAGCACTGTATGCTGTCTGGTCTGCCACACACTACAACCTACATAGAAATATAGAAATATGCACATAAGAACCTTCAACAACATATATATATATATATATATATATATATATATATATATATATATACAACTTTCACAAACAGTTGCAGTATGTCCCTTGCTCAATGCACATGTACAGATGCTAATATATCTGACATGGACAGATCTCACCGTATGTGTGTGCCATACACACACAAGGACCACACTGTTGTAAGTACATGTACCTCACGGCTGACCTGTTGGGCCTTGCTGCAACACGAACAGGTGTCACATGTGAGCACACAGTAATATTAGAGGGTGTATACATGGCTGCTAATGCTGAATTAGCATACTAGCCTGGTACAGCTGTTGCCAATGCTAAGCTACACATTAGTATGACTATCATGCATTTATTACTCTGTCACATCCATGTTTGCATAACCATATGGGCTACTACACCAAACAGGCATTGTACACACTACTGTACAGAACACAGATAACATGGATCAGATGTTTGACATTTAATGCTAAACTACATATGTCACCGCCACATCCCACTGCACACAGCAACACACTCATTTCCCCATGCCAGTGGTTATGCAGGGCATCTGTGCATCAATACGTACTGCTGCCACATATGGATGATTCAAACTATACAGAGTACTCTTCATTAACATCTACTACATTCCAGTAAATACATAGCTGTTACATACCTTTCCTTTGTATGTGTTCGTATATGTTGCTGTATATCCTGGAATACTTTTTTTACCAATATACGTTTTGCTTTCGATATCTCTTTTACGGTTCAAGAATTTTTTAAAATAGATTTATATTTCAGAATATATTGTTTTCAATATTTTTTTTTAAATATTTTTTTCAGTTTTTTTTTCTATATTTTTTCTTTCAATTTGTTTTCCAATATATTTTATTTCAATGCTTTTTTTCAATATAGTTTCTTTTCAATACATTTTTTCAATATAATTTCTTTTGTCAGTATACTGTTTTTTTAATATATTCTTTTTGTTATATTTCTTAACTTTACATCACTTTTTCTTTTCTTTTCTCTCTCTCTCTCTCTCTCTCTCTCTCTCCGTACCTGCAATGGAATGATTGCATGTGTGGACAGCAAGTACAGACTGCTTTTATAGGTATCTGCACATGTGCATGCGATGGCCTCTGTACCAATTGGTGGCCACCATTTGGCAATTGCATGCAGCCTGCTGTGTGGTACTTGCCCTACTCACTGTCATAGCAACCCAGTGCTATAAATTGCTAGGTCAGGTAAGCATAGCCCTTTCAGAATTCCAGAGTGGGGACTATGCTTGTTTGCTGTGGACACCGTTGTGTAACTCAGAAGATTGGTATACTTCTTCTAACTGTTGCTAAGGGTGTAGCCAGTTATTTGTCTGTTGTACTCAGACCTGAATGCTGCCTCTTCCAGTACACAGTTGACAGTGTAGAATTGTACCCACCCCTAGAAATACTAACACAAGATACATGGGAGTATGGAGTTTCTTTACAACATCCACAATTAGCTGCCATACATATGTAGTTATTGCAATGTTTTCATTTGGCACATGAACTGTTTGGGAACAGCTATACTGTGGTTATTAATGTACTCAGTTCTGCACTGTTTGTGATTTTTATTTTGTTGACATTATCACAGGATGCTCATGAAACTGGACAATTCCAGTACTGAGTATACCTACCTATATCCTTGCTGTATCTTGAACCCACTGGTATTTTGTACATTTGGGTGGGGATTGTCCTGCTATGATAATGTGTGGGAGTTGTGAAGTGCTGTTGTAACAGTATTTACTGATATAATGTCTGGTTCTGTTATCACAGTCATGTAATGCAATTCCACAACAACTGCTGGTAAAGTTCAACAGAACAGGTTTTGTGTTATGGCATTCCTATCTTTTCTTTACATTCACACATTCTGATGTATGATATATATATTTCATCAACATCCTGTTGTATATCTACTATGCCCTAGTGGTACTTCATGCAGTCTCGTGTGTCCAAGGACCAGGGTTCAAGACTGACAGTGGTATTTTATTTTGCTGCTGAGAAGATCAAGGCATCTCATATGCAGGGTGACTTAGGCACTTTTAAGCAGCTGTAAGCAGGTTTGCGCTGGTTTGCGCGATGCTTAGCAATACTTAGCTAAGTGCACACATGTGCACACTCGCTCAAACCCGCTTACTGCTGCTTAAAACTGCTTACTCCCGCTAACCCCCGAGCTCATTTCTTTGAAAGAAAAGACAATGGGGAGATAGGAAAGTGGTGAAAAGGGGCACAAAGAGGGAAAGATAGTAGGAAAACAGATCGGGATGTGCAGGACGGGTGTAGGGAAGTTCCATAGCTGCCCATTTCTTTAACAGAAACAGCTGTGCATATACTAGTAATTTGGAGGGAATTTTGAAACTTTCCACCCCTGAGAGAGGGGTGGGGACAACAAAGTATGTTGTACTGCCAATTGAATTTCAGTTTCTGTGTCCAGCGGACATCTGTGCAAAATGGGCAGCTATGTATGGGGCATAATTTTTTGTGGGAGCAGATTGCCCATTCTTTTTTCAGGTGAGAGTGGAATGTGGGGTAGGGGAAGTAGGTACGCTTTGGGAGGTAGGTTGGGGAGGTAAACAGACAAGACAAACAAGACACATACAGTGGTGGAATATGACACGGTAAACACAATTGACGGGGAAGGATGTTTGGAAATCGCAAGCCCATGAGCCCACAGATGGTAACAGAAGAACTGAGATCCCCACCCATGGGCAGTCACCACTGCACCTTCACAGCCTGGAGGGTGGCTGTGCTTTGGGCTGTGAAGGAGGGGCAGGCTCACCCATGAGTCGCGTCACTCTTGCCTCGAGCTGGTATAGGGGATCAGTGACTGAACGCTGGATCTCCCTATGCACCACAGCCTGGACTGCTCGGAGGGTGACAGGTGGCCCTCCTCCAGCCACACTTGCATGGGGGGATGAGCCCCATCCCCTGCCGCACTTCCACCTGAAGGTGGCACAGGGCCAATGGAGGAGGAAGTCCCAGGCTGGGCACTGGACCTGCTGGTGCCAGGTGCCATCGCCAGATGAGGTGGGACAGGTGGGTCCACTGGGACCGGCCTTCCCATACGTTCTGTGTTTAGGTGAATTTAATGACAATAAAGCCAACAGCATTCCAAATTACTTGTAACAGCATGCAGTAATATTCCCATTAACCCAACACACCAGAGTTCCAATAGTTGATCAGCAAGCATAACACATGCATATATTGAATGACAGTGGACATTCCAACAGCATGCAGGAATGAATGGTGGCAACAGGCCACCAAGATTGTGGTGGTTGAACAGGGCACATGCATCAAAGTTATGCAGATATTTATAAACCAATAGGACATATGTCCCAACGAATGTTTTGAGATTACACATACCCATTGAGGTGTGGAATTGCAATGTTTATGCACATACAGTAGGGTGTAAAAAGATACCTCCATTAACAACTTATATGAACTTATAGTTTACACTACATTTCTATTGACTGCAGGTATATATCCCCTACATGTATTATTACACTAGGCAATGTCCATTACATAGTGGGATGTGTTTTGCTAGTTCCTTATGTACCTGACCTGGATCTGTTATACAAACTGTCCAGGATGCAGATGTTACTGCTACGTATTTATATATTTTATTTATATTCATATGTCTACACATCTGGATGTGTTCAGGTGACATTATCAGTTATATTTTAACAGCCCCCTACATTTCTAGCAGCACACTGACATTTCCGGTGCACACAATTCCAAGCTACTCATGTGTTGGATTTACCTATACATGCCAGGCTTGACACTACAGTTGAGGACTGTATATATGGTTAAGGGATACCGCCACTCCCTTCGTACTCCTTCTATGGGCCCACCCAAGTGTGGGTTGACAGCCCTTAATACAACACTACTAGTTCTATACTGCAAGAGTACATCAACAGTTCAAAGAAAGTGACACGGACACACTACAGGTGTTATACCTTTATTAATTACATTACACACTTTTCTAGTGGCTCTCTTATTTATTTGTTATTACAGTGCATGCAGACATCTTATTCAGGATGTATTATACCTTCATTTATGGTTTACAACACTCTTTTTCTGGCTCTCTCACTTATTCTATATATAACAATACATGCAGAGAAATAATTCAGGACTTATACCTTTGTTAATGGGTTTCCACACTCTTTTTCAGGCTCTCTCACTTATTTTACATAACAGTTCATGCAGAGAGGTCATTCAAGCCTTATTATACCTTTATTATTGGGCTGAGACACCTTTAGCCAGGCTCTCTCACTTATTTTATATAACAGTACATGCAGAATAATTACTAACGTGCCTGGTGGCGCAGCCTTAGCAGCCTATCTGCATAGGCTTGCTGATTTGCAGCACAGACACCTGCAGCTGTGAAATAAATGAAGTGATATTGAGACATATACCTATCCATACTATCGACTACACTAGCAATTTTTACATACTTCAGTCCGTGGCTACCTACTCAGTAGTGGGGCATTTTGCATCCCATGGGCCTCCTGTATCCATTGGTTCAGTAGGTCCTGCTTGCGTTTATTCAGGTCTGCATGGTGATGTCTAACCTGCTCACCAGTCCGAGGGATGCCTGTGGCACTGGTGAGTTCATGTGCAAGACGGTTCCAGGCCACCACTTTGTATTCCATGCCCTGGAACTGGTCCTGCAGGAGTCTAGCATCATGACGATGGACGAGGAGCCAAACCATTAGTTTTGACTCCTCAATGCCCCACCGTTGTGCTCGTAAGCAAGAGCCCTCTCTGACACCAGCCATTGCTGCCTGCAGATGGGAGCTGCAACCAGTTATGGTGAGTATTCCCGCCTATGGAGCTTAAATATGCCTCATTTCCCACACTTATTTCTGATTGGCCAGATTTGAAAGTTCTCAAGTGAGTTCGCACCTGCTTAGCACTGGGTAAACTTTGATTCATACGTATATGTGTGTTGACAGTCCATGTACATCAAATGCTATCATGGTTTAGTGGATTAGTACTGTGATTATGGTGCACACTATCCCGGGTTCGAGACCTGTCATTGCTTTTTTTATTTTACTACTGGCCTGACCAGTAGGGGGTGTGGCTGGGTTTAGCCGAATTTGCTCAACTTTGCCCAATGTTGCTCGACGTTGCTCTACATTGCCCAACGTTGCCCATCATTGCTCGATGTTGCGCTAGTTAGTGCAGTGCGCACCTCTGCGCAAACATGTTTGGTTTTCTCTGGTTGGCATGATGCGCAGCTCTGCGCAAAGCTATTGCGCTAGTTAAAGCAGTGCTTAGCTATGGGCAATTATTCTTAAATGTGCTTAATACTGGTAAACGTTGCTTAGCAGTGCTCCACATTGCTTAAGATAGGTTACTTATGTATTCATTATTGTGCATGACCATTTCACTTTCTTATATATATTTAAAATATCGTTCACTACTACATAGGCCATTTCGATGCATTTTAATATAATTTAAAAGGTAAATGTCAGGAATTATTTTTATGCAGGGATTTCCAACAGAAAATAGAAAGGGGAGTGGTGGGGCTCGAACTGGGAATGCCTTCTCTTTGTGCGAAGGCTCTACCACTACACTATTGCTATTTAGCTTAATTCGCATATAAGTGGTTTATTATCCTCTTTGATGTGTAAACTGCTAACTGTAGCTAAGCAATGGGCACACCCGTGCACACACACGCAAATACGGGCAGCTATATGGTGAATAATAAAGAAAAATTTGTTTGACATTTTATTTCATTTGTAAAGGGCTTTTTAATGTGGGGGAGTGTAGTGTTGGGGGTATACACATTTGAGCGGACTCGCTAATATCTGCTGACATTTGCAGAGTTAGGCACTTGCAGGGGCGTGGATATTTGGACTGCTCAGCAGTCTGACACGTTCCCTGCACTCCTACACACTCCGTATTAGCCTAGGATTTGATTCAGTGCACCCTCATGCATATGCATGACGCGCTGAAGCCTAACTCTTAGACAGCAGTCTCCGAGTAGGACTTTGTTCGTCCTACATGGAGGATTACTGAATTACCTCCATGATCTTGTAGAGCTTGTACTTTTCAGGAAACTATGAACATTTCAATTATCTGCATAAGAAAAATATATTGTTTCAACCTCCCAATCTAAAATAAACAAAATGGGCACTGACAGCCTGTACAGGACTTTGCAAGGATGTTTATTTCTCTAAATATTTTCAGTAACAATAACGGAATAATAATAGCAATAAGAAGAAAAATTTTAAGGAAAATAACCTCACTAATTAGTATGTCTCTCTCCACCGGTGCGCGAGAATTGAGAAAGGAAAATACAATAGATATAAGTTTCTGAGGGCTTATATGCATGCACAAACCTATAGCTACCTAGCTGCTTTCACATAGTTGACCGAGTCTTTAAAATAAGTTTTATATTCCGAGCAAATATAGTAATATAATTGAGAACTTAATGCAATCATAGTAATAAAACTGATATGTTAATACATTGGTGTTAATAATGACATCATGGAGTGGAATTTTCAAAAGTACCTCCATAGATAGGTTTGTTAGGTAGTTATTTATTTATTTGTATTTGATTTTCAGGGAAAATAATCTGGGTATTGCCCCTTTTCAGAGGAGGCTGTGGAAAACACTTCGGACCATTTATCAGGTGCAGAGCAAGCAATGAAATAGATGATATTTTGTGAAATATAAATATATAAAATAAACAGAGAACTGCTGTCTTCAATTTTTTGGAGAACATGAACAATGCAGCTGATTTATAGTATTACAATTCAATTAAACAAAGGTGTGTCTGTTTTCAAAAATAATAAAAATAATGTGTTCCTGTAGCAGGGTTTAATTTTACTTATTTTTTTTTTATGTAGTAAGAAAGACGAAAAATGCCGTAAAAGAATATTGCACAGATTTTAGCACAGATTTTAGCAATAGGTCATATGAGCAAAAAGATCACGTACTATTAATCTCGGGGAGTGAAAAAGAGAAAGAGAAGTGGAGGGCTAGGGTAATGCGGGGGGGGTGAAGAGGCTCAAGGTAGAGAAACATTTAAAAGCAGATAATTAAGGTGTTTCCTTAAAATTAGTTTGAAAGGTGCTTTTGAGGAGAGTGGGTGTAAAAGTGAGAAAAATTGATTACATTTACAGTCTCCAAGGGCTGAGTTCATGAAGACAGTGACACCTCCTTTAGGACCATTTGTGTCTGTGGTAGAAGAAGCAGTGATTTTGGGCATTAAACATACAGAAGACCTGTACCCTGCACTCACTGAGGTAACTACAGAGGTCAGTGAGGTTACTGTATATCTTTGCTGCATAAATCCACAGAGATAAAATACCAAAACATGAAAGTGATATGTGACTTAGATAGGATTATTGGAAGAAGTGGTGGGGGATACTTATGGATGATGACAAAAATATTAGTCTAGCACTCAGAATTGATAATCAGGAAGCTAGATCTTGAAAAACCAAACAACTGATGGATGTGCAAGCTCAAAAAAACCAAAACCAAAACAAAAAGCTTGCTAGGAAAATCCAAATGAAGGTCTGAAACCCAATTGTAACACTTTATTCAAAGCAGAGACGAAAAACAGCAGAGTCACAAATCCAAAAAGCTAACGCCACAAATTGACATACTTTTTCGACCCCTGTAACCAAGGTCTTCATCAGAAAATCTAAAATACATCCAAATAAAGTGCCTTTTATACAACAGCAGTCAATTGAATAGATCAATTGTCCAATAGGAACAACTGTTTAATTTTAAATAAAATAAATTAATAAAATCATCCTTTAAGCTAAAAACAAACAAGTCGTACATTACTAGTGTACCTGAATAATCCAAATAAAACCTTTTTAATTTCTAACTTAACATATTTGTAAATAAAATATTTACAATACAAATCCATCAAAATGAATTTAAATAACGTCTACAATAATAAAACTATATATTATTGTGCAACATTGCCACCCTGTGGCATAAATAAATAATTTATAATTTAGCTGCTACAAGCTTAAGCACTGAAGATATAGAAAGCATGTCATTTAGACCTGGAAATTTTGTAGAATCTAAAACTATTTGCCAAAACAGTCCTTTATACTCTAGTTTAGCTTCCCACATACCACCCCTTATTTCCTTGGGGACAATTTCCAAAACAAAAAAAGAAAATGAAGCTTGAGAACATTTTAAAGTGTGTCTATACAGTGCATTTTTATTATATTGCCTTCTAATTTCGTATAAATGTTCATAAATTTGACTCTTCAATTTTCTTTCAGTTTTCCTCACTTAAAAAGAGCTGCAAAAATTGCACATAGCAATATACACCACCCCTTGAGTATTACAATTGGAGAAACTGTCACTAACTATGTCTCTGTCCCTAGATGGGATGAAAATGTACGTGGCGGCACAGTGATGCAGCGGTTAAAGTTGTCGCCTCACAGCAAGAGGTTCTCCCATTCGATATTCGGCTGGGGTGCCTTCTGTGTGGAGTTTGCATGTTCTCCCTGTGTTCGCGTGGGTTTCCTCCGGGTACTCCGGTTTCCTCCCACATTCCAAAGACATGCATCTGGAGCATTTCTCCCCGGGCCTCCACTGAAAACAGCCTCTGTGGAACCTAGTCGGACTTTCCCGGTCAACAAATGTTCAATAAATAAATAAATAAATAAAATGTGAGTTCGGTTAGCTACACAAGAACATTGCAAACAAGCTCCACATTTAAAAGTGCCTAACCTTCGTGAAAAAACATTACATTTACTAGGTGCATTAAACTCAAAAAGTTGCTTAAAATTCTGGTCCTTTCTATAAATAAATTTCAAAGATTTATTTTTGAGAATCTCCAAGTCAGAAAGCTCAACAAACTTGTTCCATTCCCTAGTAATAACCTCTTTTATAACACCTGAGTCCCCTGAATAATCAAATATAAAAGCTTCTCCAAAATTATCACATCTGTTGTTTAAGGGAACTGGGGTAATAGTATCATGGGAATCACGTCCTAAGATCGGGGCAAATCTATCCTTTCTCCCCTGAATGACCACATCCAGCATTTCTTCCAAAAGACTTTGGGGATATCCCCTTTTCATAAACATGTCTAAAACCTTATTACTTTCAATAAGAAAATCATCATCATTAGATGTCATCCTACTAATCCGTACTAGTTGACCTTTAACAAGATTCTTTTTCTGAAAAAAAGGACGGCCACTATTAAAGTGGAGATAGGAATTAGAAAAAGTTTCTTTGTGAAAAATATTTGATGAGAAACCATTGTTTGTTTTAGTAAGGGTGATATCCAAATATGTAAGAACATGCGGATTGTAACTATAAGTAAAATCCAGAAATGTAGTGGTACCTTTTATGTATTCCAAAAATTCAATAAACTTCCCATGGGAACCTTTCCAAAAAATAACTATATCATCCAAAAATCCTTTATACAGGCACCAGTATGGTGCGAAAGAACTCTTCAGGACATATAGTTCCTCCCACCTAGATAAAATAATGTTTGCATAGGTGGGGGCACACTTGGCACCCATAGCTACCCCTTTGGTTTGTTTAAAAAACTCCCCCTGAAAAAACATAAAATTGTTGTTAAGAATAATATCCATAAACAATAAACAGTTGTTAAAATCATCTTGGGGGAATAATTTACTATCCCTCATACTCTCTTCCAACCAATGGAGTCCCATATTGTGAGGAATAGACCCAAAACGATCCACTACATCCAGTGTAACAAACACCAAATCAGGGGAAAATAGGTCAGGTACAACACACCTAATAAAATCCCATGAATCTTTCAGTGTAGCAACACCCTGATAAGAAAGTTGTTTCAATTTCTTGTCCACAAATTTTGCCAATGGTGTGGTAACTGAACCTTCTGAAGAAACAATAACGTGCAGGGGAGGGTCCATCAGGTCCTTGTGGACCTTCGGTATACCAAAAACCGAGGGTACTCTAGGATGTGGATTGGACAAAAAATGAAAATTTTCTTGAGAAATGGAACCCTCCAAAAGCAAATCATTAAGCAATAAATTGATTTTTGAATAGGATAAATTTACTTCATTAATAGAAGCTCTAGAATATTTATTAGAATCATATAAAAGAGGGATTCTAATAAATATTCTAGAGCTTCTATTAACAAAGTAAATTTATCCTATTCAAAAATCAATTTATTGCTTAATGATTTGCTTTTGGAGGGTTCCATTTCTCAAGAGAATTTCCATTTTTAGTCCAATCCACATCCTAGAGTACCCTCGGTTTTTGGTACACCGAAGGTCCACAAGGACCTGATGGACCCTCCCCTGTGCATTATTGTTTCTTCAAAAGGTTCAGTTACCATACCATTGGCAAAAGTTGTGGACGAGAAATTGAAACAACTTTCTTATCAGGGTGTTGCTACACTGAAAGATTCATGGGATTTTCCTAGATGTGTTATACCTGCCCTATTTTCCCCTGATTTGGTGTTTGTTACACTGGATGTAGTGGATCTTTTTGGGTCTATTCCTCACAATATGGGACTCCATTGGTTGGAAGAGAGTATGAGGGATAGTAAATTATTCCCCCAAGATGATTTTAACAACTGTTTATTGTTTATGGATATTATTCTTAACAACAATTTTATGTTTTTTCAGGGGGAGTTTTTCAAACAAACCAAAGGGGTAGCTATGGGTGCCAAGTGTGCCCCCACTTATGCAAACATTATTTTATCTAGGTGGGAGGAACTATACATCCTGAAGAGTTCTTTCGCACCATACTGGTGCCTGTATAAAAGATTTTTGGATGATATAGTTATTTTTTGGAAAGGTTCCCATGGGAAGTTTATTGAATTTTTGGAATACATAAACGGTACCACTACATTTCTGGATTTTACTTATAGTTACAATCCGCATGTTCTTACATATTTGGATATCACCCTTACTAAAACGAACGATGGTTTCTGATCAAATATTTTTCGCAAAGAAACTTTTTCTAATTCCTATCTCCACTTTAATAGTGGCCATCCTTTTTTTCAGAAAAAGAATCTTGTTAAAGGTCAACTAGTACGGATTAGTAGGATGACATCTAATGATGATGATTTTCTTACTGAAAGTAATAAGGTTTTAGACATGTTTATGGAAAGGGGATATCCTCAAAGTCTTTTGGAAGAAATGCTGGATGTGGTCATTCAGGGGAGAAAGGATAGATTTGCCCCGATCTTAGGACGCGATTCCCATGATACTATTACCCCAGTTCCCTTAAACAACAGATGGGATAATTTTGGAGAAGCTTTTATATTTGATTATTCAGGGGACTCAGGTGTTATAAAGGAGCTTATTACTAGGGAATGGAACAAGTTTGATGAGCTTTCTGACTTGGAGATTCTCAAAAATAAATCTTTGAAATTTATTTATAGAAAGGACCAGAATTTTAAGCAACTTTTTGAGTTTAATGCACCTAGTAAATTTAATGGTTTTTCACGAAGGTTAGGCACTTTTAAATGTGGAGCTTGTTCGCAATGTTCTTATGTAGCTAACCAAACTCACATTTTCATCCCATCTAGGGACAGAAACATAGTTAGTGACAGTTTCTCCAATTGTAATACTCAAGGGGTGGTGTATATTGCTATGTGCAATTTTTGCAGCTCCTTTTATGTGGGGAAAACTGAAAGAAAATTGAAGAGTCGAATTTATGAACAGTTATACGAAATTAGAAGGCAATATAATAAAAATGCACTGTATAGACACACTTTAAAATGTTCTCAAGCTTCATTTTCTTTTTTTGTTTTGGAAATTGTCCCCAAGGATATAAGGGGTGGTATGTGGGAAGCTAAACTAGAGTATAAAGGACTGTTTTGGGAAATAGTTTTAGATTCTACAAAATTTCCAGGTCTAAATGACATGCTTTCTATATCTTCAGTACTTAAGCTTGTAGCAGCTAAATTATAAATTATTTATTTATGCCCCAGGGGGGCAATGCTGCACAATAATATATAGTTTTATTATTATAGACGTTATTTAAATTCATTTTGATGGATTTTTATTGTAAATATTTTATTTACAAATATGTTAAGTTAGAAATTAAAAAGGTTTTATTTGGATTATTCAGGTACACTTGTAATGTACGACTTGTTTGTTTTTAGCTTAAAGGATGATTTTATTAATTTATTTTATTTAAAATTAAACAGTTGTTCCTATTGGACAATTGATCTATTCAATTGACTGCTGTTGCATAAAAGGCACTTTATTTGGATGTATTTTAGATTTTCAGATGAAGACCTTGGTTACAGGGGTCGAAAACGTATGTAATTTTGTGGCGTTAGCTTTTTGGATTTGTGACTCTGCTGTTTTTCATCTCCGCTTTGAATAAATTGTTACAATTGGGTTTCAGACCTTCGTTTGGATTTTCCTAGCAAGCTTTTCATTTTGGTTTTAGATCTTGAAAAGTAACAAAAGATGAGGAAGAATGGTGGATTAAGACAATAGTGCAACACTATTTCAGGAAATTGAAGCAAGAGATGCAATATTTACTTGAACCTATAAACTAGCAAACGAAGTAAGGCTGCATGATTTGTTCTCCCCCTTAAGTTTCAAACAACAGCTATGAAAATGAGACCTATTAAGTGTTTAAATTATCAGGACAAGGAAAATGTTTTATATGTTTCATGGACCAATCAGCTTCTAACTCTATAGGAAGTTTGGTGTTGCCTGATTATGACTACTCATGTGATGTAACACAAATTTTTATTCACTAGTTAAAAGTATTCAAGGTTAGGAATGTGTTCTGCATGCTGATATAACCTTCTGAGTTTACTTCTCTGTTAGAGGAATAGATTAATTAACAGACTGTTCCAGATATTCACATAGTTATCGGAAAGGATAGAATTAGGTAAAAACACCAGCTCTTGTCTACTGAGGAAGTATCTTGTCTACCTCAAAGATGGTGGGTCATTGCAGGTTCCACAAAAGGACATTCCCAGAGACTACTGTGAATAAATATGGCATCATGATATTATTACTGTGGAAGGAGTGAGTGAGCTCATACCTAGAAGCTGCCTAGATGTTGGCCTACTGAGATGATATCAATTCTTGGACTGTTTCACATTTGCCACAGTGCCCTTAAGTACCCTGGCTGCAGTTTAAAATGTTACTGCTGACTCCTGCATTGTCAAAGCATTTAGGATGACTAGAATGGCACTGCAACCTGCATGCCTTATGCATGCTGTCAACCTATCTTGTAGTATCTGCCACCTTGGACCTCCTCTAAAAAGAGACTACTACTCAAATGGGACTAGCCCAGTCAACATAGAATAAAATATAAATAGATAGCTGGGTAGCTAGATAGATAGACAGATAGATAATAGATAGATAGATAGATAGATAGATAGATAGATAGATAGATAGATAGATAGATAAATGTATGCCATTTTTTCAACACTTTGGAGGACTGAACAGAAGTTTGAGAAACAAGTATTCTGTATCTCAGATGATCAAATCTAATTTCTTATGTGACATTTTGGGTGTTGCATAATAAACAATGGATATAATAGTATACTCTCACAAATGTTCAAGTGGTGGGTACTCTTTGACTATGAGGAGAAGATGCTAAGTAGTGTTTATTAAGTGCAAATCATCCAGCCACAACCCCTTTTTTCCTATTCTTACAAATCTCAAGGTTCACATTGCTAGGTGGTTAACTCTGCCATTGTTATTCTTCCATACCACACACTCACCCCTATGGCCAATCCACCTATTGCATGTCTTTGGGATATGGAAGGAAACCAGAGCTCCTAGACAAAACCCTTGTGAACACAGGCAGACTGCACAGACTGCACCCCAGCTGAGAACTGAACCAGGGAATCTCTTGATGTGAGGACGCAACACTATCCACTGTACCACTGGGCTATCTGTTAGGTGTAATGCATATGTAATTGTTCAGTTGTGCTCTGTGGGAAACAGTTAAGCTGAATAGAATGCAAATCTAAATTTAAGCAAGTTATACTTACTATTTAATAAACACAAGATTTATAATCTCATCTTAATTATGTGAATGCAGTTCCCCATCTTTGACAACCCTCAGCAGTGTGTCTCATACCTCACAATCTGCAGACATTGAAAATAGGAACAAATGCACTTTGAAAAGTAGGAACATCCAGATTAAACTCTGGACATTTAATCAGCATAAAATCTGAATACCAAATAGCACATGACTTTTCCTGCTTCCAGTAGGAATGTGAGACACTACAGTGAAACACATTTTAAGAAACGTGTGACAAAAATGATGGAAAAATATGAACAGAAATTAGTAACTTCTAGGTGCTGTGAGTTGTCATTTTTCACATGCTGTAATCAAATTGTAATGCCAGGATGTGAAGCTCAGATTAGAGCTGCATTTAACATTGGCTAAAATAACAATCAAATTAAAAAAAGCAGGAATTACTTTATATATAGTTACAATTGTAATACTAGAAATAATAAGAAAAATAAACATCTTATGAATAATATACATATGTGCAAGGAATGAATAGAAATATCTACTATGTAATATTAATAAAAGAGCGGTATCAGTAAGTTAAGAAATATATATTAATACTATAATCTCTAACAGAGAGCTATTTAACCAAAGCCTACAAACTGGCTATGTTCTCAGAGGATGTAGGACAGCAACAGTAATCCTCTGCACAAAGGGGGACCATCATCTGACCCTGGGAATTATAGGCCCGTAAGCTTGGCTAGCCTCATCTGCAAGGCCATGGAAAGAATTATTATGGACCTTATTAACATGGACATAAGTAATCTCTAAACTCTGGACCTAACCCAGTTTGAATTTGTTAAAGGTGCCTGTTAAACATAGCTGACTTCTTCAAGAAAGTCACTAAGGCTCTGGATGAGGGAAAGAGTGAATACCACCTACCTTAACCTAGACAAAGGATATGACACAATCTCCCACTCAGGTATTATTGAGAAGCTCTCCCATTTCAGAATTAACCCCTACATTACCAGATGGGTAGCCAACTGTCTTACCAACAGGACTCATATTGTCAAAGTGGATGATTTCACCTCTAGCAAAAGACAAGTCACCAGTGGAGTACCACAAGGTTCTGTGCTGGGCCCCTTACTGTCCATAATTTTCTTTCTCAGAAGTCCAGGCAAACTTGGGTGGCCTGTGACTGACTAAGTTCACTGACGATTGCAAATTGGAAGTAATCATTGAGTCCCCCAATGATGTTAATATACTGCAGACAGGGTTAATGCACACAATGACTGGTGCCAAAGCCGTCGATTAAAGCTAAATGCAAAAAAAATGAATTATTATTCCCTCTAGGAAAGCTGACATCCCTGCTAAGTACATTATAGACAGACCCAGTGGTATGTGATCTGGGTACTTAGGTTGATAGCAATCTGAACTTTGACCACCATGTATCCACAATAGTAAGAAATCCTTCTATGTGGTGCATCTTATAAGTAAAGGTATCACATCTAGATCTAAGAATGTTATAATTCCATTATACTGGGCCCTTATCAGACCAATAATTGAGTACAATGCTCCTTTTTGCATCTATCTCACCAGACACCTTCAGCAGTTGGAGAGACCGCATAGGTTTCTCACCAAGTAATTATAGGATACATAAAACAAGTCTTATACAGAAAGACTAAAAGCCCTGTCACTATATTTTGTCTCCTACAGGTTGTTAAGGGGTGACCTGTGCCTGGGTTACAGGGCAGTCTCTGAACCAGCCCTAATGGAAAGGCTGCACATTTATAAATCAAACTGCATGAGGGCCACTCACTCCAGGCATCTTAACCTAGCCTCTGACATGAACAGGTCACGTTGAAGAGAGAGATACATCTCCCAGAGACTGCCACTTCCCTGGAACAAGCTTTCAGTTTATGTGAAACAGAGCCCCTCCCTGACCCTCTTGAAAAGCATCCTAGATCAATGGATGGGTGATTGCAAATTCACTCCTGGGGTGGCGTTATGTCCCTCTTGGATAGAGGAAGCCTGTATTAACTACCATAGACCCTTACCTTTGTAATCTTCACTCACCTAACCAGTGACAACTGAGGCAACTCAGGATAAATATGGCTAGGCTTGTAAGGGCTCTAGGGCCATTTGCCTTGTAACTTTCTGTGAACCGAAGATCCTGTGAAAACATCTGTAAATTATAGTACTGAATTTGTTTGATTTGAATTCATTTTTCAGATTTTTACAAAATAAAGTATTGAACATCCATATAATTGCATGGTGATTTCCTGAGTAATGTTATGCTTTTTTCATTAGAAAGTGATAATTTTTGCATTTGATCTCACAGAAACAAAGGGATGTGAATTAGATATTAATTAATTGACTATTACCACTTGAAAATATAATATGTTTACCCTAAAACAAACGTAATTGATGTTAAATTAATCAGTAGCTGTTTGGAAATCAAGTGTTTTGCACCTTTTCTACTACTGGAAAAACAAAATCTTTTTCTCTAATACTTAGGTAAAAACCCACATTTATACTTTTTTTGGAAAAGAAAAATCAGTATAGGTTTAATTTTCTTTCAAATTTTAGAAATAAAAGTACCAGGGGTTTCATTAGTTACTGAGCAACAATTTGGCTTGTTCTTAGATAAAACCGTGGCTGCATATGCCAGGGAAACAGTAACTCTGATCTCTCATATAGAGGTTTCAGGTGGTTATTACTGTAGATTGCAAACAGCTCTGATGGTAAATGAGATTCGGCCTCAGTGTAGTCATTGATGGTGGAATACAGATAGTCTGACATTCTTAATTGTGTTGCTTTTTCTCTAATTAATGGAAATCAAATTGGTAAGGTGGAGGCTTAATTAGCAGTTTGCAAATGTAAACCATTGAGGGACTGCTACAATATACAGCTACGGTATGATTATTATGACAGATACATTTATTTGTCAAACAAAGAGAGAGAGATATTGACATAGCTAGCTCTGATGTTTCTGCATAACTATAGACTGTAGTAACTCCAACTGTCAAACTTGTAATATGGAGTAAAGAAGGTTTCTGAATCATGTAAACATTAATAATAATTTAATCTCCTTGAAAATTAATGAACTGAATAATCCCATAAAGAAGTTGCACTAAGCAGAAGAGACAGACAGATCTCCAACACAACAGACATCTCAGAGAGGTGGAGTAATTTCCCCTTACTGGAGGATGTGGGAGACCCCTCATATCAAATGGTAGATAGCATATGAAAACAATCTGGTGACACTTGGCTGATATGTTGTAGAAGAGCTGGTTGAGTAGTACCATGTGCCAAGCCTGAAGTCCAGTGGCTTTATTTATTTATTTATTTACTTACTTACTTATGTATTTATGTGTTTGTTTGTTTGTTTTTGTATTTAACTGAATAGGATGAGTGGTCCTTGGACCCTTTTCATATATGGCCCACGGTGCACACTCCCATGGTTGAATCCTTGGTGTGAACTGGAGACCCCATTGAGTACTGGATTCAAGGGGTATAGGGCTATCCTGAGGGGTTATATCACTAGTAAAAGTGTGTGAAATGCCTGCACCAAAGCTCATTGCATGCCAAACCCTAAGCATGTTCTCAGGTATGTGTAGCTGTGTTAGGGTGCTAAAATAGCAACAAAGGTTCAAGCCATCCCTTAATGTTACCTCACTGACAACCCTTCCTGGTCATCTGAATCCTGTGCTGTATGTGGATTGAATGGGCCAGTTGACTAAGAGAGGATCTGATGGTTGTTAGGCAGTGGAGGGCAATGAGAAGTAGTATACACCAGTTTGTTTTTAGGAAACTCATATATTGTACAGATATGTAATACCTAGATTTGTAGTCTTGTTGAGTTTTTGCTGAATTATGAGAATTGTTATTGTCAATTAGTATTTACTGTCAGTGTGTTTTTATTTTTTAATAATTTTGTTTTTAAATCAAAATTATAAATTTCAAAATCAAACAATTTATAGCAAACGTTTTTAACAAACTTCAAAAATGACATTGTGTTGCACATCATAAACATTGTGACAAAACCCCAGATGATAAATAAAGGATAGTCAGTGAAATGTCTTGCCAGCTCAGAAGTATTATCTCTTCTAGACACATGGAAAATACAGGGAATTAATCTTGATTTAGTTGGAATGACCCAGGCAAATTCTATATTACAACACACAACTTTAATAAGATTAAAATGAAGCACTACAAAACAACTACTCAAAACCATGAAATGGTTAGCTAGGTGAGGTAAACTTCAGGAAATGGTGACATGAACAATTTTGTTGGTGTCCCATAAGAAATCATATGCATATACAGGCCCAACTATTCTGAAAACATTTTCTGTGCCTCTTCAGGATATGTTGAGTAGATTCCCAAGATGCAGCTTATCAGATGCTAGTAGGGTTTCGAGCCTCTAAATCTTCACACATTCTGAGTTTAAGGAACAGAAACTGTTCAATCACAGGCAAGATTATTTTGATACGTCACCATTTAGAATACTGGCAAATAGAAGTGCCAAACATCGTATCTTTCTTCTGGTTACTAAAACCAGCACTATACTCATGTTCACTTTTAATCAATCAAACACTCTTCAAATGGTACTCTGACTTGTAAATGCAAGCCTTTCCAAAGCATTAGACAAACCACATGATATTGGTCACTGCAAAGGATCCATGCAAGAGATGGCTTTCTAAACTTGTAAACATCTTGTGACCAGAAATTGCTCATCAGACATAGATTCAGCTTTCATCTAGGGACTTATGGGTATTCATTCACTTGCACATGCAATACTTACCTTTACCCTTCTTCCAGGGAAGTGAGGGGTGGTAGATACTGAAACAATATCTGGGAATGAAACAAGACAGAAACTTAGAAAACACCAGATACTTAACATCACTGAAAGTTTCTTTTAACATGTATAAAGTAAACCCTAAGCTGTTAACTTCAGACTTTTTGTACCTTCAACATACAAAGTCTTGCCCTTCATAAAGTATGTCTTGTGCATGCGGGTTATGTGAACTGACCTGAATTTGAGGACCTCTTTGCAAACAAAACTAGAATTTTCAGACATTGTTACTAACAGCACTATTTACGTACAATTAACTTGGAATTCCTATGACAGCATTCTTTAGGATCACCTTGAAATATTGAATGAGAAGCCCAGAGAGTCGTAGAAGAAGAATCTACTCATCTTCATGATATGCTAGCCGTATTGGTTAAACAATCCAATGCACCAGTGATCACATATATGATTAATTTGTAAAGAGATTTTGACGTTATCAGCAAATAAGTTTAGACTTGATCACAGCAGAGATTCTGGAGCAGTTAGAATTTATATGCCATGTCATCTCAGTCCATTATGAAACTTGTTAAATTATTGCGGATTAATTTATAACAATAAAAATATGTTGGTTATAGTCCAGTGTGCTAAGATCACTTACAGGAAGCATCCAGTGTCAGTGAAGGTTGTTCTTTGAAATGTTTGTGGAAAACTAGATTTTGCAGTCTCCTCTTCTCTTGTATGGGAGTTAATCTTTTATTTTTCTGTTTTCAAAGCCTCCCAAGAGTCATCTCCTGCTGTATGCTGACTATAACTTTCATATTGTAGTGACTATAATGTTCATATCATAACCTTGTCATACAGACTGCACAATTTGCTTCCAAGGTTTATAGGTCTGTATATGTCTGGCTTTATCCTTCATAAGCAACTCCAAGACAATGTCATGTGGCTCACACCAATTTTCATGTTCTTATTACAGTGGTTCTTCCATCTTTTACTATTTCACTATGTGCTGAGGACACATTCAATGAGGCCCATTCAGGACATTTACTTCAGGTTTTTGTATACACATGTTTTCCTGATTTAATAATATGCATCTTGTGCTGAGCATGCTCTGTGAGTCCCATATGAAGTAGGCCAGGTAGCTATAATTCTGGAGTGGTCCACTGTTAACGTAAATGAGGTACCTCCATGATCCCTTCTTCTATTTATTTTAGGAACTGAATCACTAGTACAATTCTTGAGTATCTTTTAAAAAGTGTTAGTTTTCCCTCCTCCCTCTCTTAAGATGATGTCTCCCTAGCTGCAGTGGAATGCAGTTACTAACTGGAACAACAGGAACCAAACAGCAAACAGCAAAAAACAACGAAGAACCAGTTCCACCAAAGGATTTATTGCACACTGAATTGTAATCTCTGATGTCTCGGCCAAAGCCTTCAAGGAGAATGCAGTTACTACCCTTCATCCTTATAACTATCTGAATGCACAGTTATTATGCATCAGCCTTATAACCATGTAGACTTTATTGGTTAGTTATATAAGATTATACAACGACCCCCCCCCCCATCAATATTCCAAAACGTGCATGCTGATTGGTCAGTGTGCATGCTGTAAAGCAGACTTATACTAATGTAAAAAGGTCCGGTCACCTGGACTTTTTCCATTAGTATAAGTCTTTTTTTTTTTGTTGGACAGCAACAGAGAATGGAAGAGCTCCGTTGCCGTTATCTGACTGTTAAATGAGTATAACATAGTGAGATATTGTAAAAAAAGCAACGGAGATTTTCCTTTCTCCGTTGCCTTTTTTAAAGCTGTCTCACTATGTTAAACTCTTTTAATATAGTAAGACACATTTTTAAAAGCAATGGAGATCTTCCTTTCTCTGTTGCTTCCACCCACAGTTCTGCTGTACTTCGTAACCATATGCATGCGCAGTGCATCAAAACTGCTGCAGAATACTGGACAGCTGCGGGAGAGCAGCTAGGAGGCATTATACAATGCCATTTTTTAAGAAAAGTATTTTTTCTTAAATAATGTCATTGTATAATAGCAATAACCCACTTCTGGGTGTGGGTAATGCTGGATTTACCCACGGTTGTCTTTGTTTGGCCACTTGGGCTTTGCCCTCATGACCAAACCACACCAACTGTGGGTAAATCCAGAATTACCAGCACCTAGGCATGGGATATTGCTTAATTCTGGCATGCTCTGAAGTTCCATGAGAATTAGAAATCTTCTAAAAATAAACTGCCCATGATGACCAAGTTGGTAATATTGTGATCTTGCAGAGTAAACCCCATTTTAAGTTGTTTAAGAAATCTTGTTTCCTACAAAAAAATCTCATTACATTATACTTGTCAACTGAATAGATTTTCACAGAATGTCCAGAATTTTGCCTCATATTTTGGTCCATTTCTCATAGATTAGTGGTTTTCTATGAAATCACTGGCAAACTGTTGAGGGTTGAATTCAGAAAATAATAAGAGACATTTGAATTTCAGACTTCATACCTTCCAGAAATGCAAAACATGTTATTCTATCAACTTTCTTAGTTTGTAAGAGAAATATTTAAAAAATGCCCCTATTTTTTGGCCTTTGCCCCCCCCCCCCACACACACACTATTTATGGCTTTGTCCTGATTTTTTGCTCTAAGAGGTTGAGAGGTATGCATTGCATTCTAAATTCTGAAATGTCTGAAAAGTCGTCAAATGTAGTGCCGTAGATAAGCAGATATTGATATACAGGGATGGAAGGGATTTATGCAAATGCCCAAAGGGCAACCGCTCTTTAAATATAATTCTTTAAATTAATCTTTTACATTTTGTACAATTTTTTATCTAGTCTCCCAAGGAGACAGTTATTTGGGGTTTCTATCAGCATTTTGAATGTTGAAAATGCCGAATTTAATTTCATCGAACTGAAATGTTTGAAATCTCAGAAGAGTGAAATGATGGAACATTGATTTCTTTCCTAGGGAAAGAAATTGGTGGGCCGTCATAGGAGTTTGCTATTTCCTCCACTGTGGTGCAGTCTCAGAGTTGATATATTTAAGTAGGGGGGTGGGGGGGCAAAGCCCCCCACTTCTGTTAGTGTTTAAAATATTATTATTATTATTTTTTTGCACAGAACACCGATTTCTTTTCCTGGAAAAGAAATCAATGTTCCGTCAGTTCGCTCTTTTGAGATTTCGAACATTTCAGTTCAATTAAATTGCATTTGGCATTTTCAGCATTCAATATGCTGATATAGACCCGTTATTCGACGGAGTAACAAGATCTTAACATTACTATGAACTCCTGTGATGTTTGGTGCTATAAGAGATGTCCATTGGGAGGGTGGCCTAATGGTTAAGGTGTTTGTCTTGCAAACACAAGGTACAGGGTTTGAATCTCACAGGGAGATAATTGGCTAGGCTTAAAATGGCTCGCAAGGGCAGTTAGCCTAGTACTAATCTATGAACCTATAATCTATGAACCTATAATCCAAACATGAGCTTTCTACCCTTGACTTCAGAATTCTTTCTAAAAAGCTATACAACTTCCTTTCTAAACACAGTCAACATTTATACTACAATGGAAAGGCAGGCATGGACAGCTTGGCAAAAAGCAGATAAGAAATGTAGATGGGAAGTAACATGTTAAACTACAAGAAAAGAAATGGGACAATCCAGGAACTTTCTGGAGAGTAACTCATAAGATACTGCTCAAACAAATGCCCAACTCCAACAAATTTACTCTAACGTTATACAACTACCAGAACCCTACAGTCCAACAATAAATCCTTCCTAGTCACAATCCAATCTAACAACTCTGCTGGCTATTCACTACACTCCCACCATCTCACTACACTCCCACCATGTTACCAAGATGTGGAACTCCATGCCATTTCTCCTAAAACTCACAGACAAGGAAAACATTTTCAAAGTGGTACTAAAACAACACTTTAACAATAACTGTCTCTGTTCTTATACCTACTCCTGGATAATCTCATACGAATCCCGTACACTGTAGTATGATCTCATTCCAAACACACCCTTTTTCCTTTACCTTACTCTCATACGTCCAAAGGCACTCTCTCTCTCTCTCTCTCTCTCTCTCTCTCTCTCACACACACCTTCTTCTCATAATTCTCTCTACCCGGCTTCTTAACCCTCTCAGTTATTAAACTGTCTCATCCTACCCAATTCCTTTACAGCATATATTATTAACTTTGTTATCACACACATCAGTCACCACCTCCATACCTGCCATCTTAATGACACATTCATGTTCTGTTTTCCCTTTTTCTCTCTCTACTCTTTATTTTTCTGTCTCCTCATTTCCACATCGACTCTTCATTTTTCTGCTACTTTTCCCTCTTAAAATAGACTACTATAATAACACAAACCTTCTAACAAATACTTGTCTGACTTTCTAACTACAAGAACTGACTCATTTCTATATCTATCTCCAACATCTGACCATGATATATTCACCTATAAAAATGTTTTTAAACTCTGCTTTTTCACTATTTTTGTACACGTGAATCATCTAAAACCAGGATGAATCTGATCCTGCTGTAAAACTGCTAATGCTCTGTCTACACTCTGAATACATTATTTTTGTCTTCATGGTTGTATGTGGAAAAGACTATGAAAAATCTTTGACTTATGTAAAGATATTTAACTTGATTTTTCAAATGTTTTTGTATAACTGATTTGGAGACTTCCTCCGTGGCCTATACTGAAAAAGGGTTTTATCGCAGCCAGACTTTTCTGGTAAATAATGATAAACAAATGCACAAATAAATAAAGTAGTCAGTGCCTACGCCTACCAAAAAAACAATGAGGAAACCAACGATTCTGACACCACAGTTAAATAGTTTAAATGTGTCTCTATAAAGCACTCTAATAACAGTACCCCAAAAGTACATAAACAACTGTACTCAAATTCTACAATCCAGACCAAAAAAATATTTTCATTCTAAAACAGAAAGACAGTAAAGAAATTCCACAGCAAGTTAAAAGACCACAAATTGCTCTCTGTGGCAGCCTCTTGAGTTTTCCTAAAAAAGTTATCAGCTTACATTAAATATCACTAATATTGCTAATAAAAACAATTCCCAAAGTTGGAACCTGTCCAACAGAGTGGAAGTAAGCCAGTATTTTACCATTATTCAAAACAGGAGAACAAAGAAAAGCCAAACCCACTGACCCATAAGTCTACTTGTCTAAATGCTTAAACAGATTATGCATATTTAATTGTCTTATGGACTACATCACATTTTTAGTAACCTAACACCAAATCAGCAAGATTTTGCTCAGGACGTAGCATCCACACAGCTCTTAATTAGTAGTTTATGTCATATTGAGTTATAATAATGGTCAAAACACCATAGTACCATTATTGGATTTTTCCATAGTACTCATTGGTAAATACCATCCATTTCTACTTCATGAACTAAAATCCCTAGAATGTAGTACCTCTGCCCGATTTTGTTTCAAAAGCTGTCTTCCAAACAGAATTCAGAATGTGGTATGGAACAGTAAAGTATCCTTCGGCTTTCGGTCATTTGTTCAAATTCCATAAGGTTTAATAACAGACTACAACTTTTTACAGTAGTGGTGCACAATGTCTGGCCCTCCATGCAACACCATCCGGCCCCCAGAGAGTAACCAAAAAATTTAAAAAAAGTGAAAAAATACTGTGCCTTACTCCAGTCATGCAAACTTTCCAGCATGTGCTTGCTTACCTAATTGACTGCAGTTGCACACACCTCTAATTTTAGCCGCTGAAGTAACTATTCTTTCTTGTTTATAACTTATAATCTGTAAACAGCAGTAACTTTCTAGAAGAGTTTGTAATAAGTCATGGCTGCAAGCCAGAATAAAATTAAATGCAAAGCTGATGTATAAAACAGGCAATTTCATGACTGCTGTCTTAAGTAAAAATGCATGTCACCTGTACCTATTGTTAACTCGCTACAACTTACTATATTTTGAGGTGACCTGCAGATGCATTAAGAATTCGTGTAGTGGCCTTCCCCACAAAAAGGGTGTCCACTACTGTTTTACAGACTTTATCAGCAATATGCATCACTATGCAAGCCATTTACAAATCATCCTTTACTGCAAAAGAACTTGGCTAAATTGACCATTTGCCCACAGGAGAATAATATACTGATAAATACATCAAAAACTAAGCATATGAGATTTGACTCTGCATTGGATTGCTGTGAGAGAAAGATTAGTTTGTTTTTGCTTTCTTGTATTTTGCATAGTTTCATTGCCTTCTGTTTTGTATACTGTTATTTTCTTTACACTATTTAACTTCTATTCTGCTTTTAACTGAATATTTAAACTAAAAAAGAGACCACAGCTGTGTCTCTTGTGAGTCACACAGAAATGACATTTTCCCACCCTCATGCCATTCTGTTTCAAATTCAATTGACTTTTTTGTTGACTGCCCCTTATATAAATTTGACCACATATTTCCTCCCCACCTCTTCTTTCATTGTAAGCACAAAATTATCATTTAGTGAAATCGCTCCCCTTCAGCTATTTAAATGTATTGGTCATTCCATTGTATTCCATGCAGCCAGAATACAAAGTGCCCACCCCCCCTCAAATCCATCTTGTCCTTTTAAAATTAGATGTTTTCCACTTGGATAAGCTACCCCCTTTTCATATCTAACTGCTCAGTACAGACTGCAGTGCTTAGGATATTAGCCTATTTTTTCTAGCTCACTTTTAAAATCTGCAATATTTACTCCAAGACCACAATTTATTGAAGAGCCCACATTCTGCCTCTCAGTAGTCATATTGGGATTATGCTTCTCTTTTGCTCCTGATGAGAAAAGGAACATAGTGACAATATTTCCTGGAGACTGCTGATCACCACAAAGCCTAATAACTGCTTCATGAGTCCCAGCTTGGAATATATGCTGATATTTTGCTCCTGACGAGAGAAGGAGCAGAGGGCATTGATTTGTGACTGTTTCTGATTCAGCAGTGAGTGTCTGTGTTGGACCTTGGGAAGACTGGTAGAGATGGGTGAAGGCTGACAGCCTAGCAAATAGAATTTGGTACATAATTCTATTATAGATTCATAGGTTCATAAGTAGGTACCAGGCTATCTGCCCAAGGGCATTTACAAGCCTAGCCAGAATGTGTTGTCTTTCACCTCCCTTTTAGATTAGTTTCCTGAGCCTTTGTCCAGCAGGGCCACTGAAGTGATCCCAGGGGTAAATTTACGATTTCCCATCCACTCGTCAAGATTTCTCTTGAAGAGAGTCAGTGAGGGGCTTTGTAAATTATTTGGAAATACTGTGAATGTTGAACTTAAAACAATGTTGCAACATTACCATCTGCTGTAAAGAAGGCTAAGTCAGGCATTCCTTGTTTGTCATTTGAAATTAAAATTATTTTATCACTGCCTTTGATGTTTTACAAAGCATCTCTGGTCCGGCTAGATGAAGGCTTCCTGCCTATTGTTTTAAGGCTAAAGTTAATGACCAGAATTTACATGCAGAATGTCCTTTATTGCTCTAAGTGTAAAAGAATGTAAATGCAGTTTCTGTGTGGCCTGGGAACCAGGAAGGTGTAAAAGATGATGTAATGTTAAGCAGAACTGCAGTTTCAATTTAAACAGTGAGAACCAGAGATTATTGAGCATTTTTGTATTGATAGCCAACCTACAGCACTGACTGTTGTCTTAAGTAAGTTATCTTAGAAGAGTGTTTTCTTGTAGAAATAGCTAGGACTATAAAGATTAGACTAAGTGTTTTTCTGTTATGTCAGAACTGTACTACTGAATTATTTTAAGTTTCTGTGTGATCTCTGAACTCTTGAATAGCACTGTGGTTTAGTAGTATTGTCTTGTGTTTTTAGTATTTATTGTTAAATATTTTTAAACCCATTTCAACTGTGGCTGGTTTATGTAGAGATAATTAAGCTCTAGAGTACATTGCATGCTTATAAGTGATCCTGTAATAAGCCCTTCCAATAAACCTTGATTGTTTAAGTTACACTACTATTGGATAATAATATTGCACAGTAATAATTGGACACCCTTTTAAGGGCCTTTGGGTAGCTGATAATTATTAGCTGGTGGTGGCAGTAATTACTATCGTATAGTCTGGATAAGGGGCACAGATGGAGAATCTGTGTCAGCCTTTCCCTGGAGTGTCTGTGAAGTATAAATACTTATCTCAAAGTGTGTGTATGTGTCAGCTACTTGGGCAGGAACATGAAGCATTTGTTGGACAGAGAGGGTACTGGAGGTTAGCTTGCCAGCTAAGCTGAGATCTGGACCCTATAGCTGTACCAGTTGGGAGCCTTACTGGGGACCTGGAGAGCAGGGGAGCAACCATCCCCAGGCTGACTGTGATATCTGTGTGCACTTAAGGGAAATTGTACTTTACTGTGTGTATTTGTTATCCTTTCCTCTCATATGAGATGCCCTCTCTGGTGTTAGTGGTGAGGATTGACTGTCCTTGATTGCTAGGCCAGGGCATGGGCATCACAGACCTTCCTGACTGGTCTTTCTGCTATTCAAGACATTTACCAGGAAAAGGCTATAACAAGCCTACAGACCCTTGCATCTGCTGAGACAAGACTGTTGATCATCAGATAGCCTGTGGCCTGCTTCTTATCTTGGGAATGGTGCAGTGTACTCCAGAAGAGTGAACCTGTGGTGAGACCAGCACTAGCAGTAGTGAGGTAGTAGCCATTCAGGCAAATCCACTCTTTTCATCATTCTTGAGAGAGGCAATGCTTTCTTTTCAGAAGGTAATGCTTGATTGCTGCTGCCTAACCTAACTTCAAAATATCTCCCTAAATAGTTTTCATTTAACATTTGTTAACCGGGAAAGTCTGACTTGGAACAAAGTGAATTTTCAGTGGAGGCACGGGGAGAAATGCTCCAGACACATGTCTTTGTAATGTGGGAAGAAACTGGAGTACTTAGAGGAAACCCCCACAAACGCAGGAAGGACATGCAGACTCCACACAGAAGGCACCCCAGCCAAGAATTGAACTGGAGAACCTCTTGCTGTGTGGTGACAATGCTACCGCTGCACCACTGCGCCATCCGTTCATCCATAACTCATCAGGGTCTACTTATTAGTTTCGCCTCAAGTGTTTGACAGTGATCTGTACAGACACAGACACCTTGAGTTGACATTTTCCTGTAAATGCAGCCTTGAAATCTCACCAATACCTAGTTTCACATAGGGCAACAAGACTGCAGTAACAAGCACTGTCCCCAGAGTTGCCAACTGGATACTCCTGGTATTACTTTATATTCTCACTGTAACCGTCTAATCAATAAAAAAGGTGTGATGCCATAAATACAAATTTTCCCACTATCTACATTACCACATTGCAGATATGGGCATCCTGAGGCAATGTAGAAATTGCTTCATGTTTTCTGACAACCAGTTTATTCTCAAACAAACTGATAAGATATGTGAGAGATGTATTTACACAATGTCACTGGAGGCAAAACTCTCACATAAAAGCACTCTTAATTTTAGTATGGTTGTCAGTAGTACACACACACTGCACCCATCACACACAATTCAAAGTAGACACATAAACTCACATATGCTGAGGCACTTAAATGTAACTTTCCTAAACCTCAAAGACTTCCTAGATGAAGTGCACATAACAAATACCGTCAGCAGCCTCAAATGCACACTTTCAAAACAACATCCACCTCAACACATACAGTCACATCTCATAGAGCCTCTACATCTAAACCCATAAGGCAGCCACCACACAATTCAGTATTCTGTTCATTGGAGTCTCCATTGTGAGACACACTAATGTCCCTCTCACAGGGCTGAGTCAGGAGAAAGTCACAGTCAGTTGCTTATCATGGGCCAGGATCCACCACATTATGCACGCACTCAGGTCATTTGACCACAAGTCTCAGTATGACTCAGTCATAGTCCATGTGGGTGTAAATGAGATGAGGCATACCTCCCTAAGAGAGACATCACTGACCTCTCAGAATATATATGCCAGGCTGGTAAGAGCCTAGCAATGAGCAGCAGTGTACTGTCTCCAAGGATGATGCCACAATATGAACAGAAGATGATTGACTTTAATAATTGGCTTAGTTTCTGGTGTCATTCTAAGGGGGATGCAAATTTTTTTCAGAATGGAAGTAGCTGGTCAACAGGTGGTCTGCATCTCTCCCCTCTAGGCTTTCAAATATTAGCAAAAACACCATTCTCCCCATAGTGCCTTTTTTAGGCAATGCCAGACTGGAAGTAATTCTGACACAGCAAATAAAAATCATGGAAATAATTATTATGGAAATGATCAATAATGACATAGGAAATTCTAGATCCTGGACACAACCCAATTTGCTTTCATCAAGGGCAGGTTATGCCTACTCAAACTGGTGGACTTCTTTGAGAAGGTCACCTAATCAATGTATGAAGCCAAAATGGTTCACACTGCCTACCTTGACCTGGTCATGATATTTGACAGAGTAACCCACTCAGGTGTTGTTAACAAACTTAAGAGGTTGGGTACAGACAGGACATAGGAAGTTAGAATTGGCAGTCCACTGCTACAAAGAGGCCAGTCACAAGCAAAGTCCCTGAGGGCTCGGTCCTGGGACCGATCTTTTTTGGCATTTACTTCTCTGAAGTCAAAGCCAGTGTCAATGGCCTCTGGCTGACTAAATTTGCAGATGATTGCAAATTAAGAGCTGTCATTTAATTGCCCACTGACACAAATGTTCTCCAGGAAGGGATGACACAGACAAACACCTGGTGTCAGAAGTATGGACTAAAACTAAATGCCAATAAATGAATAATAATATCTTTTAGGAAGGCATCTACCCCTGGTAACTATTGTATTGACAACACACCCCTAAGAGTTGCCCAGTTGTCAGGGACTTGGTTACACACATAGACAGTACTCTAACCTTTGACCATCCTGTGTCTATAGTAGTGAGGAAAACATTCTATGTTGTGCAACTTATAAATAAAGGTATGGCATCTGGGTCCAAGGAAGTCATTGTTCCACTGTACTCAGCATTCATCAGACCTGTCATTGAGTACACTGCCCCCTTTGGTATCTACCTGACCAAGCATATCCAACAACTGGAACGTCCACAGAGATTCCTCACTAAAAGAATACAGGCCGTAAGTAATATGTCCTATGCAGACTGCCTCAAGGCCCTATCCCTGCATTCTGTCTCCTAAAGACTTCTGAGGGGAGATCTATGCCTGGCATACAAGGCATTATCAGACCCCACTCTGCTGGATCTCCTGCATATCTGTAAAACAAACAGCACCAGAATTACCCACCCTACAGACTTATACCTTGCCAGTGATATAAATAGGACCTGCTGGAGAGACAGGTATGTATCCCAGAGACTACCCCTTCTCAGGAACAGACTACCTATCTATGTGAGGCAGAGGTCCTCCCTAACCCAATTCAAGTGTAACTTGGACAATTGGAATGGAACAGGAAATTCATCCCTGGTTTGGCACCTGCGTCTCTAACGGACACAGAAAACCTATAAATGTTTCATCTCACAAGCCCCTGCTTACACTTATCAAGAGTATCAGAACTTGTCAGAGATTTGGGATACATGGCTAGGCTGAAAAAGGCCCTTGTGGTCATTAGCCTAGTAAACATCTATGTAAATATGAACCTATAAATAAATTAATGGCACCCATTATAAAGTCCTGTTCAAACTCATGTTCCTTTTACCACACAGTTTCTTTGCTTTTATGCCTGGGTGTAAGACTTTGTTTAAAACCAAGGTGCATACTGTAGCCTTAGGTTCTTTGAAAAGATATTGCCTGGTTAATTTGAAACCATTTGACTTTTTCTGGCTTTTCACAGTTAAGGGGTCACCACACTGGATCATCTGTCTGCTCATGATTGGCAGTGAAGTTTTATGGTATCAAGTTGCCAGCCCGACACCCAACCTTCCACAGAAGACACACACATGCACGCACTCATGCCTAGGGCCAGTTTAGAGTATCCAATCCAACTACAGCATGTCTTTGCGAGGAAAGCAGAGCACCTGGAGGAAACCCACATGACCACAGGGAGGCCATGCAGACTCTGCACAGAAGGCAATGCAGCTGAGGATCGAACTTGAGAATCGCTTGCTGTGAGGTGGCAGCGCTAACCACTGCACCACCGTGGCCACCCGAGGTGAAGCCATTTGACTAAAAGAATTAAAAGAGACACATGAATAAATAACACATAGAGAGTATGCAGTACCTTGCACTGATTTTAGAACCATGCACAAAATAAGTCTGATGTAGCCTGTCTTTTTATTTATTTATTTATTTATTTGACCAGGCTAGTCTAGCTGGAGACATGTCCATTTTCAGTAGAGGGCCGGGGAGAAAAGCTCCAAGAAACATACAGATTTTTTTTTAAAAAGTTAAAAACAGGAGTTATACAGATAATAGAGATAGCAATATTACAAAAAATGTTTTTTTTCTTCTTCCTCTTCAAATAGTACAAATTGGTGTTACCATGGTCATTTTGTAAGGTACAGAGTAGAATTAACATGGTCATTTTGTAAGAGACTGAGGTATGATGTGGATATATACCTGTAAGATATATGCAATAATGTAGTTTATTGATACATAAAAGGGAGCTAGTAAGGGATGAGGAGGGATAAGTGAATATGAGAAGATTTAGTCAGGGTTAGTACAGGTACATAGCCAGTGATTGTTAAGGTAGAGTTTCAGGGTTAGTACAGGCACATAGCCAGTGATTGTTAAGGTAGCGTTTCAAGGTTAGTACAGGTACATAGCCAGTGATTGTTAAGGTAGAGTTTCAAATTCCTTTTGAAAAGTGAGACAGAAGTTTGAGATGTGATTTCAGAGGGAAGTTTATTCCAAAGTTTTCCTACAGAGTTAGAGAACAAAGACTCACCTGCTGTGTTGCTGGGTTTAGTAGTATTGATTAGTAGTTTGTTAGAGGAGCGTAGAGATGTGAGGTTTTTATAAGGTGTAACGAGGCTAGAGAGTACTGGGATATTGTTAGGTAGATATAGAGTCTTATGGGCTATTATAAGCTGGTGATATTGAAGCTGATTAAGAAATTCAAGCCAGTTTAATTGTTTAAGATTTAGACAGTGATGGGTTCTGTAAGGAGAGCCTGTAGCAAATCTAGCAATATTATTATAGGAAGTAGTTAGTTTCCTGATGTTGTTCTTTGAGAGATTAGTATAAATGGGAGAGGCGTAAAGCAGGGTGGATATTAGGTGGGTTCTGGCTATAGCAGTCTTAGCTGCTGGTGTAAGATAAGGTTTAATTCTATAGAGGGATCCCAGTTTTTTGTTGACTGACTTTATTGTAGTGTTTATGTGAGTATCAAAGTTTAGATTGTCTATTGTTATTCCTAGAAGTTTAGTGGTAGGGTCAGGAGAGATAAGAGTACCACTGCTGAGACTGAAAGGTAAAGATGTGGACTTTTGGGTTGGTGAGAAGAGTAGCAGTTTAGTTTTTTTGGGATTCAGAAGGAGGCAGCGTTGAGAAAACCATAGTTCAACAGTGTTGAATGCTTTTTGGGTAAGAGACTGTAGTTCAATTTGAGAAGAGGCTGAGCAGATTATGGTAGAATCATCTGCATATTGAATGCAGGTGGAGTAAGGAATGGCTATTTGCAGGTCATTAATGAAGATGGAAAATAAGAGTCGGCCTAATATAGATCCTTGAGGGACACCGAGAGAGATAGGAAGGTGATCGGATAGTTTATTTTTCCAGAGTACAGCCTGCTGACGATTATCAAGGTAAGATGGAAACCAGTTCAAGGCAAGAGGATCAAGTGAGAGAGTATTCAGTGTATGGAGTAGTAGTTGGTGGTTAACCATGTCAAAAGCTTTGGATAGGTCAATGAAGACTGCAGATGAAAGACAATTATTGTTACGATTATTGCTGATGCTGTTTGTGAATGATAGCAGTGCAGTGGTGGTACTATGGAAAAGTCTGAAGCCATGCTGACAGTTAGTGAGTAGGTTGTTCTGGAGAAGGTGGTTGAGTAGTTGTTTATGGATGCATTTTTCCATAATTTTTGCGATAGGGGAAAGTAAAGTTATGGGGTGAAAGTTAGAAAAGTCATTGGAGCTCCCACCTTTGTGTAGTGGGATGATGTGTGAAATTTTCCATATTGAAGGGACAGTTCCTTCACTTATTGTTCTATTTATCAGAATAGAAATAGGGTAGGCAATGGCTTTAGCTCCTTTTTGCAAGAATTCTGCTGGGAGTTTGTCAGCTGAGGGAGGTGGTAAGTTTTAACTTATGTAGAAGAGAGGAAATGTATGAGGTAGATACTGGTTGGAGGTGAAATAGAGGAGGTGGATTTGTAGATGAAGTGGTCAGATTAGATGTGTCAGGAGATAGGTGGCTAGCTAGAGTTTGGATGGTATCAGTGAAGAAAGAGTTAAAGGCATTTGCTGTTTGTGTGGGATTCTCAGGGTTAGAGCCTAATGGGTTAGATGTTATTAGTTGGCCTGGGTAAAGAAGATTATTAATAGAAGTCCAAAATGTTTTGGGTTCTTTGAGAGAGGTTTGTTGTAGCTGAAGATAATAATTCTTTTTGTCTAGAAGTATGGCTTTTTTTGTATTGTTTCTATGTTCTCTAAAGGTTTGGCGGTCTGTTGCTTTTTTAGTTGTACGCCATGTTGCCCAGGATTTGTTTCTAAGTTGGATTTTTTGTTTGGTATTGTTAGTGAGCCAAGGGGCTGGTTTAGCTTTAATTCTAATAGAGCGAATTAGAGCATGGTGATCCAGGGTGGCTAAGAATGTGGAGTTAAAGTATTCCACTGCTTCATTTAGAGGGAGATATTTTACTAGTATCCAATTACATTGTTTTAGTTCTGTTTGGAAAAGTTCTGGGTTAAATTCCTTTTTAGAGCGTATTGTTCTGAGAGTGTTAGGGAATATTATGTTGGTTTTATGTCTGAAATATATGTAAGTGAGTGGTCACTTATATCATCTGGAAGGGTTCCTGTTGTGTAGGATTGCTGAGGATTATTAGTAAGTATCCAATCCAAGGTACTTTCTTTGTTATTGAGTCTATTAGTTCTGGTAGGGGTGTTTATAAGTTGTGAGAAGCCATACAGGTTAATGTGGGTAGAGGGATTAGTATTAGTACAGGAATTCCAATCTATATTAAAGTCGCCAAGGACCATGGTTTCTTGCGGGAGATTAATAGAAAGCCAGTTGAGGATATGCTCTAGTATATTGCTGTTATTTCCTGGGGGAAGATAAACACAGATAATATTTCAGTTACAGTGATCTCTTTAAATATTTTAGACAATAATGCAGTCTTTAGTAAAGCTGCTAAGTGTTTCTATAAAAAAAAAACAAACAAAAAAAAAAACCTCAGAAAAGGAAAAACTGCCAACCGTCACTTTCAAGCTGTTCACTAGCTACCCATCTGATTTGGTCCTAGTGACACTGCATGTGATTGTTAGTGTTTTGTCAGAGTGTTTATAAATGTGTAGTAGATGTCATCCATGCAGCACTCCAGTGTGTGTGTGTGTGTGTGTGTGTGTGTGTGTGTGTGTGTGTGTGTGTGTGTGTGTGTGTGTGTGTGTGTGAGTGTGTGTGTGTGTGTGTGTGTGTGTGTGTGTGTGTGTGTGTGTGTGTGTGTGCACGCGCACACATGCTTGTATGTGTGTTTGATTATGTATTCATTTAATTAAACTTAGAAACCAGCATCTGTTGCCAACAGATTTTGTTTCACCATGCCAGATAAAAAATAAGCAGGAACTCCATGGTTTCAGTCCATTTCTAACCATCGTCTTGACAAGTCCCTTTACACTTTACATTGTGGACCTAGAAATACTCGAAGCTTTGAGTACTATATTCACCAGTTACCACAGAAGAGCTGGGTTAGTTTGATTCTGTTAGAAGCTAATAACTTTCCCGTCTTCATCAGAATTTCTGACCATCAGACCCTGTGTGTGTGTGTTCCACTCAAAGATCATGCATTCAGGTGAATGTAAATGTTTCTTAAAGACTTTTAAATGAGGTAAAGAAATGAACTGTTCACAATATAATACAAGATTTTGGGGAATGACGTTATTTATTTATTTTATTTTACATTTGTTGTCCGGGCTAGTCTAACTGGATATATGTCCATTTTCAGTAGAGGCCCGAGGAGAAAAGCTCCAAGCATTAGCAGTGACAAAGATTACTATATACAGTAATAGTCAAAATAAATTACAGGACATTGTTACATTGAGGTTGAGATAAGTTATACAGAGTCCTTAGTAGGTTAAAACTAAGATCAAATACTGAGAGCAATCATTTGAGAGAGAGCAATCAAAAAAGAAAAATAAATATTAAATTGTAAAAATTTCTTATATATATTTTTTTTACAGGTATGAGACATAGAACAGTGGAGCATAGAAGTGTAAGGAGAGCAAAAAAGGGGAAAGAAATAACAGTCAGGGTATATCAGTCAGGGTTA